>NC_082704.1:48254465-48596445 GCF_949987515.2 Delphinus delphis
TTTATAGGACACTCCATACAAAAATGACAGAATACACATTTATCTCAAGTGTTCATGGAACATTCTCCAGGATAGATCATGTCTTGGGTCACAAATCAAGCCTTGGTAAATTTAGGAAAATTGACATTATATCAAGTATCTTTTCCAACCACAACACTATGAGAGTAGATATCAATTACAAGGAAAGATCTGTAAAAATTAAAAACACATGGAGGCTAAACAATACACTACTTAACAACGAAGTGATCACTGAAGAAATCAAAGAGGGAATAAAAAAATACCTAGAAACAAATGACAATGGAGACACGATGATGCAAAACCTATGGGATGCAGCAAAAGGAGTTCTAAGAGGGAAGTTTATACCAATACAAGCCCACCTTAAGAAACAGGAAACATCTCGAATAAACAACCTAACCTTGCACCTAAAGCAATTAGAGAAAGAAGAACAAAAAAAAACCAAAATTAGCAGAAGGAAAGAAATCACAAAAATCAGATCAGAAATAAATGAAAAAGAAATGAAGGAAACGATAGCAAAGATCAATAAAACTAAAAGCTGGTTCTTTGAAAGGATAAACAAAATTGATAAACCATTAGCCAGACTTATCAAGACAAAAAGGGAGAAGACTCAAATCAATAGAATTAGAAATGAAAAAGGAGAAGTAACAACTGACACTGCAGAAATACAAAAGATCATGAGAGATTACTACAAGCAACTCTATGCCATGAAAATGGACAAACTGGAAGAAATGGACAAATTCTTAGAAATGCACAACCTGCCAAGAACGAATCAGGAAGAAATAGAAAATATGAACAGACAAATCACAAGCACTGAAATTGAAACTGTGATTAAAAATCTTCCAACAAACAAAAGCCCAGGACCAGATGGCTTCACAGGCAAATTCTATCAAACATTTAGAGAACAGCTAACACCTATACTTCTCAAACTTTTCCAAAATATAGCAGAGGGAGGAACACTCCCAAATTCATTCTACGAGGACGCCATCACCTTGATACCAAAACCAGACAAAGATGTCACAAAGAAAGAAAACTACAGGCTAATATCACTGATGAACATAGATGCAAAAATCCTCAACAAAATACTAGCAAACAGAATCCAACAGCACATTAAAAGCATCATACACCATGGACAGGTGGGGTTTATTCCAGGAATGCAAGGATTCTTCAATATATGCAAATCAATCAATGTGATAAACCATATTACCAAATTGAAGGAGAATAACCATATGATCATCCCAATAGATGCAGAGAAAGCTTTTGACAAAATTCAACACCCATTTATGATAAAAACCCTGCAGGAAGTAGGCATAGAGGGAACTTTCCTCAACATAATAAAGGCCATATATGACAAACCCACAGCCAACATCATTCTCAGTGGTGAAAAACTGAAAGCATTTCCACTAACATCAGGAAGAAGACAAGGTTGCCCACTCTCACCACTCTTATTCAACATAATTTTGGAAGTTTTAGCCACAGCAATCAGAGAAGAAAAGGAAATAAAAGGAATCCAGATTGGAAAAGAAGAAGTAAAGCTGTCACTGTTTGCAGATGACATGATACTATACATAGAGAATCCTAAAGATGCTACCAGAAAACTACTAGAGCTAATCAATGAATTTGGTAAAGTTGCAGGATACAAAATTAATGCATAGAAATCTCTGGCATTCTTATACACTAATGATGAAAAATCTGAAAGTGAAATCAAGAAAACACTCCCATTTACCATTGCAACAAAAGAATAAAATATCTAGGAATAAGCCTACCTAAGGAGACAAAAGACCTGTATGCAGAAAATTATAAGACACTGATGAAAGTAATTAAAGATGACAGAAATAGATGGAGAGATATACCATGTTCTTGGATTGGAAGAATCAACATTGTGAAAATGACTCTATTACCCAAAGCAATCTACAGATTCAATGCAATCCCTACCAAATTACCACTGGCATTTTTCACAGAGCTAGAACAAAACATTTCACAATTTGTATGGAAACACAAAAGACCCCGAATAGCCAAAGCAATCTTGAGAACGGAAAATGGAGATGGAGGAATCAGGGTCCCTGACTTCACACTATACTACAAAGCTACAGTAATCAAGAGATTATGGTACTGGCACAAAAACAGAAAGATCAGTGGAACAGGATAGAATGCCCAGAGATAAACCCACACACATACGGTCACCTTATCTTTGATAAAGGAGGCAGGAATGTACAGTAGAGAAAGGACAGTCTCTTCAATAAGTGGTGCTGGGAAAACTGGACAGGTACATGTAAAAGTATGAGATTAGACGACTCCCTAACACCATACACAAAAATAAGCTCAAAATGGATTAAAGACCTAAATGTAAGGCCAGTAACTATCAAACTCTTAGAGGAAAGCATAGGCAGAACACTCTATGACATAAATCACAGCAAGATCCTTTTTGACCCACCTCATAGAGAAATGGAAATAAAAACAAAAATAAACCAAATGGAACCTAATGAAACTTCAAAGCTTTTGAAGAGCAAAGGAAACCATAAACAAGACCAAAAGACAACCCTCAGAATGGGAGAAAATATTTGCAAATGAAGCAACTGACAAAGGATTAATCTCCAAAACATACAAGCAACTCATGCAGCTCAATAACAAAAAAACAAGCTACCCAATCCAAAAATGGGCAGGAGACCTAAATAGACATTTCTCCAAAGAAGATATACAGACTGCCAACAAACACATGATAGAATGCTCAACATCACTAATCATTAGAGAAATGCAAATCAAAATTACAATGAGATATCATCTCACACCAGTCAGAATGACCATCATCAAAAAATCTAGAAAGAGTAAATGCTGGAGAGGGTATGAAGAAATGGAACACTCTTTCACTGCTGGTGGGAATGTGAATTGGTACAGCCACTATGGAAAACAGTATGGAGGTTCCTTAAAAAACTACAAATAGAACTACCATATGACCCAGCAATCCCACTACTGGGCATATACCCTGAGAAAACCATAATTCAAAAAGAGTCATGTAGCAAAATGTTCATTGCAGCTCTATTTACAATAGCACGGAGATGGAAACAACCTATGTGCCCATGATTGGATGAATGGATAAAGAAGATGTGGCACATATATACAATGGAATATTACTCAGCCGTAAAAAGAAATGAAATTGAGCTATTTGTAATGAGGTGGATAGACCTAGAGTCTGTCACACAGAGTGAAGTAAGTCAGAAAGAGAAAGACAAATACTATATGCTAACACATATATACGGATTTTAAGGAAAAAAGTGTCATGAAGGACCTAGGGGTAAGAGAGGAATAAAGACACAGACCTACTAGAGAAAGGACTTGAGGATATGGGGAAGGGGAAGGGTGAGCTGTGACAAAGCGAGAGAGAGGCATGGACATATATACACTACCAAACGTAAGGTAGATAGTTAGTGGGAAGCAGCCGCATTGCACAGGGAGATCAGCTCGGTGCTTTGTGACCGCCTCGAGGTGTGGGATAGGGAGGGTGGGAGGGAGGGAGATGCAAGAGGGAAGAGATATGGGAACATATGTATATCTCTAACTGATTCACTTTGTTATAAAGCAGAAACTAACACACCATTGTAAAGCAATTATACCCCAATAAAGATGTTAAAAAAAAAAGTTATGCTCCTCCTTCAGTAAATACACATCCCTCCCTTCTAATCTAATCTCACCAACTTTTTTTCCGAATTGTACATTTCTTGTTCTTAGCATCATGACATCTTGGTAAGCAGTATTACAGAGAAAATAAAAGATTTTTAAAAGCCAGAAAAAAAAAGGTAATGTATTCCTTAAATTTTTGTATCTGCAAAGCCATTGAGAATTTCTATGAATCCAGGCTTCTCTTCCCCATTGCTCAATATTTATATTGAAAACATCAAAGTAACTGAAATTGTTAAAATGATCTTAAAGTCAGAGGGGAAGAGATGTCAAATACATACTCAGGTGACATAGTAGGCTTGCCTCATTCATGAGTATGAAACTTTTTGCTATCAACAGTGAATAATTGAAACTTCTAAAATTTCCTTCAAAGCATAGCCTCTCCGTCTCATCCTCTGTCCATTGGACTGCCCATGGTACCTCTGAGATCCCTGTTCTCCCATTTGTAAAATACGACTTTGAGAAGTTTTCAGCAAACTGAATAAATGAAGAAAAATATATACCCAAATGTTTTCATTCCAACTTCTAGCCTGAATCACCATTTTATAACTTTTCTAATAATCATAATACATTTATCAGTTTAAAATTTCTCATGCTGCTGAAATGTATCATTGATTCTAGAAAAATACTAATATGAACATCCTATTTTAGCTAGCTGTAAATGTATATTAATGGACAGTTTTTTAGTAAGGTAACAAAATTGCCAAGGATGATCATTTCTGTTGAAGCATGTTCAATACTATACAGGTTTACAAGACTATTTTGTTTGAATGCAATGACTTGATATCCAGAGTGTTTGACATAATAAATGCAAAATTATAATAGTAAAAGAGTATTGTGTTTCCCACCACTACTTAAGGTTTAATATCCTACTTAATTTGGCCTTAACTAAGTTACATTGCTGTGAAATTTGTTATTTTATACAATTTGGTATGAATCGTATAATATGTAGAGCAATTATCAAAATTTCACGATGTATCCTCATTACAAAGAATATTCACTTGACAGTAACAGATATTTCATCTTATCAAGTAGCAAGAAGAGAATAAAGGTGGAGTATAGAGAAATATTAAAAATAAACGCGGGACTTCCCTGGTGGTCCAGTGGTACAAAATCCACGTTGCAGTACAGGGAATGTGGGTTTGATCCCTGGCCAGGGAACTAAGATCCCACATGCCACAGGGCAACTAAGCCCACATGCCACAACTACTGAGCTCATGCACCTCAACTAGAGCCCATGTGCCACAAACTACAGAGCCCATGTGCTCTGGAACTTGCGCGCCACAACTACAGAGCCCAAGGGCCCTGGAGCCTGCGTGCCACAACTAGAGAAGAGAAAACCCACACGCCACAACTAGAGATAAGCCCTCTCACAACAATGAAGATCCCACATGCCTCAACAAAGATCCCACGTGCTGCAACTAAGACCCGATACAGCCAAAAATAAAATAAATAAATAGTAAATAAATCTTAAAAAAATAAAATAAATGCAATATACATGTCAAAGGGAATTTAAGGCTGATTTTCATTCAGAAATGTTCACCTCCTACTGACTTGAATGAGTTGTAGATAAACCCATACATCTATTCCACTTAGTCATATTTGCTACAAAGAATATGGCAAGTATGCAGTACTCATCTAGAGGAACACAAACAACTTCAGAGGGGTTCTAATTTACAATTTCACTTCTTTATATTCTTAACAATCACAAAGTGAATTTCCACCTCAAAATTTCCTTGTGATAAAATACAAGTATATTTACCATCATACGTAATGTTTCATTAACTTACTCATCCTGGTAGAAGTATGTTGATAGGAAACAGATAGTTATCAATTATTATAAATGCCAGGAAAATGAAGTAATTGTCCAGATTCATTTCAATAAATATTTATTTAGAGCCTAGTATAATAAAAACATTGCTCTACAAGAAGAAAGGGAAAACACAGTTCTTTTCAGAGGACTCTGGAAGTAGAGTGCTTGAGTTCAAATCCTGATACTGGTGCTTACTAGGTGACTAGTAACATAGAATAAATTACAAAATCTCTTTCAGCCTCAATTTCACCATTTGTAAAGTGGTGATAATAATAGGGCCTACATAAGAGAAATGTGGTGAAATTAAGTAAAATAATCCATGTAAAGTTCTCAGTACAGTGCCTGGCATATACTAATTGCTCAGTAAGTGTTATCTATTGCTATTTTTATTCTATTTAGTAAAATAACACAAATGCAAGGTAAAATATGATCAGTGCTGCCAAAAATATTCAAAGTTCTAGAGGATTCAAAGAAAAAGGGGTTGAGACCTGTTGTAGGATTGGAAAAAAAAGGTTTTTTTCTTATTTCACATATGAAATTCATATTTCAATGCCATATCAACTATTAGGGATGTAGAGGGGTCTGAAAAGGTTTATGGTCATTTATATGTAGGGGGAACAAGAATGATCAGAGTTCAGAAGTGACATATATATAGTATAAGTGGGAGGTAATAAATGTTACATTTTGGTTGAATTCCTGGTAGAAATGGGAGTAGGAAAAGACAAGGCAGAAGAGGTAGAATGGATCAATATTGTGCAGTGACTTGAACTTAAATGACAAGGCATCTATGCTTAATTTGATATGCCATTGGGGAGCTACAGAACAGTGCTGAGCAAGTGAGTCCCATGATCAGTTCAGCAACTGGTGAGGTAGATAAAATGTAGAAGATCAGGTAGGAAGCTATTGCAATGGTCTGTTAAAGAAAGGATACAAATATTTGACCAACAAAATTGGTAGTGGAAAAGAAAATCACAATAAAGTTAAGATGGACTTTGTTAAAGTAAATCCTACAAGACTTGGCTGGCAACTTACACAGTAGGCATGATACAAAAGGAGAAGAGGGGAGAGAAACCCAAAATTTCCTCATTTGGGGTCAGTGGCTATATTCAAGGCTTTTCTTGGTATCACTGGGGAGAAATCTCAATCAAGTTCTATGGAACATGACATGAAAATAGAAACCAGGATCAAAAATTAGATCTGCAACCCATTAAATAGATGACTCATCTTAATGACCCACACCAGGCAAACAAACAAAACTAAAAGAAATGGGCTTGGAAATTAACACAATACTTTTATTGTCCCTGCTACCATACAAAGATGTTGCTTATTATTCAAGAAACCCTACTTGCCTTATATTAAATTTTTTACACCATCATTTTCAATAAGTTAATTAGTGGTCTTCTCGTACTTCTCTTTGTATAGCTGTTTCTTGACTGATTAGAGACCCATTGGCAATACATTAATAGCAAATGATGGGTCCAAATGTGATCAGGCCTCAGAATTACTGGACCAAAGGGTGAGATGTGACAAAGTGTCAACATTCACATCTAGTGGGTTTTAGCCACAGTAATACTTTGTCTTCTCTGTAATGCCATGGGGAAATTGTTAATGGCAAATAAAAGGAAAAACTATTTCCAATGCTTCCATAGGAAGTATTTCCCAAGAAATAGAAAAAAGTGTCATTTCTATTAGAAGGCAATATCATTAGGAAAACATTATCAGTGAAAACTTTATTCTTAAATGTGTATCTACAACCTCTTACATTCCTCAGGACAAATGACACACGTAAAATAATATCTTACAATATGTGGCCATAATTAACTGTGAAATTTCACATTCTGTTCAAATAAATCATTGCATAGCAGATTCCAATGACTACTGTGACCATTTTGCATCCAAAAGAGAAGTGACTGGGAGTCATTTTTAAATTAAATTGCAAATAACTCTCTATTCAATATATCAACTTTCACTTATATTTTGCTAGATAGCCATCTTATTTAATAACTAAACCTTAAGTTATTAAAGGAGACTCAAATAAAAATTTAGCCACCTTCATTGGGCTGGTTATTTAAAAAAAAACATTTAAACTAAAATCAAAGGAAATGTTAACTAGATCAAACAGAATTTCAATATAGTTACATAAATATTATCTGAAGAATCAAGTGTCTATATTTTAAAAAAATTTATAGTGAATTAATGTTTAAGTGTTCAAATATATTTTGCCTCCATATGGAGATCCTTAATATATTATTCACAACTTACTCTTTTAAAATTTACATATTGTGGTGAGCTTCCCTGGTGGTGCAGTGATTAAGAATCCGACTGCCAGTGCAGGCGACACAGGTTCAAGCCCTGGTCCGGGAAGATCCCACATGCCGCAGGGCAACTAAGACTGTGCGCCACAACGACTGAGCCTGCACTCTAGAGCCCATGAGCCACAACTACTGAGTCTGCATGCTGCAAGTACTGAAGCCCGCATGCCTAGAGCTGGTGCTCCACAACAAGAGAAGCCACCGCAATGAGAAGCCTATGCACCACAATGAACAGTAGCCCCTGCTCAACACAACTAGAGAAAGCCCGTGCACAGCAACGAAGATCCAGTGCAGCCAAAAAAAAATAAAAATAAATAAATAAATATATTTTTAAAAAAGTTAACATATGGTGGACCTTCAAGATGATGGAGGAGTAAGACGTAGAGATAACCTACCTCCCCACAAATACAATAAAAAGTACATCTACATGTCGAACAACTACTACAGAACACCTACTGAATGATGGCAGAAGACCTCAGACTTCCCAAAAGGCAAGAAAATACCCACGTACCTAGCCATGCAGCTGACAGGGTCTTGGTCCCCTAGCCAGGTGTTGGGCCCTAGCCTTGGATGTGGGAGAGCCAAGTCAAGGACATTGGACCACCAGAAACCTCCTGGACCCACATATTATCAATTGGTGAGAGCTTTCCCAGAGATCTTCACCTCAACATAAGACCTAGCTCCACACAAAGGCCAGCACCATCCAGTGCTGGATGCCCCATGTCGAAAAACTAGCAAGACAGGAACACAACCCCACCCATTAGCAGAGAGGCTGCCTAAAGTAATACTAAGTTCACAGACACCCCAAAACACACAAATGGATGAGGCCCTGCTTACCAAAAGGACAAGATCCAGCCCCACCCACCAGAACACAGGCATCAGATCCCTACACCAGGAAGTCTACACAAGCCACTGGACAAAACTCACCCACTAGGGACAGACACCAAAAAAGAAAGGGAAATAAGAACCACAGCCTGTGAAAAGGAGACCCCAAACAAACTAAGTTAATCAACATGAGAAAACAGAGAAATATGCAGCAGTTGAAGGAGCAAGGTAAAAACCCACCAGACTAAACAAATGAAGAGGAAACAGGCAGTCTACCTGAAAAAGAATTCAGAGTAATGATAGTAAAGATGATCCAAAATCTCGGAAATAGAATGGAAAAAATAAAAGAAACATTCAACAAGACTGTAGAAGAACTAACAAACAATGATGAACAGCACAATAAAGGAAACTAAAAATTCTCTAGAAGGAATCAATAGCACAATAACTGAGGCAGAAGAACGGACAAGTGACCTGGAAGATAAAATAGTGGAAATAACTGCAGCAGAGCAGAATAAAGAAAAAAGATGAAAAGAATTGAGGACAGACTTAGAGACCTCTGGGACAACATTAAATGCACCAACATTTGAATTATAGGGGTCCCAGAAGAAGAAGAGAAAAAGAAAGGGTCTGAGAAAATATTTCAAACAATTATAGTTGAAAACTTCACTAACAGGGGAAAGGAAATAGTCAATCAAGTCCAGGAAGCAAAGAGAGTCCCATAGAGGATATATCCAAGGAGAAACATGCCAAGACACATATTAATCAAACTATCAAAAATCAAATTCAAAGAAAAAATATTAAAAACTGTAAGGGAAAAGCAACAAATAACATACAAGGGAAACCCCATAAGGATAACAGCTGATCCTTCATCAGAAATTCTGCAAGCCAGAAGGGAGCGGCACAGCATATTTAAAGGGATGAAAGGGAAAAATCTACAGCCAAGATTACTTTACCCAGCAAGGATCTCATTCAGATTCGATGGAGAAATTAACACCCTTACAGACAAGCAAAAGTTAAGAGAATTCAGCACCACCAAAAAAGCTTTACAACAAATGCTAAAGGAACTTCTCTAGGCAGGAAACAGAAGAGAAGAAAAAGAACTACAATCACAAACCCAAAACAATTAAGAAAATGGTAATAGGAACATACATATCAATAATTAACTTAAGTGTAAATGAATTAAATGCTCCAACCAAAAGACACAGACTGGCTCAATGGATACAAAACAAGACCCATATATATGCTGTCTACAAGAGACCCACTTCAGACCTAGGGGCACATACAGACTGAAAGTGAGGGGATACAAAAAGATATTCTATGCAAATGAAAATCAAAAGAAAGCTGGAGTAGCAATATGCATATCAGACAAAATAGACTTTAAAATAAAGACTATTACAAGAGACAAAGAAGGACACTACATAATGATCAAGGGATCAATCCAAGAAGAAGTTATAACAATTGTAAATGTTTATGCCCCCAACATAGGAGCACCTCACTACATAAGGCAAATGCTAACAGCCATAAAAGGGGAAATTGACAGTAACACATTCATAGTCGGGTAATTTAACACCCCATTTTCACCAATCACAGATAATAAAAAATGAAAATAAATAAGGAAACACAAGCTTTAAAAGACACCTTAGACCTGATAGACTTAATTGATATTTATAGGACACTCCATCCAAAAACAACAGGATACACTTTTTTCTCAAGTGCTCATGGAAAATTCTCCAGGATACACCACATATTGGGTCACAAATCAAGCCTTGGTAAACTTAAGAAAATTGATTTCGGATCAAGGTGCTTTTCTTACCACAATGGTATGAGACTAGATATCTGTTACAGGAAAAAAACTAAAAAATACAGACACGTGGAGGCTAAACAATATGTTACTAAATATCAAAGAGATCACTGAAGAAACCAAAGGGGAAAACAAAAAATACCTAGAAACAAATGACAATGAAACACAACGACCCAAAACCTATGGGATTCAGCAAAAACAGTTCTAAGAGGGAAGTTTATAGCAATACAATCATACCTCAAGAAATGAGAAAAATCTCAAGGAAACAACCTAACCTTACACCTAAAGGGAAAAACCTACACCTAAAAGGAAAAGCCTACAGCCAAGGTTTTTGCCAATCTCTAAAGCAATCAGAGAAAGAAGAACAAAAAAACCCCAAATTTAGCAGAAGGAAAGAAATCATGAAGATCAGATCAGAAATAAATGAAAAAGAAATGAATGAAACAATAGCAAAGATCAATAAAACTATCTTTGAGAAGATAAACAAAATGAATAAAACATTAGCCAGACTCATCAAGGAACAAAGGGAGAAGACTCAAATAAACAGAATTAAAAGTGAAAAAGGAAAAGTAACAACTAACACTGCAGAAAAACAAAGGATCATGAGAGACTACTACAAGCAACTATATGCCAATAAAATGGACAACCTGGATGAAATGGACAAATTCGTAGAAAAGTACAAACTTCCAAGACTGAACTAGGAAGAAATAGAAAGTGTGAACAGACCAATCACAAGCACTGAAATTGAAACTGTGATTAAAAATCTTCCACATATTTATATACACACGCATAACTTGGAGATATTGCATGTTTTAGATCCAGACCCCAGTAAAGCAAATATCATAATAAAGTTGAGTCACACAAAATTTTTTCTTCCCTAGTATATATAAAGTTAGATTTACACTTTACTTTTTTCTATTAAATGTGCAATAATAGCATTATGACTAAAAAACAATGTATGTACGTTAATTTTAAAATAATGCTGTTGGGAAAGGGTGCCGATAGATTTGATCAATCCAGGATTGCCACAGAACTTCAATTTTGTAAAAAATGCAATATCTGTGAAGCACAATAGAAAGAAGTATTCCTATTTAAAAAAAAAAACAAAAAACCTACAACAAACAAAAGCCCAGAACTAGATGGCTTCACAGGCGAATTCTGTCAAATATTTAGAGAATAGCTAACACCTATCCTTCTCAAACTCTTCCAAAATATAGCAGAGGGAGGAACGCTCCCAAACTCATTCTATGAGGCCACCATCACCCTGATACTAAAACCAGACAAAGATGTCACAAATAAAGAAAACTACAGGCCAATATCACTGATGAACATAGATGCAAAAATCCTCAACAAAATACTAGCAAACAGAATGCAACAGCACATTAAAAGGATCATACACCATGATCAAGTGAGGTTTATCCCAGGAATGCAAGGATTCTTCAATATAGGCAAATCAATCAATGTGATATACCATATTAACAAATTGAAAGGTAAAAACCATATAATAATCTCAATAGATGCAGAAAAAGCTTTTGACAAAATTCAACACCTATTTATGATAAAAACTCTCCAGAAAGTAGGCATAAGGGAACCTACCTCAAAATAATGAAGGCCATATATGACAACCCCACAGCCAACATTGTTTTCAATGGTGAAAAATTGAAACCCTTTCCTCTAAGATCAGGAGCAAGACAAGGTAATCCACTCTCACCACTATTATTCAACATAGTTTCAGAATTTTTAGCCACAGCAATTAGAGAAGGTAAAGAAATAAAAGGAAGCCAAATTGGAAAATAAATAAAACTGTCACTGTTTGCAGATGACAAGTTACTCTACATAGAGAATCCTAAAGATTCTACAAGAAAACTACTAGAACTAATCAATGAACTTGGTAAAATAGCGGGATACAAAATTAATGCACAGAAATCTCTTGCATTCCTACACAATGATGATGAAAAATCTGAAAGAGAAATTAAAGAACCAATCCTATTTATGACTGCAACAAAAATAATAAAATACCTAGGAATAAACCTTCTTAAGGAGACAAAAGACATGTATGCAGAAAACTATAAGACACTGATGAAAGAAATCAAAGATGATACAAACATATAGAGAGATATATCATGCTCTTGGATTGGAAGAATCAACATTGTGAAAATGCCTCTACTACCCAAAGCAATCTACAGGTTCAATGCAATCCCTATCAAACTACCACTGGCATTTTTCACAGACCTAGAAGAAAAAAATTCACAATTTGTATGGAAACACAAAAGATCCCAAATAGCCAAAACAATCTTGACAAAAATATAACGGAGCTGGAGGAATCAGGCTCCCTGACTTCAGACTATACTACAAGGCTACAGTAATCATGACAGTATGGTACTGGCACAAAAATAGAAATATTGATCAATGGAACAGGATAGAATGCCCAGAGATTAACCCATGCACATATGGTCACCTTATCCTTGATAAAGGAGGAAAGAATAAATAATGGAGAAAAGACAGCTGCTTCAATAAGTGGTGCTGGGAGAACTGGACAGCTACTTGTGAAAGAATGAAATTAGAACACTTCCTAACACTATACACAAAAATAAACTGAAAATGGGTTAAAGACCTAAATGTAAGGCCAGACACTATAAACTCTTGAAGGAAAATATAGGCAGAACACTGACATAAATCACAGCAAGATCCTTTTGGACCCATCTCCTAGGGAAATGAAATAAGAACAAAAAAACAAATGTGACCTGATGAAACAGAAAAACTTTTGCATAGCAAAGGAAACCATAAAAAAGACAAAAAGACAACCCTAAGAATGGGAGAAAATATTTGCAAACGAAATAACTGACAAAGGATTAATCTCCAAAATATTCAACAGCTCATGCAGCTCAATATCAGAAAAGCAAACAACCCAATTCAAAAATGGGCAGAAGACCTAAATAGACATTTCTCCAAAGAAGATATACAGATTGCCAACAAACACATGAAAGGGTGCTCAACATCACTCATCATTAGAGAAATGCAAATCAAAACTACAATGAGGTATCACCTCACACCAGTCAGAATGGCCACCATCAAAAAATCTACAAACAATTATTGCTGGAGAGGGTGTGGTGAAAAGGGAACCCTCTTGCCCTGTTGGTGGGAATGTAAATTGATACAGCCACTATGGAGAACAGTATGGAGGTTCCTTATAACAACTAAAAATAGAACTACCATATGACCCAGTAATCCCACTACTGGGCATATACCTGAAAAGCCATAATTCAGATAGAGTCATGTACCACAATGTTCATTCCAGCTCAATTTACAATAGCCAGGACATGGAAGCAACAGATGAATGGATAAAGAAGATATGGCACATATATACAATGGAATATTACTCAGCCATAAAAAGAAATGAAATTGAGTTATTTTTAGTGAGATAGATGGACTTAGATAGAGTCTGTCATACAGAGTGAAGCAAGTCAGAAAGTGTAAAACAAATACCGTATCCTAACAGATATATATGGAATCTAAAAAAAAAATGGTTCAAAAAACTTAGGGGCAGGACAGGAATAAAGATGCAGATGTCGAGAATGGATTTGAGGACATAGGGAGGGGGATTGGTAAACTGGGACGAAGTGAGAGTGTAGCATTGACATATATACACTACCAAGTGTAAAATAGATAGCTAGAGAGAAGCAGCCGCATAACCTAGGGAGATCAGCTCGGTGCTTTATGACCACCTAGTGGGGAGGGGCAGGGAGGGTGGGAGGGAGATGCAAGAGGAGTGGATATGGGGATATATGTATACATATAACTGGTTACTTTTTGTGTGTGTGTGTGTGGTACGTGGGCCTCTCTCTGTTGTGGCCTCTCCTGTTGCAGAGCACAGGCTCTGGAAGCGCAGGCTCAGCGGCCATGGCTCACGGACCCAGCAGCTCCACGGCATGTGGGATCTTCCTGGACCGGGGCATGAACCCGTGTCCCCTGCATTGGCAGGCGGACTCTCAACCACTGTGCCACAAGGGAAGCCCCAAACTAGCTACTTTTTATACAGCAGAAACTAACACAACATTGTAAAGCAATTATACTCCTATAAAGATGTTAAAGTAAATTAATTAATTAACTAAAATTAATGAATATTACACAATAACATTGCAGTTTTTAAGTAAATAACACCAGGTTTTCGAAGGGTAACATAAAAACAGAGCATAAACAGTGATGAATCTAAACTTTTCCAGTGTCTCAGAACCCAAGAATTAAGGTTGACAATTAACTGTCTAATAGTATTTAAAATTTAAGAACACTACTCAGGTGGCTCCATATTTACTACACTAATTTATTATCTTTTCACTGGAGCATCCATTTTGATTCATGTAGTTTCCAACTTTCACCTCATTACTGAGGAGAACAGAAAAGCATGTTTAGTTGTCTACCAAAACTCTGCTGTGTATATTCTTTTCTTGTGTTTATGCTAAGGATTCTGTTTCCATTCTGTACCTGAGGCTTCTGTTCCGTATTCTTTTTTCATGACCCATGAAACAGATGCATGCCTCTGATGATGTTGTGTCATTTCTCATGCAGGGTGTCTCTTAAATAGGTGCACTGGAGAACCTGAGTTAGCTCTCTAAGTATCATTCTAATATTACCTAAATATCTTTCCAAATTCCTCCCACACTTTCAGGTTCTCTTTCAAGTTCTTACAGCTGACACTTCAGCTAGGCAGAAACAATGGTTTGATTTGTCTCAGTTAACAAGCTCTATTTTATATATCATCAAAATGATACATTCTACCTGGCCATGATTCCACTTCTTTCACTACAATAGCTTCAATGATAATCAAGTTATTCTTGAGTCAACTTTAGTTCTTTTAGAGATTTATCTAGTGTAATATTGATCGCTGTAATGTAACTCAGGTGCCTTTTTAATTTTTGATACTTTCTTTCTGGCCATATAGACACAATACGTAACACATTTAATGTTTTCTACTTTATATTGATTTCATTTGAAACCTAGTTTGGGATTGATATGTGGCTCATTATAACACAAAACTGTGCAGATATATCTTTTTCAGAATCAATGGCACATTAGTTTATGCCTGATGATACTAGATCCATTATTTTTACTTAAATATAGACCTAAGATATGCAGGACCATGAGGAAATGGATACTACATAATGCCAAATTAAACAAACAAATAAAACAGACTTGTGTAGCCTTCCAAATGTCAAGTAAGTGCACAAGTGTACATTAAAACTGATTGCTATCACACTTGATAGAAAGTTCTGTATTTTTTCCATTGTGCTTTTGTAACAGATCTAATATAAAACTTTATTAAATTTACCCATTTCTTCTAGGTTATCCAATTTATTGATGTATAATTGTTCATAGCAGTCCCTTATGATCTTTTGTATTTCTGTGTTATCAGTTATAATGTCTCTTCTTTCATTTATTATTTCAATTATTTGAGTCTTCTCTCTTTTTTCTTTGTCTAGCTAAGGGTTTGTCAATTTCATTCATCTTTTTAAAAAAGTCTTAGTTTTCTCGATCTTTTCTACTGTATTTCTAGTCATTTAAAATGTTTATTTATTTCTTCTCTAATTTTTATTATTTTCTTCCTTCTGCTAAGTTTGAGCTTAGTTTGCTCTTCTTTTTCTAGTTCTGTGAGGTGTAAAGATAGGTTGTTTATTTGAGGTCTTTTTTTCTTCATGTTCAATGCTATAATCTTCCCTCTTAGAACTGCTTTGGTGCATCCCATAAATTTTTTTATATTGTTTTTCCATTTTTCTTTGTCTTAAGTTTTTTTTATTTTTTGATTTCCTCTTTGACCCATTGGTTGTTCAGGGGTGTGCTGTTTAATTTCCAGCACATTTTCAGCATATTTCTGAACTTCCCAATTTTCCTCCTGTTATTGACAGCCCACAGCATACAGATATCAGCAGTCAGGTCAGCTCTGCTGGATTTGGAGAAGGCACACAACCTTGAACACTTCAGGCACTATCCTGAAGAGAATAACCCCCTAGGTTAAAATAAACAGTAGTCTATCAGCACCCAGCCTGGCTTTGCAGGATTGAGAAAAGGCACACAATCTTGTCAATTACAACAACATGGATGAACCTGGAGGACATTAAGCTAAGTGAAATAAGCCAGTTGCAGAATGACAGACATTGTATGGTCTCACTTATATGTGGAATCTAAAATAGTCAAACTCATAGAAGCAGAGAGCAGAATAGTGGCTGTCAAGGGCTGAGGGAAGGGGGAAATAGGGAGCTGATGGTCAGAGGATACAAAGTTTCAGTTATGCAAGACAAATAAGTTTTGGAGGTCAACCATACAGCTTAGTGCCTATAGCTAATGATACCATATTGTATACTTAAATTTTAAGAGGGTATATCTTATTATAATGTTCTTAACACACACAGACAAGTATAAACACACACAAATAATAATAAAGAGGGTGGGAGAAAACTTTGGGAGGTGATATATACATCTGTAGTCCTGATGATGGTGATGGTTTCATGGGTATATAAATATGCCCAAACTCATCAAATTTGTATATAATAAATATGTACAGCTTCTTACATATCAATCCTACCTCAAAAAAAGTGGTTTGAAAATAAAGCTGGCAAAAAACTTCACTAAAATAAATCTGAGAATATTTTATTAACAAGTTTTTAATAAAAATAATAATGCTCATGCAGAAAATGCAAATAATACACAGAGTATAAAGTAAAAAAAAAAAAGTTCTACTCTTCTCTTTCCCCCTTCCCTGGAAAAATCTACTGTAAACAATTTGTGTGTATCATGCTAGATAATATATGTATATTTAAAGTGTAGATATACATATACACATAACATGAAAAAACACAAGATAGATAGACTGGCTTGGTATATGTATAAAATACAAAGAGGATGGTCCTATCCAGATTATTATATTAACTGATTTTTCACATAATATATTGTGGACACATTTTTGCACCAATGTACATAGATCATTCTAATTATTTTCAAAGGCTATTAGTATTCATTTTTATGGATATACTATCATTTACATAATCAATGACCCATTCTCAGACAAATTCTTTACAGCTTTCACTATTACAAATAATGGAACAATACTTCAACATGCATATTGATGTACAGTTGTGAGTTTATCTCACAATGATAAACCAAAGCAACTTTCTAATGGTGGGATTGATAGAAAAATTTTGAACTTAAATTGACATATATTGGCAAATTACCCTCTCAGGTTGAACCAATATGTAATTCTACAAACAATAAATGAATGCCCATTTATATAAATCTTCACCAAAATTATGCACTAAGTTTTAAATTTTATAATTTAGAAATTAAAATGGTATCATCATTAGTTTTAATCTGATTTTATTTGTTAATGACTGAGGTTGAATAAAATTTCAAATATTTCTTTTCTGTAACTCTTTGAACATATACTTTGCCCCATTTTTTTTCTATTGTATCATTCATACTATTATTTTTCAATTTATAAGAACTCTTTGCTCATCCAGGAAATTTTATTTTAATCCACAAATATTTTTCATTTTGTCATTTCACACCTTAATGGTAATTTTCAATAAAATAATGTTTTCAGGTTTTAGTAGTCAATTTTATAGTATTTTATTTATGGCCTCTGAACCTTAGGATACCATTCCTCATGCCAAATTAAAAAAAGAAAATGCCTGTTTATTTCTAGTACTCTTTGCCTGTTTTCTTTTAACAGCTTCACTGAGGTATCAATTACCTATTCTAAAGTACACATTTAAAAAATGCAAACTTGGAAAAGTTTTAAAATATATATACACCTGTGAAACCATCCCCACAATCAAGATAGTGAAAATATCCATCACCCATAAAAGTTCCCAGGTGTCCCTTGGTAATCCATCCTTACTGCCCCTCCATCTCCCATTCCCAGGAACCCAACTACATATTTTCTGTCACTCCAGACTAGTTTAAATTTTCTAGAATTTTGTATCAACAAAAACATTCAATGTGAACTCTTTTTATTTTTTGGCCTAGATGCTTTCAGTCTGCACAGTTATTTTAAGATTCATCCATGTTGTGTGTAGCAATAGTTCATTCCTTTGTATTGCTGAGTTGTAGTCCATTGTACAGATGTAAAACAATTGATTTACCCATTTACCTGTTAATGGGTTGTTTGGATATTTCCCAGTTTTTGGTTATTACAGATAAAGCTGTACAAGTGTACAAGTCTTTTTATGGACATATGCTGTTATTTCTTTTGGGTAAATACCTAAATGTGGAATGACAGAATCATAATGAAGCTACCTGTTTAACATTTAAGAAACTGCAAAAATGTTTTCCAAAGTAGTTGCAACAAGAGAGATCATGATGGCAGAGTAAGAGGATGTGGAGCTTGCTTCCCCACCAGTGAACACATCAAAAATACATCTACATATGCAACAATTCTCACTGAAATCTAACTGGAAACTGGCAAAAGTACTCCTGTACAACTAAGGCTGTAAGAAAGTTACACACATAATTGGGTAGGAATCAAAGAAAAGCAATTGGGTAGGGAACTATGCCACTGGGAGGGGACTCAGAGGCAAAAGGAAATTACACAAGAGGACACCCACCCTGGGGAGTGAGTGGGTTGAGCCACAGACTAGACGTCCCAGTCCTGGGGTCCTATGTGTAGGAGACAAGTCCCTGTGGCTGGTTGGAGGACTACTGAAACAGATAGAAAGGCTAGAGAAACCTGAACTCTGCTCATGAGAATTGCATGCTCTTGCTGGCTTGCCTCTGAGGTGGGGTAGAGAGAGGTCTTCTCTAGTGGCTGCTGGGTTTCCTACGACCACCTCGATGCTCACCCCAGCCTGAGCTGAGTGAACACTCCAGCCCTGTTTGCTCCACACCATAGTGTGGCACTGGATCTGAGGTGGCCAGGACTGGAGAAAAGACTCAACCTTGGGATGCAGAAGTGACTCGGTCCTAGAACAGAGGCTGGGTGGTGTAGCAGTGGCCGTTCTTGGTACTTACTTCAGTGGTGTCCCAGAAGCAGCCCAGATTTCTGATGGCAGCCACTTTGCCATAGCTCACACCCCCAATATATGCAGAGAAACCACATGGGCCCCACCTCCACCACCAAGCAGTGGCGACTGAGAACAGTGATCAGCAATGAGAGACAAAGGAGTCTTGTCCCTGAGGCAGGACAGAAGGATGTCTGCTCTAGTGGCTGTTGGGTTTCCCGAGACCACCTTGCTGTGTGCCACAGCACAGGTCAAACAAATGCTCCAGCCCGGCTCAGTCCACTCCACAGTGCAGCACTGGATCTGGGACAGCCAGGAATAGGAAAAAAACTTGACCATGGGCTGCATCTGAGCCGAGCCAGACACCTACAGAGGCAGCACTTTGGCCCTCTGTATGCACATGGGCCCCACTTGCTTCAGGACTCCCCTCCTCTGGGGCAAAGATCCTGGTGTGGGGAGAGGAAAAACACTCTTAAAGGGAAAAGAGCCAGCTTGAGCCCAACATTCAGGGCTTCTGCTCCAGCAACTTGAGATCAGATCACAACCCCTTGATAGGGCAATGATGGTCACTGAGCAAAAAGGAAGTCCCACCTCACACCCAGTGCCAACTATAACCACTTCATTTCCAAACTCACCCACCACCAAGGTGATAGCTGCCACAATGTGAGAATAGTTATGACTGGTGTCCATTTCAAAACCAGGCCTCCAACCAAAGGAATTGGGTACACACAGTCTGCATAAGAATGCTCTCACATATAAGAACACCTTTCAAGACCAAAATAGGTAACTGTTTCACCTAAACTCATAAAGGTAGAGAAAGCTAAGAAAAATGAAAAGGCAGAGGAAGTACTCTCAATTGAAAGAGCAAGAGAAACACCCTAAAAAAATAAATAATGAAAGAGAAATAAACAATTTACCAGATAAAAAATCCAAAACATTGGTAATAAAAATGTTAACTAAATAAGGGGAAAGAATTAATCTAACACAACATTTTAAAAAAGAAACAGAAAATATAAAAAAAGACCAATACAAAGTAAATAATTCAATACATAAAATTAAAAACACACTATAAGGAATGAATGACAGACTAAATGATACAGAAGAACACATAAGTGATCTGGAATATAGAATAATGGAAATCACCTAATCACAACAGAAAGAAAAACTAATTTTAAAAAATGAAAGAAAGCGAAGTAAGTCAGAAATAGAAAGACAAATATCATATGATATCACTTATGTGTGGAATATTAAACAATGATACAAATGAATTTACTTACAAAACGGAAATAGACTCACAGACATAGAAAACAAACTTATGGCTACCAAAGGGGAAGTGGGGTAAGGGATAAAATAGGAGCTTGGGATTAACACATACATTCTCTATAAAATATATAAACAAGATCCTACTGTATAGCACAGGAAAATATATTCAACATCTTGTAATAACCTATAATGAAAAAGAATCTTAAAAAATATAAATAAATAAATAAATATATATATATATATATATATATATATATATATATATATATATATATATATCTGAACCACTTTGCTGTACACCCGAAAATACAACATTATAAATCAACTATACTTCAATAAAATAAAATATAAATGCAACTAGAGATTATCGTACTAAGTAAGTCAGAAAGAGAAAGACAAATACCATATGATATCACTTATATGTGGAATCTAAAATATGGCACAAATGAACTTATCTACAAAACAGAAACAGAATCATAGACATAGAGAACAGACTTGTGGTTGCCAAGGGGGAGCAAGGGAGGGAGAGGGATGGACTGGGAGTTTGGGATTGGTAGATGCAAACTATTACATTTAGAATGGATAAACTACAAGCTCCTAATGTATATAGCACAGGGAAATATATTCAATATCCTGTGATAAACCATAATGGAAAAGAATATAAAAAAAGAATGTATATATGTGTATAACTGAGTCACTTTGCTGTACAGCAGAGATAGGTACAACATTGTAAATCAACTATACTTCAATTAAACAAAAGAAATAAAAAAATAATTTTAAAAAAAATTTTAAAAAAGAAAAGAAATTTAAGAGATCTCTGAGATAGCATTAAGTATTTCAACATTTGCATCATAGGGGTTTCAGAAGGCGAAGAGAAAAAGTAGGTGATCGAAAATATATTTGAAGAAATTATGGCTAAAACATTACCAAACCTAAAGAAGAAAATAGGTATAAGAAGCACACATAGTCCCAAACTAGATGAACACAAACAGACCCATACCAAGGTATATCATAATTAACATGGCAAAAGTTAAAGATAAAGAGAGAATTCTAAAGGCAGCGAGAGAAAAACAAAGAGTCATATATAAGAGAATTCTCATAAGGCTATCATATCACTTCTCTGCAGAAACTTTGCAGGACAAAAGGGAGAGGCATGATATACTCAAAGAGGAAAGGCAAAAGCCTGCAATTTACAATACCCTGTACAAAAAGATTATCATTTAGAATAGAAGGAGAGATAAAGAACTTCTCAGACAAGCAAAAACTGTAAGAATTCATCAACACTAAATTTACCCTAAAATAAATGTTAAAGGGTCTTTAAATGAAAAAGAAATAATCATCTATAGGAAAGGGAAAATACCACTAGGAATGGCAAATACATAGTAAGAATAAAAGATCACTTAAATAAGACAGTATATACATTAAAAGACAAAAAAGTATGAAAATAACTATAACTACAATACACAATGAAGGGATAAGCATGAAGATTTAAAATGTGAGATCAAAAACACAAAATGTTGGGGAGAGGAGTAAAAAATGGAGATATTTTTAGAGTGTGTTTGAACTTAAATGGCTACCAGATTAAAAGAAGTAGATCTAATTATAGGTGAAAGTAATATGAACCCCATGGCAACTACAAATCAAAAACCTACTGTACATACACAAAAACCAAAAAGGAAGGAAAAGAAGCACACTACTAGAAAAAGAAAATCAACAAACCACCATGGTAGAAACAAAAAGAAGAAATGGGGGGACCTTCAAGATGGCAGAGGAGATCGCCTTCCTCCCCACAAATACATAAAACATACATCTACATATGGAACAACTACTACAGAACACCTACTGAATGCTGGCAGAAGACCTCAAGACTTCCAAAAAGGCAAGAAAATCCTCACATAACTGGGTAGGGCAAAAGAAAAAAGAAAAAAGAGGGACAAAAAATAAGGGTGAGACCCACACCTCTGGGAGGGAGCTGTGAAGGAGGAAAAGTTTCCACACACTAGGAAGACCCTTCACTGGTGGAGATGGGGTGGGTGGGGAGAGAAGCTTTGGAGCCATGGAAGAGACCACAGCAACAGGAGTGAGGAGGGCAAAGTGGAGAGATTCCCTCACAGAGGATTGGTGTCAACCAGCACTCACCAGCCTGAGAGGCTTGTCTGCTCACCCAGTGGGGTGGGTGGGGGCTGGGAGCTGAGGCTCAGGCTTCGGAGGTCAGATCCCAGGGAGAGGATTTGGGTTGGCTCCTTGAACACAGCCTGAAGGGGGCTAGTGCACCACAGCTAGCCAGGAGGGAGTCCAGGAAAAAACCTGGACCTGCTGAAGAGACAAGAGACCATTGTTTCATGGTGTGCAAGGAGAGGGGATTCCTTCCCCATCTGCCCACAGAAGGCAGAGCACTGTCTAAACGAGCTCCAGAGACAGGTGAGAGCTGCGGCTATCAGCTCAGATACCAGAGATGGGCATGAAACTCTAACACTGCTGCTGCAATCACCAAGGAGCCTGTGTGCAAGCACAGGTCACTGTCCACAAACCAACCACCCCAGGAACCTGTGCAGCCCACCACTGACAGAGTCATGTGATCCAGGGACAAATTCCACAGGAGGACACATGGCATGCCTCAGACTATTGCAATGTCACACTGGCCTCTGCTGTTGGTGGTTATCCTGCATTCCGATTAGGACTACCATACCCCTACCTCCCCCTGGCCTGAATGAGCAAAAGTGCCCTAATCAGCTGTTTCTTTAACCCCTTCCTGTCTGGGCAGGGACCAGATGCCTGAGGGGGGCCTACATGCAGAGATAGGGTCAAAACCAAAGCTGAACACCAGGATCTGTGTGAACAAGGAAGAGAAAGGGAAATTTTTCTGTGCAGCCTCAGGAGCAGCGGATTAAATCCCCACAATCAACTTGATGTACCCTGCATCTGTGGAATACCTGAAAAGAAAATGAATCATCCCAAAATTGAGGCGGTGGACTTTGGGAGCAGCTATGGACTTGGGGTTTGCTGTCTGTGACTGATTTGTTTCTGAATTTTATGTTTAGCTTAGTATAGTTTTTAGCACTTGTTATCATTGGTGAATTTGTTCATTGGTTTGGTTGCTCTCTTCTTTTTTTTATTATTATTACTTTTTTTAATTAAGAAATTTTCTTACTTTTTAAAATTTATCACTTTCTTTCTTTCTTTTTTTCTCTCGTTTTTTCTGAGCCATGTGGCTGACAGGGTCTTTGTGCTCTGGACTGGCATCAGGCCTGAGCGTCTGAGGTGGGAGAGCGAAGATGAGGACATTGAACCATCCAGAGAACTCGTGGACCCACATAATGTCAATTGGCAAGAGCTCTCCCAGACATCTCTGTCTCAACGCTAAGACCCAGTTCCACCCAACGGCCTGCAATCTCCAGTACTGGATGCCGCATGCCAAACATTTAGCAAGAGAGTAACAAAACGCCTCCATTAGCAGAGAGGCTGGCTAAAATCATACTAAGTTCACAGACACCTCAAAACACATCACCAGATGTGACCCTGCCCAACAGAAGGACAAGATACAGGCCCACCAACAAGAACACAGGCACCAGTCCTCTCCACCAGGAAGCCTACACAACCCACTGAACCAAACTTACCCACTGGGGGCAGACACCGAAAACAATGGGAACTACGAATGTGCAGCCTCTGAAAAGGAGACCCCAAAAACAGTAAGTTAAACAAAATGAGAAGACAGAGAAATATACAGCAGATGAAGGAGCAAGGTAAAACCCCACCAGACCAAACAAAGAAGAAAAAGGCAGTCTACCTGAAAAATAATTCAGAGTAATGATAGTAAAGATATCCAAAATCTTGGAAATAGCATGGAGAAAATATAAGAAATTTTTAACAAGGACTTAGAAGAACTAAAGAGCAAACAGACATTGACTAATCACACAATAAATGAAATTAAAAATTCTCTAGAAGGAATCAATAACAGAATAACTGAGGCAGAAGAACAGATAAGTGACCTGGAAGATAAAATAATGGAAATAACTATCGCAGACCAGAATAAAGAAAAAAGAATGAGAACAAATTGAGGACAGTCTCAGAGACTTCTGGGACAACATTAAATGCACCAACATTCTAATTATAGGGGTCCCAGAAGAAGAAGAGAAAAAAAAAAAGGTCTGGGAAAATATTTGAAGAGATTATAGTTGAAAACTTCCATAACATGGGAAAGGAAATAGCCAATCAAGTCCAGGAAGAACAGAGAGTCCTGTACAGGATAAATCCAAGGGAAACATGCCAAGACACATATTAATCAAACTATCAAAAATAAAATTCAAAAAAAAATTTAAAAGCAGCAAGGGAAAAGCAACAAATAACATACAAGGAAAACCTCATAATGTTAACAGCTGATCTTTCAGCAGAAACTCTGTAAGCCAGAAGGGAGTGGCAGGACATATTTAAAGGGATGAAAGGGAAAAAATTACAAACAAGATTACTCTACCCAGCAAGGATCTCATTCAGATTCAATGGACAAATTTAAAAATTTACAGAAAAGCAGAAGTTAAGAGAATTCAGCACAACCAAATGAGATCGGAACAAATGCTAAAGGAACTTCTCTCAGCAGGAAACAGAAGAGAAGTAAAAGACCAACAATAACAAATCCAAAACCATTAAGAAAATGGTAATGGGAACATACATAGTGATAATCACATTAAATGTAAAGGGATTAAATGATCCAACCAAAAGACACAGACTGGCTGAATGGAAACAAAACCAAGACCTGTATATATGCTCTCTACAAGAGACCTACTTCAGATCTAGGGACACATACAGACTGGAAGTGAGGGGATGGAAAAAAATATTCCATGCAAACGGAAATCGAAACAAAGCTGGAGTAGCTATGCTCATATCAGACAAAATAGACTTTTAAATGAAGACATTTACAAAAGATAAAGAAGGACACTAAATAATGATCAAGGGATCAATCCAAGAAGAAGTTACAACAATTGTAAATATTTATGCATGCAGTATAGGAGCACCTCGATACATAAGGCAAATGCTAACAGCCATAAAAGGGGAAATCAACAGTAACACAATAATAGTAGGGGAATTTTCACCAATGGACAGATCATCCAAAATAAAAATAAATAAGGAAACACAAGCTTTAAAAGACAATTTAGACCAGTTAGACTTAACTGATATTTATAGGGCACTCCATCCAAAAACACAGAATACAATTTCTTCTCAAGGGCTCATGGAACATTCTCCAGGATAGACCACAGCTTGGGTCAGAAATCAAGCCTTGGTAAATTTAAGAAAATTGAAATCCTATCAAGGTTCTTTTTTCTTACCACAATGCTATGAGATTAGATATCAATTACAAGAAAAAAAAACTGTAAAAAATGCAAACACATGGAGGCTAAACAATACACTACTAAATAATGAAGAGATCACTGAAGAAATCACAGAGAAATCAAAAACTACCTAGAAACAATTGACAAGGAAAACACAACAAACCAAAACCTACAGGATACAGAAAAAGCAGCTGTAAGAGGGAAGATTTTAGAAATACAACCCTACCTCAAGGAACGAGAAAAATCTCAAATAAACAACCTAAACTTACACCTAAAGCAATTAGACAAAGAAGAACAAAATACCCCAAAGTTAGCAGAAGGAAAGAAATCATAAAGATCAGATCAGAAATAAATGAAAAAGAAATGAAGGAAACAATAGCAAAGATCAATAAAACTAAAAGCTGGTTCCTTGAGAAGATAAACAAAATTGATAAACCATTAGCCAGACTCATCAAGGAAAAAAGAGAGAAACCTCAAATCAACAGAATTAGAAATGAAAAAGGAGAAGTAACAACTGACACTGCAGAAATACAAAGGATCATGAGAGACTACTACAAGCTACTATATGCCAATAAAATGGACAACGTGGAAGAAATGGATAAATTTTTAGAAAACTACAAACTTCCCAGACTGAACCAGGAAGAAATACAAAGTATGAACAGACCAATCACAAGCACTGAAGTTGAAACTGTGATTAAAAATCTTCCAACATATTTATATACACAGGCATAACTTGGAGATATTGCAGGTTTATATCCAGACCTCAGTAAAGTAAATATCACAATAAAGTGAGTCACTAGAATTTTTTTCTTTCCGAGGATACATAAAGTTAGATTTACACTGTACTTTTGTCTATTAAATGTGCAATAACGGTATCATGCCGAAAAAAACAATGTATGTACCTTTATTTTACAATAATGCTGCCGGGAAAATGGTGTCTATACACTTTCTCGATGCAGGGTTGCTACAGAACTTCCAATTTATAAAAAACGCAATACCTGTGAAGCACAATACAACTAAGTATTCCTATAAAAGAAAAAAGATCCTTCAACAAAGAAAAGCCCAGGACCAGATGGCTTCACAGGCGAATTCTATCAAACATTTAGAGAAGAGCTAACCCCCATCCTTCTCAAACTCTTCCGAAATTAAGCAGGGGGAGGAATACTCCCAAAGTCATTCTACAAGGTCACCATCACCCTGATACCAAAACCAGAAAAAGATGTCACAAAAAAGGAAAACTACAGTCCAGTATCACTGATGAACATAGATGAAAAATCCTCAACAAAATACTAGCAAACAGAACGCAACAGCACATTAAAAGGATCATACACCATGATCAAGTGTGGTTTATCCCAGGAATGCAAGGATTCTTCAATATATGCAAATCAATGAATATGATACACCATATTAACAAACTGAAGGATAAAAACCATGTGATAATAGATGCACAAAAAGCTTTTGACAAAATTCAACACCCATGTTTGATAAAAACTCTCCAGAAAGTAGGCATAGAGGAAATCTATGTCAACATAATAAAGGCCATATAAGACAAACCAGAGCCAACATCAGTCTCAAGGGTGAAAAACTGAAACCCTTTCCTCTAAGATCAGGAACAAGAGAAGGTTGCCCACTGTCACCACTATTATTCAACATAGTTTCAGAAGATTTACCCACAGCAATCAGAGAAGATATAGAAATAAAAGGAATGTGAATCAGAAAAGAAGAAGTAAAACTGTCACTGCTTGCAGATGACAAGTTACTATACATAGAGAATCCTAAAGATGTAACCAGAAAACTACAAGAGCTAATCAATGAATTTGGAAAAGTAGCAGGATGCAAAATTAATGCACAGAAATCTCTTGCATTCTTATACACTAATGATGAAAAATCTGAAAGAGAAATTAAGGAACCAATCCCATTTACCACTGCAAAAAAAGAATAAAATACCTAGGAATAAACCTTCCTAAGGAGACAAAAGACCTGTATGGAGAAATCTATAAGACACTGATGAAGGAAATCAAAGACAATACAGATGGAGAGATATACCATATTCTTGGATTGGAAGAATCAACATTGTGAAAATGACCATACTACCCAAAGCAATCTACAGATTCAATGCAATCCCTATCAAACTACCACTGGCATTTTTCACAGAACTAGAACAAAAAATTTCACACTTTGTATGGATACACAAAAGACCCCGAATAGCCAAAGCAATCTGGAGAAAGAAAAACGGAGATGGAGGAATCAGGGTCTCTGACTTCTGACTATACTACAAAGCTGCTGTAATCAAGACAGTATGGTACTGGCACAAAAGCAGAAATATAAATCAATGGAACAGGATAGAATGCCCAGAGATTAACCCATGCACATATGGTCACCTTATCTTTGATAAAGGAGGAAAGAATATACAATAGAGAAAAGACAGCTTCTTCAATAAGTGGTGCTGGGAAAACTGGACAGCTACATGTAAAAGAATGAAATTAGAACACCCCCTAACACCATACACAAAAATAAACTCTAAATGGATTAAAGATATAAATGTAAGGCCAGACACTATAAAACTCTTGGAGGAAAACATAGGCAGAACACTCTATGATATAAATCACAGCAAGATCCTTTTTGACACACCTCCTAGAGAAATGGAAATAAAAACAAAAATAAACAAATGGGACCTAATGAAACTTCAAAGCTTTTGCACAGCAAAGGAAACCATAAACAAGACCAAAAGATAACACTCAGAGGGGAAGAAAATATTTGCAAATGAAGCAACTGACAAAGCATTAATCTCCAAAATTTACAAGGAGCACATTGAGCTCAATAACAAAAAAACAAACTACCCAATCCAAAAATGGGCAGAAGACCTAAATAGACATTTCTCCAAAGAAGATATACAGACTGCCAACAAAAACATGAAAGAATGCTCAACATCATTAGTCATTAGAGAAATGCAAATCAAAACTACAATGAGATATCATCTCACACCACTCAGAATGGCCATCATCAAAAAAATCTATAAACAATAAATGCTGGAGAGGGTGTGGAGAGAAGGGAACACTCTTGCACTGCTGGTGGGAATGTGAATTGGTACAGCCACTATGGAAAACAGTATGGAGGTTCCTTAAAAAACTACAATTAGAGCTACCATATGACCCAGCAATCCCACTACTGGGCATATACCCTGAGAAAACCATAATTCAAAAAGAGTCATGTACCAAAATGTTCATTGCAGATCTATTTACAATAAACCAGAGAATGAAACAACCTAAGTGCCCATCATCGGCTGAATGGATAAAGAAGGCGTGGCACATATATACAATGGAATATTACTCAGCCATAAAAAGAAACGAAACTGAGCTATTTGTAATGAGGTGGGTAGACCTAGAGTTTGTCATACAGAGTGAAGTAAGTCAGAAAGAGAAAGACGAATACCATATGCTAACACATATATATGGAATTTTTTAAAAAAATGTCATGAAGAACCTAGGGGTAAGACAGGAATAAAGACACAGACCTACTAGAGAATGGACTTGAGGATATGGGGAGGGGAAAGGGTGAGCTGTGACAAACGAGAGAGAGGCATGGACATATATACACTACCAAACTTAAGGTAGATAGCTAGTGGGAAGCAGCCACATAGCACAGGGAGATCAGCTCGGTGCTTTGTGACCGCCTGGAGGGGTGGGATAGGGAGGGTGGGAGGGAGGGAGACGCAAGAGGGAAGAGATATGGGAACATATGTATATGTATGAGTGATTCACTTTGTTATAAAGCAGAAACTAACACACCATTGTAAAGCAATTTTACCCTAATAAAGATGTTAAAAAAAAATCTACAGACAATAAATGCTGGAAGGGGTGTGGAGAAAAGCGAACCCTCCTGCATTGTTGGTGGGAATATAAATTGTAAATTGATACAGCCACTATGGAGAACAGTATGGAGGTTCCTTAAAAAAATTAAGAATAGAACTACCATATGACCCAGCAATCCTACTACTGGGCATATACCCTGAGAAAAGCGTAATTCAAAAAGAGTTATTAACCACAATGTTCATTGCAGCACTATTTACAATAGCCAGGACATGGAAGCAGCCTAAATGTCCATCGACAGATGAGTGGATAAAGAAGATGTGGCACATATATACAACGCAATATCACACAGTCATAAAAAGAAATGAAATTGAGTTTTTTGTAGTGAGGTGGATGTTCCTAGAGTCTGTTATAGAGAGTGAAGTAAGTCAGAAAGAGAAAAACAAATACTGTATCTTAACACATATATATGCAATCTAAAAAAAAAAAAAAAGGTTCTGATGAACCTAGGGGCAGGACACGAATAAATAGGCAGACGTAGAGAATGGGCTTAAGAACACGGGGAGAGGGATAGGTAAACTGGGATGAAGTGAGAGAATAGCATTGACATATATACACTACCAAATGTAAAATAGATAGTTTGTGGGAAGCATGTGCATAGCACAGGGAGATCAGCTCGTTGTTTTGTGACCACATGGAGGGGTAGGATAGGGAGGGTTGGAGGGGGACACAAGAGGGAGGGATTATAGGCATATATGTACACATATAGCTGATTCACTTTGTTATATTGCAGAAACTAACACAGCATTGTATAGAAATTATACTCTGATAAAGATGTTAAAAAATAAGAGGGAGTGGTATGGGGATATATGTATACATATAGCTGATTCACTTTGTTATAAAGCATAAACTAAAACAACATTGTAAAGCAATTATTCTCCAATAAAGATGTTTAAAAAAAAGAAGAAATGAACAGAGAAGAAATACAAAAAAATAGTGGAAACAAGTAATAAAATGTCAATAAGTACATGCCTATTAATAATTACTTTAAGTGTCAATGGTCTAAATGCTCTGATCAACAGATATAGGGTGGCTGATTGGATTTAAATAAAAAGACCCTTCAATGTGCTGCCTACAAGAGACTCACTTCAGGGCTATATATACACAGAGACTGAAAGTGAGGGGATGGAATAAGATATTTTATGCAAATGGAAACAAGAAAGCAGGGGTAGCAATACTCTATCAGACAAAATAGACTTTAAAACATAGGCTATAACAAAAGACAATGAAGGGCATTATATAATAATGAAAGGATCAATACAAGAAGAAGATATTAAAGTCAATAACATATATGCACCCAATACAGGAGCACCTAAATATATAAAGCAAATACTTAACAGACATAAAAGGAGAAATTGACAATAATACATAATAGTAAAGGGCTTTAACATCCCACTTACATCAATGGACATATCATCCAGTCAGAAATATCAATAAGGCAACAGTGGTCTTACAGGACACAATAGATCTTTTCAACTTAATAGATATCTACAGGACATTACACGCAAAACCAACAGAATGCACATTATTTTCAAGTGTCCATGGAATGTTTCCAGGATAGAGCAAACACTCGGCCACAAAAGAAGTCTCAACAAATTTAAGAGGATAGAAATTATATCAAGCATTTTTTCTTACCACAGTAGTATGAAACTAGAAATCTACTACAGAAAGAAAAATGGGAAAAGAACAAACATGTGGAGACTAAACAACATAGGTACTAAAAAAACATTAGGTCAATGAAGAAATCAAAGAAGAAATCAGAAAATATCTCAAGGCAAATGAAAATGGAAACATGACACTCCAAAATCTATGGTCTGCAGCAAAAGCTGTTCTAAGAGGGAAGTTTATAGTGATACAAATCATTCTTCATGAAGCAAGAAAAATCTCAAATAAACTACTTAAACTTCCATCGAAAAGAATTAGGAAAAGAAGAACATACAATGCCCAAAGTCAGCAGAAGGAAGGAAATGATAAATATCAGAGAGGATATAAATAAAAAATGATTCAAAAAATAATAGAAAAGATCAATGGAACCCAGAACTGTTTTTTTTTAAAGATAAACAAAACTGATAATCACCAAAAAGAAAAGAGAGAGGACACAAATAAAATAAGAAAGAGGAGAAATAACAACAAATACCACAGAGATACAAAAAATCACGAGTATACTATGAACAGGTATATGCCAACAAATTGGACAACCTAGAAGAAATAGACAAAGTTCTACAAACAACCTGATAAGAGTGTATCAAGAAGAAACAGACAATTTGAACAAACCTATCACTAGTGGTGAATTGAATCTGTAGTTAAAAAAAAAAAAAAACTCACAGGAAACAAAAGTCCAGAAACGGATGGCTTCATGAGGGAATTCTACAAACATATAAAGATGAACTAATATCTATCCTCAAATTATTCCAAAAAATTAAAGAGGGTGGAACACTCCCAAATTCATTCTACAAGGCCACTCTGATGCCATATACTTGTCCATAGTATTCTCTTAAGTGTTTTTGTATCCTTGTGATATTCCAGTATTTGTAGCCATTAACCTTCACATATTATTTTTTGCCTACTCCTTTTGAGGATTACATTTACACATTTATTTGTCTGTTTGAAATTGCACCATAGCTCACTGACGCTGTTAATTGTTTCCATCTTTTTTTTCTTTATTTTCATTTGTAATAGTTTCTATTGCAATGCTTTCAGATTCACTAATATTTTCTCAATATCTAATCTGCCACTAACCCCATCCAGTATAGTTTTCATTTTAGACATTATAGTTTTTATTACTAGGAGGTCAATTTCAGTCGTTTTAAAAATATATCGTCCATAGCTCTATTTACAGGTACTGTCTTTCTTTTAGCTTCTTGAACATACGGAATAGAGTCATGTTAAATGAATGTTCTTGTCCACTAATTTTATAATGAGTCATTTCTAGTGTGGAATTGATTTTTCTCCTAATTATGGGTTATATTTTTATACTTCTTTGCATGTCTGGTATTCTTTACTAGATGCCAGACACTGTAAATTTTTCCTTTTAGAGTGGTGTATATTTTTGTATTTCTATAAATATTCTTGAGTTTCAGTCTGGGACAATTAAATTACTTGGATGACATAGTTTGATACTTTTTAGTCTTACTTTTAAGTTTAATTAGTCAGAACTGGAATTCTATTTATTTAGTCTGGGGCTATGTTTTTTTCCAAATACTATGCAAATCCCTCCTTAGTATTGTAATCAATATGCTATGAGTTATGAGCTTTTCCACTCTGGCTTGTAGAAACAGGTACAATATCTAACTCTGCAAGGACTGGGCACTGTTCCTTCTAATCCTTTCATGGTGTGGTTCTTTCTGCAGCCTCAGATAGCTGCATGTACTGATTAATACTCAACTGAATACTTGATGGGGGATCTCTGCAGCACACTAGAGTTCTCTGTCTATCTCTCTCCTCTCTGCATTGAAAACTCTAGTTGCCTTGTCTTTCTTGGACTCACACTCTGTTTCCTAAGCTCAAGGTGTATGTTGAGCTTTGCCTGTGTTTCCCTTCCCTGTGCTGCAGACTGGAAACTTTCTCAAAGCACTAAGCTGGGGAAATCAGTGTTTACCTCATTTGTAAGAATCACTATCTTTAGTTGCCTGATGTCTTGAATGTCTCTGTTTCACTTATTTTGTCCATTTTTTTAGTGTTTAAGGTTTAAGATAAGAGAGTGAGTCTAATCCTTGATATCCCATTTTGATTGGGATCAGAAGGTCTCTTTCTATTACTTTTAAAATTTCCTGTGTAAATCTTTGATCCAAAATCAGTTTAGGTGGTGTAAGTGAGGCAAAAATCCAATTTTTTCCCCTAAGTCCCTAGCAAGTTATACCAACACTACATTATGTTTTCTTTTTTGTTTTTTGTTTTTGTGGTATGCGGGCCTCTCACTGTTGTGGCCTCTCCCGTTGTGGAGCACAGGCTCCGGACGCGCAGGCTCAGTGGCCATGGCTCGTGGGCCCAGCCGCTCTGTGGCATGTGGGATCTTCCTGGACCGGGGCACGAACCCGCGTCCCCTGCATCGGCAGGTGGACTCTTAACAACTGCGCCACCAGGGAAGCCCTACATTATGTTTTTTAACATTAGAATGAAAATCATTGTGAAAGAGATGGTGATATGACCAGAGGTGAGGAAATTTTCAAAGAATGCCCATGACAATGATAATGATGAAACAGTCTGGCAATCGTTATTCAGTCTTCACACACAAAAAACAAAAAACAAAAATAAGGACAGTGAGAAATCATAGAACCACTAACACTCAAGTCAAACTTCAAGCAGCATCTGATTGAAAAGAGAAAGAGAAAAAGTTGGGAGTCAAATGAAGAAAAATGCAAGGCAATCTGATAGGAATGTTTGTGGGCACAATCCCTTAAAAAAGTCAAAATTATGCAGAAGCTCTTACTAGCCAGGCCATTCTTTGTGATGTAATGACATGGTAAGACACATGATAGGGGAAACACTATTACACAGTGAGTCTGGACTCAACATCACAAACTAGAAGTCCAGGGGCTTAACTCAGCTCAGAGATATGTTCTGCTTGTTCCAGATAAGATTTTTTTCTGAATTCATTTAAAATATTTTTAATGGTAGTTTTCAACTTTAAAAAATTCAATGTCTTACTTCTGTTGAAAAATAGAAGAATGTATAACAATGAATTCACTTTTCCACATAGCAATATTTGACTAGGGCACTTCATTTCAATTTACTAACTCCTGCTAGGTTCCTGGCCTTTGTATGCATTTGAGTGTTACCACTGGTCTAGTGAGGGAAAGTGGGTTAATTATGGTGGTAGTGCAGCATAGTTGGAAATAAGACTGGAAAGGCATGACTGAGTCAGAACATAAAGGGGCACATATGGGGCAAGGGTAGATTAGCATGTATTGTATTGAGTGTCTATTATGTGCCAGGTATTGTAAAATTTAATCATCCAAACAGCATTATAGTTGGATGTAATTACCCCCACTTATAGATAAGAAAATGGAGGCATACAGTTGTCAGATAACTTACCCAAGGCCACTCAGCAAGTTGCTAAAGTGTAATTTAAACACTTGTATAACAACCCCAAAATTCTTCCCTTTCGATGGATTCCCAAGTGTGGTTATGGCAACAGATTAATCTGTTAGACTATAAAAATGCTGATTTCCAAGCACTGCCCCTAGAGTCTGAGTCAGTAATTTAGTAGATCTTTGGAAGTGCTCTCGCTAGAGTATGCCTTTTACAAAGTTTCGTAGATGATTCTGATGCAGCTAATCTACAGACAACCATTTGGGAAACATTTGTTCTGCCTTTCATGAAGGGATTTGATTGCTGGACATTCTTTGAACTTAATCCTGTAGGCATTAAGAAACTAAAAGACGTTTTGAAGCAGGTGAGTGGTATGAACAAATCTGCATTTCAGAAATATCACTCTAGCAGTGGCAGAGTGGAGGATAAATTAGAGGGCAGAGACTGGAAACAAGCTCAGTAAGAACATTACTGCAGTAGTCCAAGCAAAAAATGATGAGGCTTGAATGAAAGCATTGGCAGTATGCCTCATTCCACTGCTATCCACAGGATCTATGACATGAGAGGGAAGATTGTGTTCTGGCAGGATCCTTTTGATACTTCCACTTAAGAAAAAAACCAAAAAACCCAAACGAATCCAGTAGTGCACTGGAGGCGTCTCACAACAGCTCATGAGAGCTCAATTGCACACACCTTCCCAACTCTGTTTTCTATGACAAGACGTTGGCAGTTTGAAATCAGCCATGGTGGAAGTATTTATACCATGGAAACGCATCAGGGCTTTTATTTTTTTGGAGAGAGAACTAGTTGTTAAATATTTATCAACTCACCTCTGAATTTAAACTCCTTTGGACAGGGACCAAAGTAAATTTTTGGATACTAAATCCTCAATTATAATGATTCATGCTCTAATATGGCTCCAATATTCTCTTCAATAAAAATATCATTTAGGTCGAAAGTTCATTATGCACAAAATTATTAATTTTCCTATATCTAAGATACTTTATGCATCTAATTTTATGTGCCCTCATTCAAGACCTAGGTTCATTCTCATTTTCCTTTATTGAAATTTTTATTTTTCCATAGATTTATAAGGCACTGGAAGCCTGTAGTTTTTAATATTATAGATAATCTTTTGTCTGAAGAAACTAAGAAAATTTTTTTATTTTTAACTTTTTATTTTTCTATGCCTGTTCTGAAATCAGCATATCCAGTAATAGAAGGGATACCACTAAACTGTAACATGATAGGGTACTCCTACATTACAGAAGAGGGCAGTCTTTTTAAATGTTAGCGGTATATAAACATTTTTAGTTGAAAGAGCAATCATTGCAAATAGTAGCTTTTGTAAGTAAAATAACAGAGTAGTGTGGGGTTGTCATGAAATGTCTGTAAAATTGGCAACTACTGCCAGTTCACTCTCACACAGTTAATAGCAAACTCATTGTAACAGCATCTGCACTTCTTTTTAAACCATAGCTTGTGGGAAATGATGTTTATAATTTCTTAGATTTGCTATATAGATGTGTTGCTATCTCAAAAGTAAATGAGGTTTAAGTAAATTTTTGTTCTTCTTCTTGAACAAAATCCCACTAAATTGTGTGACTTAGGAATGAATAGCTCAAGGGATTATATATAATGGGATATCTAACTTCTTTTCACACCAGGCTCGTTTCATTTTTCCCTTTAAAACGAAGTGGCTGAGAATTTAACTATTTGAAAGGTGTTAGGTGATAGCAAAAGTTGCTGTTTTCAACATATTTTCTGTTGGAAAGTACCACAAAGCTGTTTTATTTATTTTTTATTAGCAGACCACATTCCTGAAAAAAAATCCCTTCTCCCAACCTTTGAAATTGCTACTTGCCTATAGCAAGAGCCTCTGCTCAGCAAATAGTAAAGAAGGCTATATGTTCCCTATTGTGGTGACCTCTGTAGATAGGAAAACATATCATTAGCCACATTTGTGGATGAATTTTAGGAACTCTTTAGCTAGGCTCCCTTAACAAAAATTAAAAGAGAAAATAAGATTGCGGATAAGACAGTAGGTTCTTGCTTCTCTCATTAAAAAAATTATTTTTTTAACATCTTTATTGGTGTACAATTGCTTTACAATGGTGTGTTAGTTTCTGCTTTATAACAAAGTGAATCAGCTATACATATACATATATCCCCATATCTCCTCCCTCTTGCGCCTCCCTCCCACCCTCCCTATCCCACCCCTCTATGTGGACACAAAGCACGGAGCTGATCTCTCTGTTCCATGAGGCTACTTGCCACTAGCTATCTATTTTACATTTGGTAGTGTATATATGCCCATGCCACTCAAAAAATTTATTTCTTAAAAAAAGCCATCTATTTCTAGTCAAGTCCCCTATAAAGTGCCAAGGATAAAGTGAAATCATTCAAAGCATTCTTAGTAAATTTAACAATTAAAATCATATGCATTTTAAAATGTAGAATCAAACTTAATTCAACAGTGGCAGCTACATTTTAAGTCGAATACTTTTCATTTTCACTGAATTGTCTCCCTATACCTCAAATGGATATAATCAATGTCAACTTATATACACATATTATAGATATGAATTTTTAAAACAACATAAGCCCAATATCACATCTGCATTCCTTGGGTTATAACACTATTTTGCCATATTAATGACACCTACTTATGTTAAAAAATAAGACAAAAAAAACCCCAATTATCTGGAGGAATGGCTACAGTATAAAAGTATGCTAATCAGCTTTATAGTATACTATACTATTCTGAATAAAATATTGTTATATTGCTAACACTCAATCATTCAAAATGAAAAGAACACAAAATTAGTCTACGTTCATTAGGCACAGATCTAGATTTGAAGCCCAGTTCTGCCTCCATTTAGGGGTGTAATCTTGAGCTAATCATTTTACTTTGTATTTTTTATCTATAGAATAAAAATAATAATAGCTATATTGTAAAGCTGTTGTGTTAATTAAAATGCAGTACATATGTAATGGTACCTAACAGTGTCTGACACATGGTAAGTGCTTCATAAATTGTAAGTGATATTTTTAATAATGTTATTATTGTTGTTACAATAGTAAAATAGACTTTTAGGATGTCAGCTTAAACATTCAAAGACTATTCTTTATGGCCATCATTAAAAGTCTCCAAATAACAAATGCTGGAGAAGGTGTGGAGAAAAGGAAACCCTCCTACACTGTTGGTGAGAATGTAAATTGGTGCAGCCACTATGGAAAACAGTATGGAGGTTCCTTAAAAAACTAAAAATAGAGATACCATATGACCAGCAATCGCACTCCTGGGTATATATCCAAAAAAAACAAAAACTCTAATTTGAAAAGATACAAGTACCCCACTGTTCATTGAAGCACTATTTACAATAGCCAAGATGTGGAAACAACCCAAATGTCCATTGACAGATGAATAGATAAATGAAATATGGTGTATATATATATATATATATATATATATATATATATATATATATATATATATATATATATATATATATAATATATATATATAATTGAGTACTACTCAGCCATAAAAAAGAATGAAATAATGCCATTTGCCACAACATGGATGGACCTAGAGATTATCATACTAAGTGAAGTAAGTCAGAGAGAGAAAGACAAATACCATATGATATCACTTATATGTGGAATCTAAAATATGACACAAATGAACTTACCTATGAAATAGAAACAGGGGCTTCCCTGGTGGTGCTGTGGTTGAGAGTCCGCCTACCGATGCAGAGGACACGGGTTCGTGCCCTGGTCCAGGAGGATCCCACATGCCATGGAGCTGCTGGGCCCATGAGCCATGGCGGCTGAGCCTGCACGTCCGGAGCCTGTGCTCCACAACGGGAGAGGCCACAACAGTGTGAGGCCCGCGTACTGCAAAAGAAAAAAAAAAAAAAAAAGGAAGTAGAAACAGAATCACAGACATAGAGAACAGTCTTGTGGTAGCCAAGGGTGTGGGGGAGGGATGGATTGGGAGTTTGAGGTTAGTAGATGCAAACTATTATATATAGAATGGATAAACAAAAAGGTCCTACTCTATAGTACAGGGAAATATATTCAATATCCTGTGATAAACCATAATGGAAAAGAATATGAAAAAGAATATATATAAGTGAATCACACTACATTGTAAATCAACTATACTTCAATAAAATATTCTTTTTTACAGAAGGACTATTCTTTAAATGAATGTCATAGAGTTTTACTTCTTAGTAGACATAGTTGGTAGAGGATGGTATAGCTAAGTGATTAAAAGCATGTACTCTAAAGCTAGGCTACCTTGGTTCTCCTATTTATTAGCTGTCTGTGACCCTTTTCTGTGCTTTAGTTTCATCAGCATAATTGTATTTATCACAAATAATTTTGTGAAAACTAAATGAGTCATTTAAAATAGTTAGCAATATGCCTGGAACATAGTAAATACTCAAAAGTGTCAAAATCTTCAAAAGTGGAATGATACGGTATTTTTATTCAGAATAGCTGAAGTGTATCATAAGCTGATTAACATACATTATATATTACAGCAGTTCCTAAAGGATATATTGGTTTTAGGTAAGTAGTATTTTAGTAAGTATCATCAATAGGTTGCAGTGTTTTTATTATTACCTGAATTAAGTTGGCAAAACAAATTTACCTTCTTATTTTCAGAGACCACACCTCTTTGTTCATCCCTTTAAAGGCTGCTTCTATTCATTGGGGGCCAGATAGCATACCAAAATGGCAATTCTGTCTAGTCTTTGGGAGATATTTGTAATTTAGAAAAAGACCCCTTGCCTGTGGACAGGATCTAGTTTCAAAGGAGTTAGTAGGAGTTGGGTGGTTTATTTGGGCCCACTACCAAGCTGGAGAAAAACCCCAAGACCAAGGAGGGGACTAGAGTTTTAGCTAACTGGGTAGAACTTATAGGTTCAAGTCTGAATGTAAAACTGGGCCAAAATAAGAGTGGACTAAAAGTGCTGATGTTTAGGGGTTACACAAATAAGTATCACTCCTCATGAATTCTGCATCCTAGGTACCAGTTGGTAGCTAAAATATTCAGAGGATGAAGACCGCAAAGGACGGTTGGAAGGCACAGAGGGGCCCAATATTTATAATTGGACCACTAGATCTTGTGCTCTATTCCATAGTGGGGCTAAAGCTACTTGTATACTTTCTGCCTAGGTACTGGCAGCAGATAGGACCAACCAACAGACATATTTAGACAAGAAAACAAAGACAAAGAAAATAAGATGGCAATTTAAAAATCCATTTCCTGGATCTCCATGGCATGAGTTTCTAGATAAACTCATGGAGTCCTATGTGATGCAACTTGATACACTCAAAAGTCCATAATTTACTTCCAAGAATGATGCTATCCCATTGTTCTATCCTATCAGGCCTATTCAGGAGTAAGCTATTTCCTAAACAACAATATATTATGGCCACACTTCTTCTAGGCTTTCAATAAAAAAATATTGTGCTGAATGAATTTAAGCAGATGGAATCATTCATTCTCACTTGTCTATGTGGATGTCTCTTGTGGACAGAAATTAAATTGGTTTTATATGACTGGCTTTTCACAAAGCTTGGTCATTTTTTCCATAGGCCAACAAAGGGCAAAAATGAAAAAGTACTCGTTCTTTTGTTCAGTGGGCCATCATAACCCAGTACAACAACTAAGGTAAGCAAAGTTCCTCAGTCACATCTAATTCAGTCATAAGCACATCACTGAAGACACAGTGAAGATTCATAGGTAATAAAATCTAAAAAAGAAAAACATTTAAATGTCTTTCTTAGTATTGTGATTTACATCTCAACTGTATCTAAAAAGCAGGCTGTACTTCTTAATTAACTATCTTTAATTTGTAAGGCATTTACTAAAGTTAGAAATATGAAAAGTATAATATTTTCAATTATTTAATTAAAATATTGTCATTCCAATGTATTTTATTTAGGTGAATATGCATGCATAATTTATACAGATGATTATGTGTATAAGAATATGTGCTTAATTATAATGAAGAAAATATTTTAACCCAATATTATATTAGATTAAATTTAATATGCTGAAATAAACTTATTGCTATTTTAACTTTCCCTCAAAACGTGTTTTCTAAACAGACTCAAGCATTCTATTTTTAGCCAAGAAGAAAATTAAATATAAATCAGCACTTATACTTCACCTAAGATGGAGTAACAGGAACCAGGTTTACCCATCCACCTGAAACAACCAAAAAGCTGGACAAAATATATGAAACAATGATTTTTAAGACACTGGACATCAAGCAACAAAGGACAATTATCCTTGAGACACATGAAAGAAATGAGATGAGATCTATAATTGTCTCAGCTTATTGCCTTGAGAGGGTTACCAGGCCACAGTACAAAGAGTGGAAACCCAGACAGAGTCCAGTGGACTCCCTGATTTGAGGTCACATTGTTGAGAACAGAGGAGACCAAGGTGGCTAGAATTCACAGGACAGACCAGAGAGAGAGTTGTAAAACAGGGAGAACTCTGGATATATTCATAGGGTCCCCTTCAATAATTCAGCAGATGTGTGTATGGTGATTAGTTCATGTGTGTAAAGAAACTAGCTATGTCCAGAGAAAGAATTAGATGTAACGGTGTCTGGCATTTCACATAAGGCTGACAATAGTGACTATTCCTAACAGCCAAACAGGAAACCTTTTCATTAATGGAGCACTGGGTAGAGTACCCAGAATGATCTTGTCTCAGTACTGGGAAATAATTAGATTTAAATGTTCTGGTCACACTCAATAAATCTTAAAAGCAAGACCCAAAATAATCAAACTGCTCCCAAGAAACTTAACTGTGACCAATAACAAAGCTCTAGAAGATTACAGAAGACAAAAAATCCAGCACCCAACAAATATTACAATGTCTGGCATCCAATTAAAAATTACAAGGCAAGCAAAGAGCTGAAAGATACAATTTCTCCTATAATGAGGAGAAAATAAAAAATCTGACTGACACAGATTTTGGAATTAGGTTAAAAGTACATTAAAACAGTTATTATATCTGTATTCCATATGTTCAAAAAGTTAGAGACAAGGAAGATTTTAAAAACCACCCAAATAGAACTTCTAAGGATGAAAATTACAATACGTGAGATGAAAAATAGATTAGACACTGAAGAAGAAAGATTAGTGAGTTTGAAGGCATAACAATGGAAACTGCTTTGTTTCCTGGTGCTCAAGGAGAGGGGATTAAGAGCTCTGCTTAAAGGAGCTCCAGAGATGGGTGCAAGCCACGGCTAAAAGCGCAAACCCCAGAGACAGGCGGGAGATGCTAAGGCTGCTGCTGCCGCCACCAAGAAGCCTGTGTACGAGCACAGGTCACTATCCACACCCACTTCCGGGGAGCCTGTGCAGCCCGGCACTGCTAGAGTCCCAGGATCCAGAGACAACTTCCCCAGGAGAACGCACAGTGAGCCTCAGGCTGGTGCAACGTCACACCAGCCTCTGCCCCTGCAGCCTCGCCCCACACTCCGTGCCCCTCCCTCCCCCCCAGCCTGAGTGAGCCAGAGTCCCCTAAGCAGCTGCTCCTTTAACCCCGTCCTGTCTGAGCGAAAAACAGATGCCCTCTGGTGACCTACATGCAGAGTCGGGGCCAAATCCAAAGCTGAGCCCCTGGGAGCTGTGAGAACAAAGAAGAGAAAGGGAAATCTCTCCCAGCAGCCTCAGAAGCAGTGGGTTAAAACTCCACAATCAACTTGATGTACCCTGCATCTGTGGAATACATGAATAGACAACGAATCATCCCAAATTGAGGAGGTGGACTTTGAGAGCAAGATTTATGATTTTTTTCCCCTTTTCCTCTTTTTGTGAGTGTGTATGCTTCTGTGTGAGATTTTGTCTGTATAGCTTTGCTTCCACCATTTGCCCTAGAATTCTATCCATCCGTTTTTAAAAAAAAAATTTTTCTTAATAATTATTTTTTATTTTAAGAACTTTATTATATTTTATCTTACTTTATTTTATTTTACTTTATCTTCTTCCTTTCTTTTTTTCCTTCTGTCCCTTCTTACTTCCTTCCTTCGTCTCTCCCTCCCTACCTCCCTCCCTCCTTTCTTTCCTTCTTTCCTTCTTTCTCTCTTTCTCTCTTTCTCTCTTTCTCTCTTTCTTTCTTTCTTTCTTTCTTTCCTTCCTTCTTTCTACTTCTACTAATTCTTTCTTTCTAATTTTTCTCTCTTTTACTCAGAGCCGTGTGGATGAAAGGCTCTTGATGCTGCAGCCAGGAGTCAGTGCTGTGCCTCTGAGGTGGGGGAACAAACTTCAGGACACTGGTCCACAAGAGACCTCTCAGCTCCACATAATATCAAACGGCAAAAATCTCCCAGAGATCTCCGTCTCAACACCAGCACCCAGCTTCACTCAACAACCAGCAAGCTACAGGGCTGGACACCCTATGCCAAACAACTAGCAAGACAGGAACACAACCCACCCATTAGCAGAGAGGCTGCCTAAAATCATAATAAGGCCACAGACACCCCAAAACACACCACAAGATGGGGATCTGCCCCCAGAAAGAAAAGATCCACCAGAACACAAGCACTAGTCTGCTCCAGCAGGAAGCCTACACAACCCACTGAACCAAACATAGCCACTGGGGACAGACATCAAAAACAATGGGAACTATGAACCTGCACCCTGCAAAAAGGAGGCCCCAAACACAGTAAGATCAGCAAAATGAGAAGACAGAAAAACACACAGCAGATGAAGGAGCAAGATAAAAACCCACCAGACATAACAAATGAAGAGGAAATAGGCAGTCTACCTGAAAAAGAATTCAGAATAATGATAGTAAAGATGATCCAAAATCTTGGAAATAGAATAGACAAAATGCAAGAATCAGTTAACAAGGACCTAGAAGAACTAAAGATGAAACAAACAATGATGAACAACACAATAAATGAAATGAAAAATAATCTAGATGGGATCAATAGCAGAATAACTGAGGCAGAAGAACGGATAAGTGACCTGGAAGATAAAATATTGGAAATAACTACTGCAGAGCAGAATAAAGAAAAAAGAATGAAAAGAACTGAGGACAGTCTCAGAGACCTCTGGGACAACATTAAACACACCAACATTCGAATTATAGGGGTTCCAGAAGAAGAAGAGAAAAAGAAAGGGACTGAGAAAATATTTGAAGGATTATAGTTGAAAACTTCCCTAATATGGGAAAGGAAATAGTTAATCAAGTCCAGGAAAAACAGAGAGTCCCATACAGGATAAATCCAAGGAAAAATACGCCAAGACACATATTAATCAAACTGTCAGGTTATGGGGAGGGGGAAGGGTGAGCTGTGACAGGGCGAGAGAGAGTCATGGGCATATACACACTAACAAACGCAGTAAGGTAGATAGCTAGTGGGAAGCAGCCGCATGGCACAGGGATATTTGCTCGGTGCTTTGTGACAGCCTGGAGGGGTGGGATGGGGAGGGTGGGAGGGAGGGAGACGCAACAGGGAAGACATATGGGAACATATGTTTATGTATGACTGATTCACTTTGTTATAAAGCAGAAACTAACACACCATTGTAAAGCAATTATACCCCAATAAAGATGTTAAAAAAAACTGTTAAAAATTAAATACAAAGAAAACATATTAAAAGCAGCAAGGGAAAAACAACAAATAACACACAAGGGAATTCCCCATAAGGTTAAGAGCTGATCTTTCAGCAGAAACTCTGCAAGCCAGAAGGGAGTGGCAGAACATATTTAAAGTGATGAAGGAGGAAAACCTGCAACCAAGATTACTCTAAACAGCAAGGATCTCATTCAGATTTGATGGAGAAATTAAAACCCTTACAGACAAGCAAAAGCTGAGAGAGTTCAGCACCACCGAACCAGCTCTACAACAACTGCTAAAGGATCTTCGCTAGGCAAGAAACACAAAAGAAGGAAAAGACCTACAATAACGAACCCAAAACAATTAAGAAAATGGGAATGGGAACACACATATCGATAATTACCTTAAATGTAAATGGACTAAATGCTCCCACCAAACGACACAGATTGGCTGAATGGATAAAAAAACAAGACGCATATATTTGCTGTCTACAAGAGACCCACTTCAGACCTAGAGACACATACAGACTGAAAGTAAGGGGATGGAAAACGGTATTCCATGCAAATGGAAACCAAAAGAAAGCTGGACTAGCAATTCTCATATCAGACAAAATAGACTTTAAAACAAAGACTATTAGAAGAGACAAAGAAGGACACTACATAATGATCAAGGGATCGATCCAAGAAGAAGATATAACAATTGTAAATATTTATGTACCCAACATAGGAGCACCTCAGTACATAAGGCAAATACTGACAGCCATAAAATGGGAAATCGACAGTAACACATTCATAGTAGGGGACTTTAACACCCCACTTTCACCCATGGACAGATCATCCAAAATGAAAATAAATAAGGAAACACAAGCTTTAAATGACACATTAAACGAGATAGACTTAATTGATATTTATAGGACATTCCATCCAAAAACAACAGAATACACATTTTTCTCAAGTGCTCATGGAACATTCTCCAGGATAGATCATATCTTGGGTCACAAATCAAGCCTTGGTAAATTTAAGAAAATTGAAATTGTATCAAGTATCTTTTCCGACCACAACGCTAAGAGACTCGATATCTATTATAGGAAAATATCTGTAAAAAATACAAACACATGGAGGCTAAAGAATACACTACTTAATAACAAAGTGATCACTGAAGAAATCAAAGAGGAAATCAAAAAATACCTAGAAACAAATTACAATGGAGACACGACTACTCAAAATCTATGGGATGCAGCAAAAGCAGTTCTAAGAGGGAAGTTTATAGCAATACAATCCTACCTTAAGAAACAGGAAACATCTCGAATAAACAACCTAACCTTGCACCTAAAGCAATTAGAGAAAGAAGAACAAAAAAAACCCAAAGTTAGCAGAAGGAAAGAACTCACAAAAATCAGATCAGAAATAAATGAAAAAGAAATGAAGGAAATGATAGCAAAGATCAATAAAACTAAAAGCTGGTTCTTTGAAAGGATAAACAAAATTGATAAACCATTAGCCAGACTCATCAAGAAAAAAAGGGAGAAGACTCAAATCAATAGAATTAGAAATGAAAAGGGAGAAGTAACGACTGATACTGCAGAAATACAAAAGATCATGAGAGATTACTACAAGCAACTCTATGCCAATAAAATGGACAACCTGGAAGAAATGGACAAATTCGTAGAAAGGCACAACCTGCCAAGACTGAATCAGGAAGAAATAGAAAATATGAACAGACCAATCACAAGCACTGAAATTGAAACTGTGATTAAAAATCTTCCAACAAACAAAAGCCCAGGACCAGATGGCTTCACAGGCGAATTCTATCAAACATTTAGAGAAGAGCTAACACCTCTCCTTCTCAAACTCTTCCAAAATATAGCAGAGGGAGGAACACTCCCAAACTCATTCTACAAGGCCACCATCACCCTGATACCAAAACCAGACAAAGATGTCACAAAGAAAGAAAACTACAGGCCAATATCACTGATGAACATAGATGCAAAAATCCTCAACAATATACTAGCAAACAGAATCCAACAGCACATTAAACGGATCATACACCATGATCAAGTGGGGTTTATTTCAGGAATGCAAGGATTCTTCAACATATGCAAATCAATCAACGTGATACACCATATTAACAAATTGAAGGAGAAAAACCATATGATCATCTCAATAGATGCAGAGAAAGCTTTTGACAAAATTCAACACCCATTTATGATAAAAACCCTGCAGAAAGTAGGCATAGAGGGAACTGTCCTCAACATAATAAAGGCCATATATGGCAATCCCACAGCCAACATCGTCCTCAATGGTGAAAAACTGAAAGCATTTCCACTAAGATCAGGAACAAGTCAAGGTTGCCCACTCTCACCACTCTTATTCAACATAGTTTTGGAAGTTTTAGCCACAGCAATCAGAGAAGAAAAGGAAATAAAAGGAATCCAAATCGGAAAAGAAGTAAAGCTGTCACTCTTTGCAGATGACATGACACTATACATAGAGAATCCTAAAGATGCTACCAGAAAACTACTAGAGCTAATCAATGAATTTGGTAAAGTAGCAGGATACAAAATTAATGCACAGAAATCTCTGGCATTCCTATACACTAAGGATGAAAAATCTGAAAGTGAAATCAAGAAAACATTCCCATTTACCATTGCAACAAAAATAATAAAATATCTAGGAATAAACCTACCTAAGGAGACAAAAGACCTGTATGCAGAAAATTATAAGACATTGATGAAAGAAATTAAAGATGATACAAATAGATGGAGAGATATACCATGTTCTTGGATTGGAAGAATCAACATTGTGAAAATGACTCTATTATCCAAAGCAATCTACAGATTCAATGCAATCCCTATAAACTACCACTGGCATTTTTCGCAGAACTAGAACAAAGAATTTCACAATGTGTATGGAAACACAAAAGACCCCGAATAGCCAAAGCAATCTTGAGAACGAAAAACGGAGCTGCAGGAATCAGACTTCCTGACTTCACTATACTACAAAGCTACAGTAATCAAGACAGTATGGTACTGGCACAAAAACAGAAATATAGATCAATGGAAAAGGATAGAGAGCCCAGAGATAAACCCACGCACATATGGTCACCTTATCTTTCACAAAGGAGGCAGGAATGTACAGTGGAGAAAGGACAGCCTCTTCAATAAGTGGTGCTGGGAAAACTGGACAGCTACATGTAAAAGTATGAGATTAGATCACTCCCTAACACCATACACAAAAATAAGCTCAAAATGGATTAAAGACCTAAATGTAAGGCCAGAAACTATAAAACTCTTAGAGGAAAACATAGGCAGGACACTCTATGACATAAATCACAGCAAGGTCCTTTGTGACCCACCTCCTAGAGAAATGGAAATAAAAACAAAAATAAACAAATGGAACCTAATGAAACTTAAAAGCTTTTGCGCAGCAAAGGAAACCATAAAGAAGACCAAAAGACAACCCTCAGAATGGGAGAAAATATTTGCAAATGAAGCAACTGACAAAGGATTAATCTCCAAACTTGATAAGCAGCTCATGCAGCTTAATAACAAAAAAACAAACAACTCAGTCCAAAAATGGGCAGAAGACCTAAATAGACATTTCTCCAAAGAAGATATACAGAGTGCTAACAAACACATGAAAGAATGCTCAACATCACTAATCATTAGAGAAATGCAAATCAAAACTACAATGAGATGTCATCTCACACCAGTCAGAATGGCCATCATCAAAAAATCTAGAAACAATAAATGCTGGAGAGGGTGTGGAGAAAAGGGAACCCTCTTACACTGTTGGTGGGAATGTAAATTGATACAGCCACTGTGGAGAACAGTATGGAGGTTCCTTAAAAAACTACAAATAGAACTACCATATGACCCAGCAATCCCACTACTGGGCATATACCCTGAGAAAAACATAATTCAAAAAGAGTCATGTACCAAAATGTTCATTGCAGCTCTATTTACAATAGCCCAGAGATGGAAACAACCTAAGTTTCCATCATCGGATGAATGGATAAAGAAGATGTGGCACATATATACAATGGAATATTACTCAGCCATAAAAAGAAACGAAACTGAGCTATTTGTAATGAGATGGATGGACCTAGAGTCTGTCATACACAGTGAAGTAAGTCAGAAAGAGAAAGACAAATACCGTATGCTAACACACATATATGGAATTTAAGAAAAAAAATGTCATGAAGAACCTAGGTGTAAGACAGGAATAAAGACACAGACCGACTAGAGAATGGACTTGAGGATATGGGGAGGGGAAAGGGTAAGCTGTGACAGAGCGAGAGAGAGACATGGACATATATACACTACCAAACGTAAGGTAGATAGCTAGTGGGAAGCAGCCACATAGCACAGGGAGATCAGCTCGGTGCTTTGTGACCGCCTGGAGGGGTGGGATAGGGAGGGTGGGAGGGAGGGAGATGCAAGAGGGAAGAGATATGGGAACATATGTATATGTATAAGTGATTCACTTTGTTATAAAGCAGAAACTAACACACCATTGTAAAGCAATTATACTCCAATAAAGATGTTAAAATGAAAAATAAAATAAAATAAAATTATATATATAAAAAAAAAGATGATCCAACATCTTGGAAATAGAATAGAAAAAATGCAGAAACATTTAACAAGGACCTAGGAGAACTAAAGATGAAACAAACAACTATGAACAATACAATAAATTAAATTAAAAATACTCTAGATGGGATCTATAGCAGAATAACTGAGGCAGAAGAACAGATAAGTGACCTGGAAGACAAAATAGTGGAAATAATCAGTGCAGAGCAGAATAAAGGAAAAAGAATGAAAAGAACTGAGGAAAGTCTCAGAGACCTCTGGGACAACATTAAACACAACAACATTCAAATTATAGGGGTTCCAGAAGAAGAAGAGAAAAAGATAGGGACTGAGAAAATATGTGAAGAGATTATAGTTGAAAACTTATCTAATATGGGAAAGGAAATAGTTAATCAAGTCCAGGAACCACAGAGAGTCCCATACAGGATGAATCCAATGAGAAATACGCCAAGACACATATTAGTTAAACTGTAAGAAATTAAACACAAAGAAAACATATTAAAAGCAGCAAGGGAAAAATAACACACAAGGGAATCCTCATAAGGTTAAGAGCTGATCTTTCAGCAGAAACTCTGCAAGCCAGAAGGGAGTGGCAGAACATATTTAAAGTGATGAAGGAGGAAAACCTGCAACCAAGATTACTCTAAACAGCAAGGATCTCATTCAGATTTGATGGAGAAATTAAAACCCTTACAGACAAGCAAAAGCTGAGAGAGTTCAGCACCACCAAACCAGCTTTAGAACAAATTCTAAAGGAACTTCTCTAGGCAAGAAACACAAGAGAAGGAAAAGACCTACAATAACGAACCCAAAACAATTAAGAAAATGGGAATAGGAATATACATATCGATAATTACCTTAAATGTAAATGTACTAAATGCTCCCACCAAAAGACACAGATTGGCTGAATGGATACAAAAACAAGACCCTTATATATGCTGTCTACAAGAGACCCACTTCAGACCTAGAGACACATACAGACTGAAAGTAAGGGATGGAGAAAGATATTCCATGCAAATGGAAACCAAAAGAAAGCTGGAGTAGCAATTCTCATATCAGACAAAATAGCCTTTAAAATAAAGACTATTAGAAGAGAAAAAGAAAGACACTATGTAATGATCAAGGGATCAATCCACAAAGAAGATATAACAATTGTAAATATTTATGCACCCAACATAAGAGCACCTCAATACATAAAGCAAATAATATCAGCCATGAAATGGGAAATTGACAGTAACACATTCATAGTAGGGGACGTTAACACCCCACTTTCACCAATGGACAGATCATCCTAAATGAAAATAAATAAGGAAAAAAAAGCTTTAAATGATACATTAAACAAGATGGACTTAATTGATATGTATAGGACATTCCATCGAAAACCAACAGAATACACATTTCTCTCAAGTGCTTATGGAACATTCTCCAGGATAGATCATATCTTGGGTCACAAAACAAGCCTTGGTAAATTTAAGAAAATTGAAATTGTATCAAGTATCTTTTCTGAAAACAATGCTATGAGAGTAGATATCAATTACAGGGAAAGATCTGCAAAAAATACAAACACATGGAGGCTAAACAATACACTACTTAACAACGAAGTGATCACTGAAGAAATCAAAGAGGAAATCAAAAAATACTTAGAATCAAATGACAATGGAGGGTTTCCCTGGTGGCGCAGTGGTTGAGAGTCCGTCTGCCGATGCAGGGGACACGGGTTCGTGCCCCGGTCTGGGAAGATCCCACATGCCGCGGAGCGGCTGGGCCTGTGAGCCATGGCCGCTGAGCCTGCACGTCCGGAGCCTGTGCTCCGCAGCGGGGGGGGGGGGGGGCACAACAGTGAGAGGCCCGCGTACCGCAAAAAAAAAAAAAAAAAAATGACAATGGAGACAGGACGACCCAAAACCTATGGGATGCAGCAAAAGCAGTTCTAAGAGGGAAATTGATAGCAATACAATCCTACCTTAAGAAACAGGAAACATCTCGAATAAACAACCAAACCTTGCACCTAAAGCAATTAGAGAAAGAAGAACAAAAAAACCCAAAGTTAGCAGAAGGAAAGAAATCATAAAAAACAGAAAAGAGATAAATGAAAAAGAAATGAAGGATATGATAGCAAAGATCAATAAAACTAAAAGCTGGATCTTTGAGAACATAAACAAAACTGATAAACCATTAGCCAGACTCATCAGGAAAAAAAGGGAGAAGATTCAAACCAAGAGAATTAGAAATGAAAAAGGAGAAGTAACAAATGACACTGCAGAAATAAAAAAGATCATGAGAGAATACTACAAGCAACTCTATGCCAATAAAGTGGACAATCAGGAAGAAATGGACAAATTCTTCGAAATGCACAACGTGCCAAAAACGAATCAGGAAGAAATAGAAAATATGAACAGACCAATCACAAGCACTGAAATTGAAACTGTGAATAAATATCTCCCAACAAAAAAGCCCAGGACCACATGGCTTCACAGGCGAATTCTATCAAACATTTAGAGAAGAGCTAACACCTCTCCTTCTCAAACTCTTCCAAAATATAGCAGAGGGAGGAACACTTCCAAACTCATTCTACAAGACCACCATCACCCTGATACCAAAACCAGACAAGGATGTCACAAAGAAGGAAAACTACAGTCCAGTATCACTGATGAACATAGATGCACAAATCCTCAACAAAATACTAGCAAACAGAATCCAACAGCACACTAAAAGGATCATACAGCATGACCAAGTGGAGTTTATTCCAGGAATGCAAGGATTCTTCAATATACGCAAATCAACCAATGTGATAAACCATATTAAAAACTTGAAGGAGAAAAACCATATGATCATCTCAATAGATGCAGAGAAAGCTTTTGACAAAATTCAACACCGCTTTATGATAAAAACTCTGCAGAAAGTAGGCAGAGAGGGAACTTTCCTCAACATAATAAAGGCCATATATGACAAACCCACAGCCAACATCATCCTCAGTGGTGAAAAATTGAAAGTATTTCCACTAAGATCAGGAACAAGACAAGGCTGCCCACTCTCACCACTCTTATTCAACATAGTTTTGGAAGTTTTAGCCACAGCAATCAGAGAAGAAAAGGAAATGAAAGGAATCCAGATTGGAAAAGAAGAAGTAAAGCTGTCACTGATTGCAGATGACATGATACTATACATAGAGAATCCTAAAGATGCTACCAGAAAACTACTAGAGCTAATCAATGAATTTGGCAAAGTAGCATGATACAAAATTAATGCACAGTAATCTCTGGCATTCCTATACACTAATGATGAAAAATCTGAAAGTGAAATCAGGAAAACACTCCCATTTACCACTGCAACAAAAATAATAAAATATGTAGGAATAAACCTACCTAATGAGACAAAAGACCTGTATGCAGAAAATTATAAGACACTGATGAAAGAAATTAAAGGTGATACAAATAGATGGAGAGATATACCATGTTCTTGGATTGGAAGAATCAACATTGTGAAAATGACTCTACCACCCAAAGCAATCTACAGATTCAATTCAATCCCTATCAACCTACCACTGGCATTTTTCACAGAACTAGAACAGAAAATTTCACAATGTGTATGGAAACACAAAAGACCCCGAATAGCCAAAACAATCTTGAGAACGAAAAACGGAGCTGCAGGAATCAGGCTCCCTGACTTCAGACTATACTACAAAGCTATAGCAATCAAGACAGTATGGTACTGGCACAAAAACAGAAAGATAGGTCAATGGAACAGTATAGAAAGCCCTGAGATAAACCCACACACATATGGTCACCTTATCTTTGATAAAAGAGGCAGGAATGTACAGTGGAGAAAGGACAGCCTCTTCAATAAGTGGTGCTGGGAAAACTGGACAGGTACATGTAAGATTATGAGATTAGATCACTCCCTAACACCATACACAAAAATAAGCTCAAAAGGGATTAAAGACCTAAATGTAAGGCCAGAAACTATAAATCTCTTAGAGGAAAACATAGGCAGGACACTCTATGACATAAATCACAGCAAGATCCTTTTTGACCCATCTCCTAGAGAAATGGAAATAAAAACAAAAGTAAAGAAGTAGGACCTAATGAAACTTCAAAGCTTTTGAAGAGCAAAGGAAACCATAAACAAGACCAAAAGACAACCCTCAGAATGGGAGAAAATATTTGCAAATGAAGCAACTGACAAAGGATTAATCTCCAAACTTTATAAGCAGCTCATGCAGCTCAATAACAAACAAATAAACAACCCAATCCGAAAATGGGCAGAAGACCTAAATAGACATTTCTCCAAAGAAGATATAAAGACTGCCAACAAACACAGGAAAGAATGCTCAACATCATTAATCATTAGAGAAATGCAAATCAAAACTACAATGAGATATCATCTCACACCACTCAGAATGGCCATCATCAAAAAATCTGTAAACAATAAATGCTGGAGAGGGTGTGGAGAAAAGGGAACACTTTTGCACTGCTGGTGGGAATGTGAATTGGTACAGCTACTATGGAGAACAGTGTGGAGGTTCCTTAAAAAACTACAAATAGCACTACCATATGACCCAGCAATCGCACTACTGGGCATATACCCTGAGAAAAACATAATTCAAAGTGTTATGTACCAAAATGTTCATTGCAGCTCTATTTACAATAGCCCGGACATGGAAACAACCTAAGTTTCCATCATCAGATGAATGGATAAAGAAGATGTGGCACATATATACAAGGGAATATTACCCAGCCATAAAAAAAACTGAAATTGAGCTATTTGTAATGAGGTGGATAGACCTAGAGTCTGTCATACAGAGTGAAGTAAGTCAGAAAGAGAAAGACAAATACTGTATGCTAACACACATATATGAAATTTAAGAAAATAAAATGTCATGAAGAACCTAGGGGTAAGACAGGAATAAAGACACAGACCTACAAGAGAATGGACTTGAGGTTATGGGGAGAGGGAAGGGTAAGCTGTGACAAAGCAAGATCGAGGCATGGACATATATACACTACCAAACTTAAGGTAGGTAGCTAGTGGGAAGCAGCCTCATAGCACAGGGAGATCAGCTCGGTGCTTTGTGACTGCCTGGAGGGGAGGGATAGGGAGGGTGGGAGGGAGGGAGATGCAAGAGGGAAGAGATATGGGAACATATGTATATGTATAAGTGATTCACTTTGTTATAAAGCAGAAACTAACACACCATTGTAAAGCAATTATACTCCAATAAAGATGTAAAAACAAACAAACAAACAAAAACAATGGAAACTATCCAAGACAAAACACAAAAAGAAAAAAGATTTTAAAGAAATAGAGTATCTGTGAGCTATGGGAAAACATCAAGCAGATGAAAGAAAGAAAGAAGGAAGGAAGAAAGAAAGAAAGAAAGAAAGGAAGGAAGGAAGGAAGGAAGAAAAGAAAGGAAGCAAAAGAAGAAAGAGAGGGAGGGAGGGAGGAAGAGAAAGAAAGAAAAAGATATTAATATAGATATAGATAGATATAGATGTAAATATAGATAGTACTTGAAAGAAAGGATAGAAATGAGGGGCAGAAAAAATATTGAAAATATAATAGCTGAAAATTTTGTAAATTTAATAATTATTGAATTAGTTTAATAGGGCTGTGTCTTTAGTCTTTCTGTGCTGCTATAGCAAAAACACCATGGCTTACACAACAAATGTTTATTCAGTTCTAGAGGCTGGAAGGCCAACATTAAGGCAGTGGCAGATTTTTTGTCTGGTGGGGGTCTTCTTCCTAGTTAATAGATGGCCATCTTTCTGCTGTGCCTTCACATTGTAGAGGGTTGAAAAAGGTCTCTTGGGTCCCTTTTATAAGAGTATTAATTTCATTCATGAGGGCTCCACTCTCATGGTCTAATCACCTCCCCAAATTCCCATCTCCTAATACCCTCACACACGGTTAGAACTTCAACATACACAATTTAGTGAGATAAAAACATTCAGTCCATAACATTCTGCCCTAGTCGTGTTTCTCCAGAGAAAGAGGACGAATAGGAAATATATCTATATGTATTTATTTATCTATCTATTGAAAAAGAGAGAGAGAGAGAGACATGTTTATTATACAGAATAGGCTTACACAATTATGGAGACTGAGAAGTCCCACAGTCTGCAGTCTGTAAGTTGGAGATCCAGAAAAGCTGGTGGTACAATTCAGTCTGAGTCTGAAGGCCTTCAAATTAAGGGAACTGATGGTGTAAATCCCAGTTTAAGGGCAGTAGATGATCAGATGAACTGTCTCAGTTGACACAGTGAGGCAGGACAAAAGGGGTGAATTTCTCCTGTGTTCATCTTTTGTTCTTTTGAGGCCCTCAAGGGATTGAATGATGCTCACACACATTAAGAAGGGCAATCTACTTTGCTGGGTCCACTGATTCTGATCTCATCCAGAAACACCCTCAGATGATATACCTAGAAATAATGTTTAATCTGGGCACCCCGTGGCCAGTCAAGAGGACACATAGGGCTTCCCTGGTGGTGCAGTGGTTGAGAGTCCGCCTGCCGATGCAGGGGACGTGGGTTCGTGCCCTGGTCCGGGAAGATCCCACATGCCGCGGAGTGGCTGGGCCCGTGAGCCATGGCCGCTGAGCCTGCGCGTCCGGAGCCTGTGCTCCACAACGGGAGAGGCCACAACAGTGAGAGGCCCGCGTACCGCAAAAAAAAAAAAAAAAGAGGACACATAAAATTAACCATCACAAGCTATCTTAGCAAGATACTACACACTTGGTGGTTTAAACAACAGAAATTTATTTTCTCACAATTACAGATGTTAGAAGCCCAGGATCAAGCTTGGTTCTCCTGAGGCCTTTCTCCTTGGGCTGGAGATGGCCACCTTCTCACTATGTCCTTGAACAGTCTAACTCCTGTGGGCACGAATCCCTGGTGTCTCTTTGTATCTCCAAATTTCCTCTTCTTATAAGGGTACCAGTCAGATTGGATTAAGGCCCACTGTAACAGCCTCATTTTAACTTAATCATCACCTCTTTAGAGCCCCTATCTCCAAATACCAGTGATTAGGGCTTCAAGATATGACTTTGGGGGACAACAATTCAGCCCATAGCTACTATAAGCCCCCCAATCTAAGTTCAGTTAACCACAACACACACACACACACACAAAATGGAGAAAGCTACACCAAGGCAAATAATAATTATATTGCTCAAAACTAGTGGTAAAGAGAAAATCTTCAAAGCTGTGACTGACAAGCAAATGACTATATACAGAGGGAATAAGTAGAAGGGTAATGAAAAATTTATTGTTGGAAGCAACAGAAATAGAAAGACATTGGAGCAAAATCATTCAAGTACTGAAACAAAAATACTGTCAGTATGGAGTGCTATGCCCAAAGAAAATACCTTTCAAAAATGAAGGTAAAATAATGGCTTTTTCAAATATGAAAAAAGGTGAATGAATTCACCACCAGCAGATCCATACTATAGATAAAGTAAAAGGAAGGTCTTTGTGCAGAAGGAAAGTAATACCACTGGAAAATATAGATCATATGAAGAGCACTGGAAATGGTAACTACATGGGTAACTATATAAGGCTATTTTTATTATTTAACTATATTCAAATATAATATACTCTTTAGACAAAAATTACAACAGTGTAGTATGAGGTTTATAACTTAGGTAAAAGTAAAGTGTATGACAAAAATACCATAATATACCTGAAGTTGTGTAATATCACTTAAATTGTGACAAGTTATATATATATAATATAAACTCTATGGAAACTGCTAAAGTAACAAAACAATTATATCAAATGAGCAAAAATAAGGAAAAAACAGAATCATAAAAAATACTCAACCTGCGTTTGGCAAAATTAATCACCAGGGATATGCAAATCAAGCCATAATGAGAAAAAAACATAATGAGATTTTATTTCACATCCACTAGGATGGCTATAATAAGAACAAGATAATAACAAGTGTTAATGAGGATACAGAGAAATTAGAACAATCATGCACTGCTGGCATGAATGTAAAATGGTTCAGTCACTTTGAAAAACAGTCTGGTAGTTCCTCAAAGGGTAAACATAGAGTTACCATATGACCCAGCAATTCCACTCCTAGGTATATATCCAAGAGAAATAAAAATGTCTGTCCACAAAAATCTGTACATGTCTATAGCAGCATTATTCATAACAGCTGAAAGGTAGAAACAACCCAAATGCCCATAAGTTGATAAGTGAATAAGCAAAATGTAGTGTGTCCATACAATAGAATATTATTCAACCATAAAAAGGAATGAAGTTCTGATACATGCTACAACATGGATGAACCTAGAAAACATTATGCTAAGTGAAATAAACCTGTCACAAAAGACCACATATTATATGATTCCAATATGAAATGTCTAGAGTAAACAAATCTTTAGACAGAAAGTCGATTATGGCTAGGGGGAATATGAGGATGGGGGACACCAGCTAATGTGTATGGGGTTTCTCTTTGAGGTAACTGAAATGTTCTAAAATGGACTTTGGTGATGGTTGCACATATCTGTGAATATATATCTGTGAATAACCATTAAATTGTACATTTTTAAAAAATACTCAATCTGAATAGGAATTAGGAAAAAGGTGGAAACTGAACAAAGAACTAGCAATAAGGTAGAAAACAAGTATCAAGAAGGGCATTTTAAATACAACTGTATTAATAAACACACTAAAGATGGTCTAAACATTCCAAATAAAATTCAGAGAATCACTTTGGACAAAAAGGGAAGGCTCAGCTATGCACTGTCTACAAGAAACCCACTTTAAATAAAAAGGCACAAATAGGTTAAAAGGGAATGGATGAACCATGCTAACACTAAATAAAAGAAAACTGGACTGGCTAGATTAACAACAGACAAAGCAGATTTGATAAGTTTAGCTTTATAATAATCTTGAAATTAGGTAGTGTTACCCTTCCAACTTTGTTCTTTGTTAAGGTTGTTTTGGCTATTCTAGGTCATTGGCATTTCCAAATAATTTAGAATCAGTTAGTCATTTTCTATTTAAAAACAAAACCCAAAGAATATTATAAGAGATAAAGCATGTCACGCCAAATGATGAGTCAAATTATCCACGAGGACATAATTGTAAACACTTATGTGTCTATAAAAAAGCTTCAAAAGATATGAAGCAAAACTTATAGAACTTACAACAGAATTAGAAAAATCCAGTTATTTCAATATCCCTCTCTCAATAATTTATAGAATGTCTATATAGAAAATTGGATGGAATCTACAGAGAAGCTACTACCACTAATAAATGAGTTTAACCACTGTTATAGTATACTATACAAGACCAGTATACACAACTCAACTAAATCTCTATATACTAGCAAAAAAACAATTAGGAATTAACATTAAAAATAATACCATTTGCAATAGCATCCAAAAATATGAAGTGCTTATAGTTAACCTGACAAAAAATTGAAGATCTCTGCACTATAAGTTACAAAACATACTGAGAGAGGTTACAGAAGACTTGAATAAATGGAAAGATATACCTTCCTCTTGGGTGGGAATAATCATTATTTTTAAGATGTCAGCCCTCCCTAAATTGATCTACAGATTCAATAAAAAATCCCAAACAAAATTTCAGCATAAAAACAGAATTTTTCATAGAAATTGACAAACTAATTTTAAAAGCTATAATGGAAATGCAAAGGACCCATAATAGCTGAAGCAATATTGAAAACTAATAAAGTTGGAAGACAAATATTACCAAATTTCAAAAATTATTATGAAGCTACGGTAAAAAAGACAGTGTAGATTTAGCATAAAGATAGACAAGTAGATCAATGGAACCAAATAAAGTTCAGAAATATAATAGATGCACACGTATATGGAAAACTGATTTTTTTCAAAGTTGCAAAGGGAATTCAGTGGAGAAATAGTAATCTTTTCATTAAATGGTACTGGAACAATTGCATATCAATATACCAAGAAACTCAAAAATTTTAATCCATACCTTGAACCACATACAAAAATTAATTCAAAATGAATCATAGAATAAAATGCAAAACCTAAACCTATAAAACTTCTAAAAGAAAAAAAAAGAAAAAAAATTTACCTTAAGTTAGGCAAAGACTTCTTAAAGATAGCACCAAAAGGATAATCCAGAAGAGGAAAAAACACTTATTGCACTTCATCAGAACTAAGAATATGTACTCTTCAAATGACAGTAAGGGAATGAAAAGACAGGCCACAGACTTTGAGAAAATATTTGCAAATCGTGTCTGATAAAGGACTTGAAATTATAATATATAAAGAATCCACAAAATTCAAAATTAGGAAAATGAACAGCCCCATAGTAAAATAAGCAAAAGATCTGGACAGGCATTTTAGCAAAGAAGATAAATGTATGGCAAATGAGCATATAAAAAGATAACATCATTCGTCACCAAGCAAATGTACATCAACACCAAAATGAGATACTGTATACACATATTAGAATGTCTAATATTAAAAGAATGAATGACATTATACCAAGTGTTGGTGAGGCTGTGGAGCAACTGGATTCTTCAAACCCTGTTGCAGGGAATGTAAAATGATATAACCACTTTGGAAAACAATTCAGTAGTTTATTAAGGGGTTAATGACTCATCTACCATAATATCCAGGCATTCCACAATGAGGTATTTATCCAAGAAGATTAAAAGCTTATGCCCATACAAATACTTGTAAGTATTTATTCAGCTTTATTTGCAATAACCTTTATACTGGGAACAACCCTTACATTCATCAAAGGTGAATGTATACCAAATACATCTTGGTATATATCTATAATAGATATTACTCAACAACAAAAGGTAACAAATTATTGATAACGAGAACAGATTTGGATGAATCTCAAAATCATTTTGCTGAGTGAAATAAGGCAGGCAAAAAAGAGTACATACTGTATAAATCCATTTATCAGAAACTCTAGAATATGCAAACCAATCTATGTGTCAGAAAGCAGTTCAGTGTTTACCTGGACATAAGAGATGGAGGGATTACTAAGGGGCACCTGGATACTTTTGGGGGAGTGATAAGTATATTCACTATATTAATTGTAGTTATGGTCTCATGAGTGTAAACATATGTCAAACTTATAATATTGCACACTTTATATATGTGTAAGTATTGTGTGCTACTTTATGCCTCAATAAAGATACATATGCATATATATGTATATATATCTGGACAAGTACAAGCCTATAAACATACCTCAGAAAGTAATTCATTATTTTCTAAATGACAAAATAACAACTAATTCTAATGATTTTAGCAATTAGTTAACCTAATGGTAAAATATATAGACATATAATCTCTTGATTTTTGCCATTAATCTAATAAAACTGTATCAATATAACATAAAGTTTCCAATGTGATGGGTAGTTGCCTACTTGTTGGATATTTGAACTAATTTACTAGGGACTTTTGAAAAGTAAATATCACTCTCCTGCTGTGACAGACTTGAAAATTTGCCCAGAGAAGAAATGTGATTTTAGTTTATTTCATCTTAAAATTCTAGAGAATTGAATAAAAAATTATTCTTAAAAACAACACTTTATAGCTATGTGTTGATTGATTTACTAGATCAGAATAGTTTATATTAACCTTTTAAAACACCCTTCACAACCTATTGAGTATCTTCATCTTAAACTTTATTTCTATTCACAAGAACTCAGAATTGGTTAAAAATAAATAAATCAGACAAAAAACTTGCTATATCCCAGGTGATACAAGTTTATATTCATATATAGAGCTTTGAGTAATACTATATTTTAAGAGTTACTAGCCTAAATAGAAATGTAGTATCTTGCACATCATTTCTCCTTCATACATACATCTAAGCAATGTGAAACAATGATCTAGATACATTTAAATAATATTTCATTAAACTTCTATAGCTAAACTGTCATTTCTGGCTTTCATTCTCTTAATCTGTGTATTCCTAACCAACTATTTACTCAGACATTGCACTCCAGAAAACCATTACAAGCCCAGATTCTACTAGGTTTCAAGCATTTCCTTCTAGTCAAGTATTATGTATGAAATAACATAATGGATATTGGACATGAACATTATTTTATAACCTTCTAAGCTATTTTGAGTCAACAGAAAGAAAGAAAAAACATTCCACTGCCTGTATTGGAAAACAAACACGAAATATTCTGGTTGGTTATCATACTGGGCCCTTTTGCTTGGTAGTCTTCTAAAAGAGATTTTTTAAGGGGGGCATAAAGACAACAATACTTCATATTAATTTATAATGAGCCCTATGATGGTCATGGTGATATGATAACACAAATTAGGACTTCTAAAAACATTCAGCTATTTATCTACATTTTCCAGCAAATTAACTTATTTTAAAGTATTCTCTGCCTCTTATATAAGCAATTATAAGAAACCAAAATGATTGAATGCATATTCATGATGAGTCCATTAGAGTCGGGCATATCTGTGGTGGTTTGGGTGATGCTTTGAGTTGGTAAGGGAGGGTTAACGCTACTTAATAAGAACAGCATGAGAACCAAGATTTGCTACAGAAATCTTAAGGCTGTATCAGAAAGTCTGTAACTACAGGGTACAAAGGTCTATCACACTGATTGATACATGAAAGACACTTTACTATACATTCTCAACCGGGGTGATATATCCCTAAAGGGGGCAAAAATCAGTTCTTGGGGGGAAAAATAACCTTTGATATCACAAGAGTTTGTTTCCCTCTAAAGGGCCAGAGCACAAAATACCTCTAAAGGGCCAGAGCACATAATTTTAATACCATAGATGTACATATACAGTACATCTATGGTATTAAAATTTCATGAGGGGTGGTAATTATGAAAAAATGTATAAACATGTCTTTAGGGGGACATAATGAAAAACAAAAAAGGTTGAGAAACACTACACTGTAAAATGGAAAATCCAGTTTCTGGTACAAGGAATTAAGAGCATGACCACTACATCTATGTGAGTATTCCTTTTTGTACTCAATGGTGAAATTGGGTATTTTTTTTGGTATGCTTATCTTTAAGGTTGCACTGAGGTGGGCGAGAGGTGAGGGAAAGGAGTGGAGTTAAGGGATCCCAGAAACTTAAAGTATTAGATGAATAATTTCCCCATCATCCCACATCTTTGTCTCTAGCACTATATCGAATTTGTGTGGCTGATGGTAGATCACATAGAACGTTTCAAATTTTGCCTGCTACATGAATATAAAATTAACTGACATGAATTCCCAAAGGTAAGGTAAATGATATGATACTGAGAAAAACTCAGGGAAATGTTAAGAAAATTCTGCAATACAATGCCAATGTCAAAGATCTGAATTATTTATTTACTAAAGGTCATCCTCCAAGTATATCATCTTAGGCTTTTTTATGTGCTCAAAATTGAACAAGGAAGTTATAGGTGCCAGCCATTTGGGTGGTTTATTAGTGAGCCAGCCCTTCTTGAAGAAGTCTTACCCTGTTGCAGCTACGGACTTGGGCTTAAGAAGATTAATCTCAATATATAAAGTCTCCTCCTGGACCCCATAGTTTCTGATTCTCATATTATAGTATCTCACAGAACAAATGAGATTCAAAACATATAGAAAAAAGAAATATGGAAAGACATAGTCATTCTTTTTTTTCTTTTTAGGACACAGTATATTAATGATATGCAGGTAATGGTTGCCAAATGCAAATTTTACCTAACAGAACAGCAAATAGCCAGGCTTTTAAGAAATGCTTTCAAATTGACTTCAACAGCATTCATGGTTAGTTCAGGGAAAGCACAATGGTTGGGTAGGTTGAAAATGATTTTAAAAGCATTGGAGTACAAACTTTGATATAAATGGTCACTGATAATTGTACTCTAAGCCGAAAAAGCAGCTCAATCCAAACTCAGTAAATTCTTGATTATTCAGGATAGGGTTATTCAGATCAATATTTATCAGTCCTTAATAATATTCCTCCTGGTTTCCACCCTTCTGGTCATTTGCCTTCTTATCATTAACTCCACCACAGGTTAAGAGGGAGCACAAAAAAAGGTGAAATACAATTCCATTCATTTTACTACTTATTAACAGCTCTTTTCAAAAGTCTAGTCTAAAATGATAGCTGAAGCAGTAGCTGAGGATTTTTATACATATCTCTTTATTGTGGGCATTTAAAAACCTTTCATGTACTGGGTTTTATTGGGATAAACATATTCTGTACTCCATACTACTTATGATAATAAAATGATAAAAGTAAACCTATTTCTAATCAAAATATAAACATACAGGCACCATGTTGGTAACAACATATTCACTAATGGTCAAAGCCCAATAGAATGGTGCCTTTAACAGCTGTGTATAATATTAGATTAAGATAAAGTAAGAAAGCTTTTTCTTTTATGGGGTGGTGATATAGAAAATTTATTAAGAAAATAGTATAAATGTAATCTCTTAGGTGCACAAGAACTATGAAATTATCAAATATGATATTCATGTATCAAAATAATATGTTCAGTTTGAAATGTGACAATATTCATCAAGTCCTTAGTTTTTAATTTCACATCAATGAATTAAAATTGCACTGCCTTTTGAGAAAATAAAAGGTTAAGCATTTTTTTTTTTTACAATACAAGATCATGCCCAGGTAATAATTTATTCAAACACTGACAGCTGTTCAAAAGATACTTGGGGGTGGTTTAGGAGTCTGTGGAATTTATAGATAACACTATGTTTATAGTTCTGTGGCAATGTCAAACACTTTAAGTTGACTTCTTCCTTATTCATATCGTGGTAGAACTGTGACTAGTTATGTCTCGCTGCATAAAAAAATTGTCCCAAAACTTAGTGACTCAAAACAAATATTTAGTATCTCTCAGTTTCTGTGGGTCAGGAATCCAGGCAAGACTTAGGTGGGTCCTCTGCCTCAGGGTCTCTCACAAGTCTGCAAATCAGATTGTGGGCAGGGGCTGAAGTTATCTCAAGTCTAGACTGGGGTGTGTTGGGGGACCTGCTGCCAAATTCACTCATGTTGGCAGAAATCAATTCTTTCTGAGTCCCTGGACTGAGGGCCTAAGTTCCCCCCTGGCAGCTGGCCAAAGGCCTCTCTCAGTTTCTTAACATATGGGTCTCTTCATGGAGTAGCTCAAAACATGGCATGAAATCAGAGCAAACAAATAGAGAGAGAGCAAAGAGACAACAAATAACAAGTGTTGGGGAGGATGTAGAGAAAAGGGAACTCTTGTGCACCATTAGTCGGAGTGTAAATTGATGCTGCCACTATGGGAAATAGTGTGGAGATTCCTCAAAAATTTAAAAATAGAACTACCATATGATCCAATAATTCCATTCCTGGGTTTTTATCCGAAGAAAACCAAAACACTATTTAGAAAAGATATACGTACCCCTATATTCATCATAGCATGATTTACAACAACCAAGGTATGGAAGCAACCTACATGCCTATCAATGGATGAATGGATAAAGATGTGATATGTATATATACAATGGAATATTATTCAGCCATAAAAGAGTATGAAATATTGCCATTTGCAACAAGTAGGATGGACCTAGAGGGTATTATGCAATGTGAGATAAGTCAGACAGAGAAAGATATTGTATGATTTCACTTATATGTGGAATCTAAAAAACAAATGAACAAACACAACAAAATAGAAATAGAATTACAGATACAGAGAAGAAACAGGTGGTTGTCAGAGGGGAGGAGGGGAGGAGGAGGAGAAAAATAGGTGAGGGAGATTAAGAAGTACAAACTTCCAATTGCAAAATAAATGAGTCAAGGGTATGAAATGTACACTGTGGGGAACATAGTCAATAGTAATGTAATATCTTTGTATGGTGACACATTGTAACTCGACTTATCTTGGTGATCATATTGAAATGTATAGGAGCACTGTATCACTATATTCAGCAACAGAAACTAACATAGTGTTGTAGGTCAATTACACTTCAAAAACAAACAAACCCATAGAAAAAGAGATCAGATTTGTGGTTACCAGAGGTGTGGGGTGAGGGGAGAGGGAATTGGATGGAGACAGTCAAAAGGTACAAACTTTCGGTTACAAGATAAATAAGTAATAGGGATGTAATGTACAACTTGATGAATATAATTAACACTGCGGTGTGTTATATATGGAAGTTGTTAAGAGAGAAAATCCTAAGTGTTCTTATCACAAGAAAATATTTTTCTATATTTCTTTAATTTTGTATGATATAAGATGATGGATATTTATTTACTGTGATATTCATTTCATGATATATGTAAATCAATTTATTATGCTATATACCTTAAACTTATACACTGCTGCATGTCCATTATATCTCAATAAAACTAGAGGAAAAAATTATATGAAGCATTGTAGGATTACATAAGTGAATCACAGACATCCAAGAGCACATGGCTTGAGATATGACAACACGCCCATTGAAAGGTACAAGTATTGCTCATAACTGGACTTGTAGACATTCAAAGACCTCGACTACTCTAGATCAACACTGGGTGATACATCAGAAGGCCTTGTGGAGTTTCGGAAAAGCAAAGGTGCGTGGATTTCACTCCAGATCAACTGAGTCAGCTCTAACAATGAAACTTGGACATCAATATTTTTAAACAGTGATCCTCAATGTGTCTTCAAGATTGCTAACCGGGGCTTCCCTGGTGGCGCAGTGGTTGGGAGTCCGCCTGCCAATGCAGGGGACACGGGTTCAAGCCCTGGGCCGGGAAGATCCCACATGCCGCGGAGCAGCTAAGCCCGTGCCCGCGCGCCACAACTACCGAAGCCCACGCGCCTAGAGCCCGTGCTCCGCAACAAGAGAAGCCACCGCAATGAGAAGCCCGTGCACCGCAATGAGGGCCCAATACAGCCAAAAATAAAAACAAATAAATAAATAAATTTATATTTTAAAAAAAAAAGATTGCTAACCATTCCTAGATACATGTGCCCAAGTATTTATCTTTCTATCTGACCAATGCTTATCTGTCCAGTTTCTTCTGCCACACTATTTGTTACCCTCTTCTAGTTTATGCTCTACCAATCACTAATATACCCTGTCTATGATAATGGAGGGTAGTTTCTTGTCTCGTTGCAGAAAGAATTCAGAGATGAGACACGGAGGTCAAGAAAGTAAAGTGAGGATTTATTTGAGCAATAGTACACTCTCAAGGGGAGAGCAGGCAGTCTCATTTGAGTAGCTGCCTTGGGTTTCTTTGGCAAACCTGTTATGGGGGGCATAGAAATGAATGGGGTGGAAAATTCACTGGGGAGGGAGAGGTTTGTGGTTCGTATTCCCTGATTTTCATCCCAGCTCCATCTTCCCGAGGGGAGGAGGGATTTTTGTCCTTATTTAGCTTAGATCAGAAGTGTCACAGCGTCGGTGCATTATGGGTGCTTCTTATCTGCAAGGCTAATTTTATTGAAATGAGAGCATAATGAGCAAAAAGTTACGTTCAGACCCCAGAGATTCCTGCCTTTTCCCACCTTTCTTTGTCTGCCTCCAGGACACATCACCCCAAAATATGTGGTTTCCTGTCAGTCTGGAGGTTCCTGCTTGTCTTTGTTTACAAGATGTATGGTTTCCTGACATTTGGCCCTTGCTCCCCCTTCTCTGCTCATATCTAGTTACCTGCCTGTTTTAACACCTATAATGCCATGAGCTCTAGCTTCAATAATAATGTAATCTATGAAGAAGTTTTGCAAACATGTTAACTGTAACACACAGTTCAGGAGACAATCTCTGGAAGCCCATTTATACAAATTACTGCTATTTTGATCTTTGAATGATATGAATAATAATTGGTATTAGGTGTTTAGAAGCATAAACTTTGGAGTTAAACTTGGGCCTGAATACTCTATCACCCACTAGCAGTTGACCATAGGCAAGTTATTCATCCTCTCTGAGTCTTTGTTTCCTCTAGTAATAATTTGTATCTAAAATTGATCCTCATTATTCATAGATTCCATATTTGCAAATTCACCTACTCATTAAAATTTATTTGTAACCCCAAAGTAAAGACACGTGGTGCTTTTCTGGTCATTTGTAGACAAGTGAAGTGTGGCAAAAAATTTGACTCACCTGATGATGCATGTGTTCCCAGCTAAGCTTGAACAAAGCAGTGATCTACCTTTTCGTTTCAGCTCTCATCATGTAAGCAAGTGTTCTTTTCATGGTCTATTTAGTGACACATTTTTCACATTTCTGTGCTTTTTTTTTTTTTGGTGATTTTGCTATTGAAAATGGCCCTAAAATATAGTGCTGAAGTAATGTCTAGTGTTCTTAAGCACAAGAAGTCTTGAATATGTAATAATTAGGGAGAAAACACTATGTTAGATAAACTTCATTCAGACATGAGTTGTAATGCTGTTGGCCATGAGATCGAGGTTAATAAATCAACAATATGTATTAAATAAGAGGTCTTTTAACAGAAACACAGATAAAGCAAGGTTATGTGTTGATCAGTTGATGAAAATTTTGTGACCAGGAATCTAACCTTGTATTTTGCCTAGGAACAATAGGTCAGTACTCACTAATTCAGATTTTGCAGTGACTTTACAGAACATAAGTACCATGAATAATGAAAATCAAGTGTTTTTCTAAAGGTTATTGCCAGGATTAAAGGAAATAATATGTACAAAAGACTTAGCATGGTATTACATTGTCATATTAATACTGTGACTATTAATAGTGTGAATATTTTTACAGACTAAATTGTTTTCACACAGTGCAGAAATCTTTCAGGCCATTGGAAAGGGATATTCCTACTTCAATGCACTAAATGACTCCTTCTTGCTTCAGGCAATATAAGAATGTGGCTCAATAGCCCATACCTAGAAATAGCATTATACCAACCACCGACCTACTCAAAAAGAAATATTTCAAGTTCAGTGCAAACCGCTTGTCCCTTGTCAACTTGCCCTAAATAACACACCCTGCAAATTCCATTGGATAGCTTCTCCTTTGGATGTACTCATTTTTCTGACTTTAATTGCAATGGTTCTTATAATCTTTTCTAACTTCTCTATGTGCTTGTCTTTATACCCCAGCAATGGAAGTGACACAGACTAATTTAACAGTCACGGATATTTATTCCTAACATCATAATTTGAAATAATGTACTATTTATCTATTAGTTCTTCCAGACTGCATAAATACCTGTTAAATAGAAACAGAAATTCAAAATAACTGATTAAAAGGGATCTTTGTGTATATGTGATTGAGTGTGTGGATATGTCTGCAAAAAATTATTTTAGTGATTTATCTAACTGCTATCCAGAAATGTCATTTTTGAATTTTGAAAGAGATTAATGTTTATACATATACATGTAATGGACTGCTGCCAAGATAATTGTCAAAATTCAGCTTCAGACATTATGTATTTTTTGACAGCTGAAAACCCAGAACTTATTTTTACTGCTTTTCTAGTTTGCAACATTTTATATTGCTGACATTTATTAACTGCTTTGTTATATATTTTTAGTGCTAGAGAAAGCTTTAAAAAGGAGTGCTCTTTCAAAAGGCCATAAAATAATGACTTTTACTACAGAAATCTAAATGTTGCACGTTTTAGAAAAAAAGTTGAAATCTCCATTTGAGTCCAGAAATCATATATACAAACTTGATTTTGTGCCTCAATCCCACCCAAATTCTAAGAACTACTAGTCTATCCTATTCTAGAGACTCTGAGTGTCTTTCTGAAATGTCTTGGAATATTGTTTTGAATTTAGCAATGGCAACCAACTGTAAAAATAAAAATCAAAAAGTTAGCTAGTTTATCCTTTTTACCCTTCAAACTCAGAAAAGCTTTAAACAATTAATGCAGATATTGAAGGTACAAAGTACTTTGCACTTGATTTAATTCTATTAAGCAGTCTAAGTCTAGGATCAGTTCAATATTAACCATGGTTTCTAAATTATGCGTGAGCAAAGCACATTCTTGCTAACATTAAAAGCAAGTCAAATTTATATTGTTTAATTACTTTCTCTACAGTTTTGAAGTCCTCCCTCATCCACCAAATGCCCAGTGTATCCTCATTTGGCTCTCCATTGCCTTTGAAACTTCACCCTATGGATAAAAAACTGCCTCCTCTCACACAAGGCAGTGGACAGAATGAAGATGGAGAGATAGCTACACTGAAAATGACCGGAGAGGAAAACATGATTTCACTTCTCCAGTTTTGCCAAGGACATGTTCAAGAACACAGTGATAATCTCTATGAAATATAAAACTTGTGCTCCCAGGCAATCCCACCAAACTGAATAAATACATTTCTTAAAATGTGGAAGACTGAACTCAATTATATGAGCTGTCCTCTAAATGACATGTTCAAGGGTCACATGATTATATATGAATTTATATTTTTGATACAGAGAAAAATAAGAAAATAAGGATGATATAGTGAGAATCAACAAAAAGCTAAGTGTATTTAATTCAAAGAATTTTTTTTTTATGAAGTAATATTCTCTTTATGTTTTTGGTGTCCAAACATCCTTTCTTTGTGAACTTTATGATAGTACATGGCATTTTAAAAATATCATTACCTGGAAAAATTAAAAGTTGACAACTGTACATAAAATATAAACATCTGGGCATCCCTGGCCCATGCTGCACCATGTTAACCAAGGGAAAACACACACACACACACACACACACACACACACACATACTCTCTCTCTCTCTCTCTCTCTCTCTCTCTCTCTCTCAAAAAAAAAAAGGATTAGATCCATTTGGCTGTTTAACATCATAGAAACAAGGCCAACTGGTTATTAAATGTTTTGCCTACTTCCAGTGACATTAAATAAACAAAATATAAGCATTCCTTAACTTTAACAATGAAACAATAACAATTTTAAGCCAAAGTCATGATTTCACCAACACAGATAATGATGTTGCCCTAAAAATCACCTCTATTCTGTTGTTTGGTTATACACTTCTTGATTGAGTTAACATTGTAGTGTAGGTGTTTAAAAAGAAAAGGCTAATATATACCCTAAAACAACCACTAAAATAATTAAAATAAAGATTTCCATATAATAAGGCAATGAAAGAGATAAGATTGAACAATTAAAATATTTAATTAATCTAAAATAAATCAGAAAAAGAGGAAACGAAACAAAGAACATGAGGCAAATAAAAAACACACAGCAACATGACAGACTTAACCTCACACATATCACTAATTGCCTTAAATGCAAAGGTTTAAATGGCCTAATTAAAAGTCAGAGATTGTCATATTGGATAATTAAAGCAAAATCTAACTATATGCTGCCTATTTGGAACCCACTGTAAATATAAATACACACATACAATAAAAGTAACAGGATGTATATTAGTTTGCTGAAGCTTCTGTACAAAGTACCAGAATTTGGGTGACTTAAAACAACAGATTTATTATCTCATAGTTCTGGAGGCTAAAAGTCTGTAAGTAAGGTGTTAGCAGGATCATGCTTCCTCTGAGACTCTGGGAAGAATCCTTCTGGGCCTCCTCCTACTTTCTTAGGGTGGCTGGAAATGTTTGGCATTCCTTGGCTTACAGCTCCATCAGACCAATCACTGCTTTCATCTTCATGTGGCATTCTGCCTGTGTCTGTCTTCAGATCATCTTCCCTCATTACATAGCTTCTGTCCAAAATTCTCTTTTTTATAAGGATATCAGTCATATTGGACCTCATTTTAACTCTGTAAAGACCCTATCTTTTTGGGAGAACATAATTCAACCCATAACAAATGGGAAAGGATATACATGCTGACATTAATCAAAAGAAAGCTGAAGTGGCTATAGCTTTCAGCTAAAGAAGATTTCAGAGCAAGGGATATTACCAAGAATAAAGAAGATAATCTCATAATATTAAAGTTATCAATCCATAAAGAGTACATGACAATCCTAAACATTTATATACCTATTAGCAGGTACCAAATACATGAAGCAGAAACTGATAGAACAGGAAAGAGAAATAGATCCATAATTATAGTCAGAAATATCAGTACTTCTTTTTTGGTAATTGATAGAACAAGTAGACAGAAAATCAGCAAGGATGTGGTAGATGAACAACACTATCAACCAATTTGACCTTATTGGCATTTATAATATACTCCACCCAATAGCTGTAAATACACATTCTTCTCAAATGCACATGGATGTTGACCAAGAAAGACCATATTCTGGGACATAAAACAAGTCTCAGTGAATTTAAAAGGATTCAAGTCATATCAAGTATGCTTTGCAACCACATGGAATAAAATTAGAAATCAATAACAGAAAAATTCTCTGGAAAATCTTGAAGTATTTACAAACTCTGGGAGAGGAAATAGTTTTCTTCAGCACTCCTAGGGTTCCTGACTGGGTCTGAAAATTAAACTGACAAATATTAACAGAAGAAAAGCATTCATATTTTATTAAATTCTTTCAGGTACATGGGAGCCTTCACAAGTGAATGAAGTCCTGAAGAAATGACCAGAGTAGGAAGTTTTTAAGCCTTTCAGAAAAAGAAACAGTAAATCTGTGTGAAGAGTGATAAAACAAAGGGCTATGGGTAGCAAATGGTGAAGAAATAACTTGGAAGGTAAGGGTTAGCCTAATAAGATTTGCTTATATAGAATTTTCTGGCCCCAAATTCCCTGTCTCCGATGATAAGAATGTGTTCCTTCTTTCTCATGGGAGATTTATCTCTTGTTTTCAAGGAATAAGGGTGAAGTGTGGGAGTGAGTTCAGAGTGACCTTCTTGCTTCTACTGTTTTCTCAAATTCCTTCAGCTTAAGATATTAAATATGCCAAGGTGCAATACTTTGGGGTAGCATGTCCTGAACTCCATCAAACTAAACACCACACTTCCAACTAACCCATGGGTGAACACTGATTTCAAAAGTTACATTAAGAAGGACTGTGAATTAAATGAAAATGAAATTACAGCATACCAATATTTGTGGGATGCCACTATATCAGTACTTAGGGGGAAATTTATAGCATTAAATGCTTATATTAGAAAAGAAGAAAGGTTTCCAATGAAAGACCTCTGCTTCCACCTTTGGAAACTAGGAAAAGAACAGTAAATTCATTCCAAAGTAAGGATAAGAATGAAACATATTAAGATCAGCATGGATGTCAATTTAATAGAAAACAGAAAAACCATAGACGTGAAAGACTGATACAGCAAAAATTTCAAAACATCCCTGAGAGAAGTTAAAGAACTAAATAAACAGAGAGTTTCACCATGTTCATGAGGTGAAAGACTCAGTATTGTTAAGATTGTTGCTAATATCCACAAATGGGTCTATAAATTCAAAGTAATTCCAATCAAAATCCCAGCTGTCTTTTTGTAGAAACTGACAAACTGATTCTGAAATTCATATAGAAATGAAAAGAATCCATAATAGCTAAAATAACTCTGAAAAAGAAGAAAAAAGTTGGAGTACTAACTAACATTATCTTATTTCAAGTCTTATAAAGCAACTGTAATCAAAGACAGCATTCTATTGATATGAAACTAGATCCATGGAACAGAATAGAAAATCCAGATATAAATTCACATAAACGGACAACCTAATTTTGACAACCATGTTTTGTCAGTTCAGTAGAGAAAGAATAGTCTTTTCAGGAAATGGTGCAGGGACAAGAGGCTATACATATCTTTAAAAGTTAAACATATTCCTTCTATATGGTTCAGCCATTTCACTTTTAAGTTTTTATCCAAGAGTAATGAAAGTATACATTCATACAAAGACTGGTAAACAAATAATAATACAGCTCTATTTGTAATCCAAGAACTGAAAACAACTCAAATGTGTAGTGAGTGGATAAACGAACTGTGGAATACATAAAATGGAATACTACTCAGCAATAAAAATTAATGAACTGTAAGTGCAGATTACAGCATCAATGAATCTCAAAATAATTATGCTTAGTGAAAGAAAACAGAAAAGGAGTAAATACTGCAAGATTCCATTTATTTTAAAACTCTAGAAAATGCAAAATATTCTGTAATGGTAGAAGGCAGGTCAGTGATCACCTGTGAATGTTGAAGGGTAAAGACTACAAAGGGGTACTAGGAAACATTTTGGGTTGGGTTGATATATTCATTATGTTGTTTTTTGGTGATGGCTTCACCATTGTAAATATATGTTAAGACTGTCAAGTTGTATATTTTAAATATGTGTAATTTATTGTGTGTCAATTCTACCTCAATAAAGCAATTAAAACAATTTTTTTGAAGATTATAGTCATTATTTTTAACAGCTCCTCAGATGGTTCTAATATGTACGTGGGGTTGAGAACCAGAGATCCAGCTATTTTACCACAAAGTGGAATACAGCTGATTGCTCAGACATCTATAAAATCTTTCCCTTTTTGTCTTCTTTTTTATGCAATTATTTGCTTAAGAAGACCTATGCTATTTTTCAGTTCAGTTAGATAAGGGCCCAGTTTGAAAACAGGTACATTTTCAGTAATCTTTAACTCCCAAAACTATTGTCTTTGATGTTGCTGTAAATCATGGAATGTTAAAGGATCATTTTTCCTCAATGTTTTGTTAGGTTATGGGACAGAGTGAATTTTCACCTAGACTGGAAAAGATACTGTAATATTAGGACTAAAACAATCTTTGTTGAGTTTTCGTCTTTGAACCAGCCACAGGCCAATAGAGGCCAGACAGACAATAAAATATCCTAAGATTTTTGGGGAAAAATATAGTGTATCAAGTGATGCAGTGTACAATAATTTGGTCAAATTACATATTAGGATTGTTTCCAACTCTGAACAACCATTTTATGAAAAAAAAATTTAATCTTAGTCCAAATGGATGTTTAAAAATAAAGAAGCCGAGAATTGTCAAAGGAAGTAAGGTCATTTACCCTATAATAGAGAAGGCTTTGGTTGGGCAAGGAGTATGGTAGCTATTAATGTTTGAAAGAAAGGGAGGAACATCTTCAATGGTGAGGATAATACCAATATCCCTGAAGCAACAAAGAAAGGGTGACTCTAGAGGAAATATTTTCATGTTATTATTTTTGTTTCATAATTGAATTTATGCAGTGTGACTCTAGGTAAAGACAATTTGTACACACTCCTACTTAGACCTTTTCTCACAGTGGTTGAGTTCACCATGCACTCCTTCACATCATAATGATCACACAATTGATATGTCTGGAGCTGTGCTATGACCCTCCAGCATAGCTCCTTCACAAGAAACTCTCATTAGGAAATAGCTCAAGAACCACTTTGGAAAGGGTTACATGTCCTCACTGCCTACTTTTAGATTAGCCAGTCTACCTGAAACTCCCAATATATTGACTTGCTGATTCAAGCTTATGATTTCAGCTCAGAAATTAACCTCCCAGGTACAGATGCCCTATTTTGGTTGGGAAATTGGACTTTGCAATGCATGATATACTTATAGATATAAAAACATAAAAGAAAACATTCATTTTGTCTAAATTACCATTGTTATTTGTGTTCATTCGCTAATGAATCCTAATTCACCAACTGCCCCTAATTCACCTTTTGTTCTGAAGGCTTATTACACAAGCCAGTTTCAAAGATATCAAGTGATATCAATGATATCAAAGTTATCAAATGATATCAATGTATTCCTTCTGGAATCAACAAATGGAGCTTATAAAAAATGAGTGATGGAGTATTCTAATTAATTAACTCTCATGCTTAACTGACTTTCTTTAAATTCCATTATATAAACAAGAGGATTTTAATATCAAAACAATGCTTATCACTAAAACAAGAATTGCAGACTTGTTTGTTTTATTTTAGAATGTATCTGAATGAATAGCAACAATTGTTCTACATGCTTGAAAACTAAATTCAGGTTATTTCACCATCTTGTTATTTTGGATTCTGAGTAAATGGAACTTTACTATATTGGGCTCATGCATGGATCTATTATATTCTTTTGGAGCTTAAGGATAGCATTATTCAGGCATTCAGGGAGATTATACACACACATATCTATACATACACTCATACACACAAAATATACTTTATTTGCACTGTTTGTAGATTTCATGGAAACAAAGTCTTTTAGAACTTCATGACTTTCTCCCATTTTTAAAGATGATCGGAAATGTCCTGTTTCTGTGATTGTCATTCAGCATACACATATCCAGCATCGGACCAGAAATGTGAATCTTGACAGCTTCTGCCATGGTGGTAATATTGCTTGTAATTGCTCTCTGCTGGGCTTTCAATTCCCTGCGACAGGCAGGAACATCGACAAGGTCAACTCATTTATCTACAGCGGTAGTGACACTAGCCTATTATGAGAGTACATGAGAATCCAGGCTTTAGAAATCATGGTTTTAGAAATAGGACTAAAATAGAGTGAAGGAAGAAAATAATTAAGTCCCAAAAGCTTTCTTTCAATAATTTAAAAATTGTTACTTAAGATGAGAACATATCAGAACACAGAAATGGAAACTATTCTAGTAGATTTTCCGAAAAAGGGAACAATCTAGTATAATAGTTAAGACCATGAGCTTTGGCTCAGTTTATTCATCTGTTAAACAAGGTAATCATTCCTAATGTCAGGGTGTGGTATTAACAAAATGAGAAGTCACATGTTAACTGCTTAGCACAGGGCCTGGCACATAGTCATCATTCTGTATATTAAAGCTATAATAATTTAGAATAGGCATAATGTTCCACAGACCCAGACAAGGTGTCTTGATCTCAAGTTTTACTTACCTGGAAAGTGTTTTAAACTATATTTTGTTGGACTACACTTTGGAGGAAAATATGAAAGTAGCATCATTTTTCATTGAACCAATTGCCCTGAATATTTATTCATACTTAATTATGCACCATTTTCTTTACAAAATATGTTGTGATTATATTTATCTTTTGTCTTGTCTTGCAATATATTTGTGTTTGTGTGTGTACACATGTGACACTGAAGTCCCTGCATAAAACAGAGGATCATTGTAAGTTAGTTTCTAGACACTTCTTCCTTTTTAAAACATATGATGTGAATGTACCTGTGAGTGCCCACACAAACACGTGTGTACCCATGTCTGTGTTTAAAGGCAAAAATCATATTTTTGAAATATTTGAGAAATATTTGAGAAATATTTGAGAAATATTTATATCAGAAACTAGAAAAATGTGTTCAATATAACTTCAATTGCTCTAATAAGTGGTACTATCATTATGGTATAAAGCTACCCTGCTCTTGTGCTTTGAGGTTCAAGAACCATTTTTAGGTTACTGGTGTGTTCTGCCCATTCCAAAATGTACAAACATAACACATTCATTCCATGTCACAAAAATAAATGGTAGGACTCTGCTCCCACTGGGAACCAGAGGAAGCTAATTCTTACAATGCCTTCATTTGCCTTTTGGTTAAAAGGAATATTTCCTGGTATAACAGATAGGGAAATACTTCATTTCATAGTCAGTTGCTGATCCATTGTTTATGAAGTTTACTAACTTCCACAGAAAGATACTGAATATAACTTCTCTTCATCAGTTTATCCTGAATACTTATTTTCCACATAAAGGAATACTTCAGACATCATTGGATTGACCTGGTTTTATGATATTTATTAAACACTGGGCATCTGGGATGCCATTTCAAACTACCTTAACAAACCTAACACTACCTTTATAGTGGTTCCTTGTTTAGAATACTAGATACCACCAATGTCAGTTCAATAAACATAGCATGAATAGTCACTTTCTTCACAAACAATTGAAACAAAATGTCAAGTAGAAACATCCTGTACTGCACAACACCAAGCAAAATTGTTCTAAGATTGAAAATGTCTGAGATGATCATTGGCTTTGACAGAATGTTGAAAATGTGTACAGCTCTATTGCCCAAGAGCAATAATTCTGATAATGAACTGTGAACATTTTCATCCACAGTATTCTTTTTTATTTATTTATTTATTTATTAACATCTTTATTGGAGTATAATTGCTTTACAATGGTGTGTTAGTTTCTGCTTTATAACAGAGTGAATCAGCTATATGTATACATATATCCCCATATCTCCTCTCTCTTGCATCTCCCTCCCTCCCACCCTCCCTATCCCACCCCTCTAGGTGGTCACAAAGCACCTAGCTGATCTCCCTGTGCTATGCGGCTGCTTCCCACTAGCCATCTATTTTACATTTGGTAGTATATATAAGTCCATGCCACTCTCTCACTTCGTCGCAGCTTACCTGTACCCTTCCCCGTGTCCTCAAGCCCATTCTCTACCTCTGCATCTTTATTCCTGTCCTGCCACATGTTCTTCATAACCATTTTTTTTTAAGTTTCCATACATTTGTGTTAGCATAAGGTATTTGTTTTTCTCTTTCTGACTTACTTCACTCTGTATGGCAGACTCTACGTCCATCCACCTCACTACAAATAATTCAATTTTGTTTCTCTTTATGGCTGAGTAATATTCCATTGTATATATGTGCCACATCTTCTTTTTGATTCAGTGGATGTACACAATGCCAGATGTCTAAAAGTATACAAGATAAATTGCTTTTCTGGCATTTTATGCATTATCTGTTAACAAATTTCAACATGGCCATTGTAGATTCAGTCATTCAACATTAAGGCTATTCACCACAGAATGTAGGGGATATGACTTTTGCCTAACTGTTGTCAAAATTTCTTCAACACTTGTTTCAATTTTCCACAATCACTTACCCAAACTATACTCTTAGTGAGATAGAAACACTGGCTACCAAACATCTATTCTTCCACAAAGATTAGTGTTCTCATTAAGTTTGTTTTTTAAGACATGTCATTGCATATACAGAAGTCTTGACTCTAGGCAAGGGCAGTATTACAGTTACGGTCTTTAATAAAAACATCAGATATTTAGTGAGCATCTACTGTCTACCCAGTGTTATGGGAAATATTAAGGAGAATGAGGCTTTTCCTGACCTTATAAAGTAGTTAAAGGGAAATGGTTAACACATTTCATCACTTAACATGCATGTACTGGGCAACAACTATATAGCAGACCCACTGCTGCAATACCACATTTACTATAGTACAATACTATTACCCAGGTATGCTCATGGTACTATGGCAAAACAAAGAAGAAACATGCAACTGATAATGGGCACAGAGAACATCTGAAAAGACTCTCAAGAGAGGTAAAGTTTGAGCTGAGCCGTAATGATTAGGGATTCAAGCTGACAAATTAGGATACAAAAGGATATATGTTGAGGAGTGGAAGGTGGGTTAAGACAATAGGAATGGGTAATAAAATCTGATGTTAAATGATGACCCCAAGATTTTCAACCTAGTAAACAAGAAATTTGTGCAATCCTCAGGTCAAGCATATTTTTAATAGCTGCTGCTTGGGAGAACAATGATGTGTTCCTTTTAGAGTGTTCTTTTTTTGAAGTGATGGCACAGTTCTGTTAGAAAATGAAAATACAGGAAAGAAGGTAGAAAATCAGGGCTGCATTTGGAATTTGTGTAAATACAATCACATAGAAATAACTCATGTCTCTTTTTGTGCCAGATCAGATGTTTCAATTCACCAAATTATTTCACTAATATTTGTTGAACATATAGCTTCTAGGTACCATACCAATGGGCCCCTTTAGTTGCAACTCTCATATAGGCCTGGCATTGCATAATCTCCAGATGGAAACACTCGCAGTAAATTTTGCAATGTACAGTAACATTCCTCATCAATAGTTAAGTCTATGTGGCAAATCTGCTTCTCTGTGACCAATCTACTACAGCTCTAAAAGAGACAGATAACACAGTAGTTAGCTTCTCTGCCCTTTCTGAGTCTCAAGGAAACTAACCAATCAAGTATTTCATGTTAGTCTAATGCTGGATTGGTTTTGTAAACAAAATGTCAGCAAGAATTAGTGAAATTAACTGCCGAGCAGAAGCAAAAACGACTTTAAAAAAACTCTCAATTATCTGCCACAATAATCACTGGAGTGCAAAATGATGCTCCAGAGTCACTGTAAGGTGTTTCATGCCTCCTGCAGCCTCTACAAAAAGATGAAATTATGATTAGCATTATTTTGGTTCTGTACACTCCTTTACAGTCTCGTTTGCTGAAAGTTAAATCCATGAATGTTATATGTGAATCCATCCTATCACCTAAAATTGCACCCAAATATTCTTCGTGATAGAGCATAAACCACTCATCCACTTCTTCCTCATGTCAGATTTGACTGTTAATTGAACTAATATTTTACAAAGGAGGCAAAAAACACAATCAGTCTCCTCATATACAGGGAAATATTTATACTCTTATAGGTAATCCACTATTTTTGAAAAAATGTGTATTTGGTTGAGTTGAGCATACAAAAGTGATTAGTTCTTCCTCAGTTTAATTGTCATCAAAGCCCTGAATTCAAACTGTTCTTTTATTCAGAGATTTCCATGGAGCACTTGATGTTTTCTTTCTTTTAGCTAGAATTTACCAAATTTATATTGACACAAAGATCTAGTATATGAATCTGTGTTTATTATTTTTAAAAATATATATGGAAAGGATAGGTCTGTTGTCATGCAAGGAAAAGTGTAGGCTATATTTAAGTTTAGAAAAGCTTCCATCTTCAAGAAAGATATTAGAATTGGGAACAGCATAATATATAAGGTAGTCAGAGAAGGCAGCATAAATGAGTTTAAGGCTAAGATGGATATATACTTGGAATCAATACATTTGGATATGCTTGCTGAATAGCAAGATGAACCTGCTGAATGGCAGCAGGATAACTAGATTGATGCTGGCTCTTTCCAACAATAAATTTCATGTTTCAGAGTAATATTTCATGGCTGTCAATTGGAACAGTGGTGGCACAGTTGGATTGATTGGCATTGAACACAAGATTTTATTTGTCAACAAATGTGTTTCATGATTCATCATGGACTCACTGATTGATTGGATACTGGCTGCATAGAAAAATTCTTATAAGTCTATCACAGAAGGTTTTTGGAAATATATCAACAACACTGATTCATCAGCACAGTCACATTCTGAAAAATGCAAAAGTTTTCCTGGTAGTCATTGCTGTTCAGGACAGAGGCAAGAAATAATATTTGCATGCAATAAATGCAGGATACAATCATCTCATTGAGGGTATATTACTTTGTTCTTGGTGTGAAACTCTTTTCCGCCTTCCTTTTGTCCCTTATGACTTATCCAACCACCGATGGATACCAGAAATCCATGGAAGGACAGCTAACTCACCTCTCATACATCCAGTTGACCTTGACCTTACTCTTCTTGTAGTATATAAGAACAACTCCAGGGTAATGGGTAATAATGCTGGATTTGCAGTCAGACAAACTCAAATCGAAAAATCTGGCTTCCTTACTAGATATCTCTGTAAAGGGAATGAGTTATTTAATCATTCTAAGGTTCACTTTCTTAGTCTATAAAATAGGAATAATAATAACCCATATTGCAAAGATTAAATGAAATAATACAAGAGCTCAAAAATATTAGCTATGTATTCAGCAGTTTTGTTCACACAACATTAGACAGTGGTGTCCAAGGCTACTCATAGGTCATGATTCCCTGAAACGAGCAGCTATCCCTAGCAGCTTGAAAACAGTATTATGCAATGCCCAGACAATCTTTGCACCCCTCAGTCATTTCCTGACTCATTGGGGAGGTGAAGGGTCATTTCCTTCCCCAAACTAGGAGGCTACTGCTAATAAAAATTGGACAAACAGTTTGACTTTTTGGTCCTCCATCCTCCTATTTAAAGGGCAGTTGAATGATCCATCTGTAACAACTTATTAATGAGAAAGTTCGAAAACCCTCTGATTTTTTTAGAGTGATCTATAGAAGCAGGCCCTCTAGAATATGTGCAAAATGTATGTTAGCTTAAGGCACTGTCATTTGTGAAAATCTATACAAAACAACATCAAACCTGAGGGGGGTGGTTGCAGGATGGAGCAAACATTTGCAGGTGATTGAATTGCATAAACCCAGCACCAGGGAGAAGCAGTAGCCCAAAGTGGTGCACAGCTATTTACTCAAAATTGTGGCAGACAGGCATCTTCTCTCTTTGAATTAAGGTATAGGGATGTTTTTAGCGCATTCTTACAACATTCTTCTACCCAAACTGTTAAGGTGGAGGAACTAGTCTTTGATTCTTACCGGGATAATGCCTTAGGATTGAAAATTCAGTGGATAAAACAACAAGGAAAAAAAAACGCTTTTATTTTTGTTGAACAATTAAAATTATATCCACAAAAATCAGCATGAATTACTAAGGTTTCACTGATTAGACGTCATTATCCCAAGTCTCCTGACCACTTATTTCATCACCTCTAGATTGGCCAGCCCTTTGAGTTCTCACAAAAAAATAGGGTTGCTGTGCTGAGCTGATCCTGTGCCGACTTTGCTCCCTGTCTCCTAGGTTGCCTGGTAGACTCCAGTTCAGAGAGCTCAATAAGTGCCTCCTGACTTTAACCTCTGATTGCTCCCTACCTCCCAAATGATTATTTACCCATATTTTTTTCTTGTTCCTGACATGATGATTAAGTCCTAGATTACAGCCTTGAGGCTGACTTGCAAACTTCTGAGGCTATCAAGAGAATTCAGATGAATACACACACACACACACACACACACACACATACACACACACACGGAATTAAAAAGAAAACTTCCATATGCCCATATCCAAAAATTTGAGAGCAAGTAGAATTTCAGATAAATTGTTGGATTAGTTATCTAGGCTATCTAAACTCACTGCATGTGCTGCCAACCCTCTACTGGCATCCATGCTAGATGGATATCAAATTATAATCCCAGAGTAACTGAAATCCATTATGATGATAGATTTCTACCTATTTCCTTGCATTAAAAGAATATGGATTCTAGAAATCCGGCAAACATTAGCTTCCTTTTAATTTGTCATAGAGAATTGTCTAAGCCAGGGATTTTTCTATCCAGGTGGGTCCATGTATCAGAATTAGCCAGTGAGGCTTCTCAAATTACACACTGCCCAACCCCCTCACTCTCTAGTTGAGAATCTCTCATCAACCCACTGTTGCTGATGAGAGCTTGAAATATCCTTCCAGGGTGTTAGGGTGGGGAAAATGTTGGGAATCATTGACTTAGGATTGACATTTATTTGTTCATTCAACAAACATTTATTGAATGCCTACAGGGTGACACACTTTTTAAACAAAAGATAAAAAAGAAATATAGACATTAAATGTCCACTACTCATAAGCTATTAGTAGATTTTCCTTTGTGTCCCTATTCTCCTGTGTCCCCTCCCAACAAGTGAAGTCAAATTTCATGAGCTGATGAAGGTGAGTACTTATGTAATTCATTCTTTGGCTGAAGTATGCCATTTTACCCTATCCATTATGGAATACTGAGTATTTAAGAGGAACACCCTTAATATTCACTTTCAGTTTGTGAATAATTATAGGAAAAATAAAACTCATAATTTTGGTAAATTACTGGTAAGCTGAAATTATAATGGGATTTAAAATCAAAATAGATGTACTTCAAAAATTGAAATATTATTCCTTTTATTTACCATTAATCTTATCATAATGTTGCTATTTATATTCACAATTTGTATTTTACATACCCTTTTCTATACAAAATAAATGTCTTTCTAATCTCGGCATGAGGCCAGTCTATGTTAAGACAGCAAATAAATATGTCATATTTCTTGTTTCACATTTCACATGGCATTTCAGATACTTTAAGAATCTTACAAATTATGTTAAGAAACATATCAAGTATAGGATTCTTTAATCCCAGGATTCAAGTAGTATATACTTCCCTTAGTTTCTCTAAGAGAATTCCTGCCTTGCATATGAGACCTAAGAAAAGGCTAAATTTGACCATGTAGACATCTATCGCAAATCATATAGGAAGTCAACATATACTGAGGCCACATATCAGTAATAATTTATGTAACTAAAAGGATGAACAACATAATCACCAAATAAATAGGCAATTTTACTGTATACTTGACTGCTTAATGGCTTTTATTTTAATTAAGTTACTGGCATTTTCAAACTAACTTAATTTGCTTCCTCCATCTTCTTTATTGATCTGTTTCTCCCATATCAACTAGGAATTGCTTACCTAGTTAAACTCTTTTTCTCTCCTGTTAGATACAACATAACCTCCAATGATAATTGGTCTTCTTTCAAAAACTCAAGTTTAACTAAAAACTAAACAAAATGTCCTTTAAATCCCATAGAACAGATAACCTTGAAATACCCTTCTCTGTTTCTAATGTACACAGCAAAGAAATACATGTTTCCATTTCCTTCAGAGTTCAGGGTGAGAGAATACTTTCAAGGGCTACAATATGGGGTATTGGGCAGATAAGAACTAAGAACAAAGGATGAAAGGAAGTCTACCAAAAAGGGGGGTGTGCTGTACAACCACTTGCCTTTCACATCATTGCTGAAGGCTGGCTCTGATTCTACTGTGTAAATTGCAAAGACACTGCTCCTTTGCAGAGTGCCCAAAAGCACAGGGCCTTCTCTTGATAGAGCAGGGGAGGAATGAAAACCTCACCTTCAAATGCTTGACTCTGAGAAAATAATTCTGGATTACATCAAGACCCCAAAGTCAAAAATTAAAAGGTCCATATCTCTTTTGTTTGAATTCAAGCTTTGGTCCTCAATTTGTTCTCAATAAATAATTCTTGAAAGATATAAATGACTGTGTATGACTAGGCTGGGAATAATACTAAGGTGTTCTGTCTTGGGTTAGTGCCCTTAGTCAAAGGGCAATACTGAAGGGTTCTGGGGCTAAACTGTAGCATGTGGAAGTCAGATTTAAGGAGAATAAGGTTTTATAGAGGTTGCCAGGATATAAAAAGCAGCTAGTTGGTAGTGATGAGTAGTGAAGTGATTAAATTGAGGCTTGGGAGTCACAGAGTTCCTTATTGTCTGCATCTGTAAAATTCAGGCAATACTGTGTCAGATGGGAGTTCTGGGAGTACATGAGATCATGCATGTGATAGATTTTTAAAGTGTAAATCATTAGAACCTGTTAGGTTTATTACCAAAAATAGCACTGTCTCATGTTTGCCAAGGTTTGGTTATGCATGTTCTTGTTCTTGTCCTGACACTCCCTCTCCCCACACCTAAGTCAAGCCCCTACCCTCTTCTTGGAAATCCTACCCACTCTCATGAATATGTCCCGCAAATCTCAATGGCAAACTTCACTTCTTTTCCTGGGTACTAGCTTTATGTCTCTATGTGGACATTTCCCCCCAAGATGTCCTGCCTGCACTATTGACTGGGCTCATACTCTCCCCTTCCAAGTCACTTTTCCTCCTGATTTTCCTGTTTCTGTTAATGGTCAATCAGATTTAAAATCTAGGAGTCATTTTTGGTTCCAACTTCTCCATCACCCTTCTGGGCAGACACTTGACAAGTAATGATAGATTTTTTACCTCTGCTGCATCTGTCAACTCTATCACTTCTCTTTTATTCCCACTGTCTCTGATTGCCTCATGCTTGTGCTACTCTGATAGCTTCAGAACTAGTTTCTCCACTTTCTATCTCTCTACCATCTCTACTGTATCTTATGCACTGCTTTTCACTTAAGATTCCTAAAGTGAAGTGGGACCCGGTTGTGTAGTCCCCCAACTTAAGTACCATCTATTTCATGAGAGTTTTATGGATCCTCCATTTCCATGTAAACTCTCTTGCCTTCAAAATCCTCCAGTACTAATTACACTTATCTTATGGCACTTATTACTTGATGGTTGGTATCAGAGTTTCTTGCACTTCCAGCAGTTGTATCACCTGACTTCACTATTGTCTACCTCTACAAACCCCAGCTTCGCATTGTGAAACAAGAGAAACAGAGAACAAGAGAAATAAGAGAAATTATCATGTCAAAAGGCAACAGAGACTGTGGGAAGGACTGAAAAATCAGACCAGGGTTCTAATTCTAGGTTTTCCCACATTTTAAATGGTAATCCTAAGCTAAGTCACTTGACCTATCTGGAGTGTAACCGAGTAGGATCCTATGGGGCCTTCCTGGGACAAATCCCTCCCCCATGCCCTATGCTTTACTTCCTCTTTGAAGTACCTAGATAACAGTATCTGTTGCACATTTCCTGACTTGTTTTACAGATCCTAAACCTCCACCAAATGGAGGATGTTAACTACTTGATGACCACGAGCACTAGCCCCCAGACCTACTGGAGACTGAGGATTGAAAATGTTAACCCCTGTGACACCACCCTGTTACCTCACCATCAAAACAGTCAGAGAATTGTGTACAAGCTGATCACACACCCTGTGACTCCCCTCCCTCACCTGGCCTTTAAAAATATTTTGCTGAAAGCCATTGGGGAGTTTGGGCTTTTTGAGCACTAACTGTCCCTTGCTTGGTGCCCTGCAATAAACGCTGCACTTTCTTTTTCCTTTACCACAACCCAGTGTCAGATTGGCTTTACTGCATGCGGGCCAGCGGACCCAAGTTTGGTTCAGTAACAGAAGTCCATCAGTTCTCTGCTATATAAATTATTTCTAAGGTACTATGTGCTTCTAAGAGTATAAAGTAATATTTAGCAGCTCCCGCATTTGCTGTATGGCCTTGGGCTAGTTACTTAGACTCTCAAAACCTCAATTTCCATGTATGAAAATAATAGTTCCTACTTATATGACTGCTGTGAAGATTAAATGGGTTAATAGATTTAAACTTATTATACCAATGCCTGGCACAGTAAGGCCTCAAAAAATGTTAACTGTTATTATCATTCTGTGAAGCCTGGGGCATTTTTTCTGTCTGGCATATTACTGAAGTGAGTCTTGAAGAGTGTAGGCATTCTATAAATTAACCACAATCATTCAACATTGTGTTTATATTCAATAATCAGTGAAGAGTGAACCACTTTTACAGTTACAATTGCCAGGGCTAGATTTAGTTGTTATGAGTGAACTGTAGTATCCTCCCACTCAAAAATACTTCTTTATCACCTCTACCATCCCTCCAATAAACACACACACTCACACACACACTTTTCCCTACAGTACCTGAGATCACGATACAGTCAATCTTTTGTGTTAACCACTGCTCTTTTTAATAGATTTTCTATTAAAATTCAAATTCCCCCCCAAAAAATTAACACATTAAGTGATTCACACCTTGATGTGACTGAACTTGTCAATTTTTATTCTCTCAGACTAAGAAAGGTCCTGCTGAGCAAGACTCTTGGATAGCTAGTGGGAGGTCACCCTCTCAAGATAAACTTTGCTGCTTCACAATTTTGCCAAGGGCTGACTGGCCCTAACACATACTGCTCTTTTTTCATTTGAAAAAATGTCTTTGCAAAAGTGGTGTTTTCTAGGTTGCTTTTTTCCAGATGCACAGAAGAAGAAAAAATAGATTTGTAAATCTACACTTGATGCTGCTAGAAAGTTTGTTTGAACAAAACTGATGGAGAACTTTGTCTGGAATAGTTCATCCTTACATAGAGATTAACCTTCTTCTGTTGCCAAAAAATCACCCAGACATTTTGTTATCTGCCAAGAAAGTGCTCAGAGGCGTCTTTAACTTGCACGGCAGTTTCCAGCTTTAATTCTGAATTGACATTTACTATTTAATTGCAATAAATCTCATCACAAACCCATTTGCTTTGAATGTTTCTTGGCTATGTAACCTGTCATTCTTTAAGTAAGGTTGCTTTGTTCTTGCCTCAGCACAAGCTCACTAAAACTGCAATAGCTATTAGCACAAAAATTATCTTCTGAAAAGACATTTTCAGGGATGGCCAAGAGGAAGAAGAGAGGGAATGTATAAAGCCCCAGGGCAAGAGCCACTCTGTGCCTCATTCTCCCTCCTGATCCTAGCTAACAGTTTTAGACAGATGAAATCAGGTCATCCTGAATGTCAAGAACAGCCTAAAGGAATCAGGATGCCATTCTTGGGGGGAGAGAGGAAAGGAAAAAGAAAAGGAGAAAGAGAGAAATGGGAGAAATCACAGCTTTCATACCTTACATTGCCTGCCCCTGGAAGGGAAAAAAACCTTGCTCTACTGCCAGTCACTGCAGCAACATAAGTTCACTCACCACCACTATATCCAATTCAGGCCCTGGAGAGAAATGACTCCATTTTCCATACTTTGAGAACAGCTCTGGACATGGTTATGCCACTCCCTTTCCTCTGTGTCCAGGTATTTCAGGACCCACCTAAAGTGTAAACCTTTCCTTAATCTCTTTGTAAGTCAGCTTCATAACCTTGGGCAAGTCATTAATCATCTTTCCACCTATAAAATGTGGCCTAATGTTCTCCAGTGTTTCCCAGACTTCAGTCATGTAAATAGCATCTTCACACTTTCCACCATATCTATACACTATCTTATTACACTGTTATTATACATACTATGCCATATCTCTTACACTATATTATTATTTTCTTAATATTTTTTTAAATAAGATTAACTTTTAAAACCTCATACTTAGCCTAGTAAATGATGTCAACAAAATATCAGGTGTGATATGCTAGTGATGACCTAAAACAAATAGACTGCCAGATATTTCTTTAGTGAAGATGGGCTTATTTAGCATCAGCAGAGAATTACAATTCAGGGTCAGCCAACTTGGTGAGCCGTGTGCAATTCCCTGCAGGACAAGGGAAGGAGAAAGCTTTTATAGAGAGGAAGAGGAAGTTGGGAGGGCTACAGTAAACAAAGAGTTCATGGCTTTTCTTTGGCTGATTCCTGGCCAAGAAAGGAGTCTTTCTTCGTCCTGTTGGGGTCTGCTATTGTCACAAGGCGTGAGAACTCTCCGTTCTGGTCTCCAAACTGTATTTAATTGGGGGTTTATTTATTAACTTTACACTAGCTATATCTCTACAAAATACTTTAAAATAAATACATGACTTTTAAAATAAAATGTTTTCCATTGATCACCTAAACTTATCTTATGTTCCACCACCCTTTGTGAGACTCTTGTATGGTCAAAACACTACCAAGATTTGAAATCAGACAAATCTGATTTAGAAAACTGGCTCTGTGTACTAATATGTGATCTTGGCAAGTCACCAATGCCTACCACATACATTGTCAAGAGGATTAATTGATAAATTGTATGTTTAGAGTTGGCACTCAATTAATATTGCCTTTTTCCTGTACCTCAGTTTTCATATCTGTAAAATGCATCCTAGTAAAAATGGAAGGAGCATAGGCTTGGGTGTCTGACCCACTGGATTAAATTCCCACATGCAGTTACTTAACCTTTTTGAGCCTCAGTTATCTTTTTTGTAACTGGAAATGATAACGTTAAATTGCCTGGGGTTGTTGTTGTCAGGATCAAAGATAATACACGGTAAAGTGCTTAAAACAGGAAGCACTATATAAATGGCAACCATCAGTATTATCAATAATGTCACCCTTAATGCCCTATCTACATCACTGGCAAAATGGAAGTAGATATTATTCAAAACAGAAAACAGCCCTATTATCTTCTATCTCATACTCTCCCTCTCTTCATTTTCTGCCTGATAATTTCCTTATTTAAACAGTCAAGGATCTAATACAGAAGCTATTGCTAGAACCAGACAGGGTCAACATCAGAATGAGAATGAGATGCAAAATCAAGCAGCGTCCTTCAAAATAGGGTGCAAGAGTTAATACTTGTATAGTGCTGAGACTAGAGTCTGAAAGAGTATACACTCTGTAAGTGTTAAATAAACTAACCAATAATAATAATAACTGTGGAAATACAAGAAAGGTAAAAAGAAAAGAGTGATGCAGTTACTGAACAATCAGGACATATCCATGACCCCAAATGAAAAGGTTTATGCATCATTGGGAGAGAAATGGGGTTAATGGAGGGGAGGGAGTAGGGTCAGAAGGAAAGAGAAGTCCTTGGTATTAGAGCTTAAAAGGTAAACTCATTTGGTCAAACTGGCCTGGAGGGTTCTTTGGATTCTTTTTAGCAAAGGAAAAACAAGCAAAACCAAATAAAAATAAAACTGGGGCCTCACAAAGGGCAGCCTCTTCCCACTTAGAGACTGGAGTGCAGAAACTCAGAGGGCTACAACAGATGTAGTAATAAGCAATAATGTCGTCCATTAATTGCTCAGTCTTAATAGCAGACGCTGATGGAAAAATCATCCTATTTTTTTTTTCCTAAACCAGATATCTTCCTATTGGGAGTTGCTTTATTTTTGGTACAGTGTAATGTTGGTAGGTTCACTGTATAGAACTGATAAAAGCAAGCCTAGCTAATTAAAGAAAGGCTTCAAATCAAATTTAAAATTAGCAAAGTATTTTCCTTAATAATGAACTGATTCAAGTATAAGTATAAAATATAAAACTGCTTGATATTGGATAGCTTACTTTTAGGTAAAAATTAAAATTCCAAAATTCATAAAAAATATTTGTTTTGAGGTAAAAAGTACTTAAAAGAAAAGCCCTTTTGATTTAAGTGAACAAAGGTAGACATTATAAAGTCATTGGTAAAAACAAAAAATACTAATTAAAATGTAGTTCGTGAAGAAAATGAGTAGGTAGAAAATAGTTCACAGTAGTCTTTCAAAGCCCAAAATTACATTGTTTCTGAGAAACAACTTATATGAGATCAGTCATCACTATTCATCACACACAAAATGAAATTTTGTTCTGAAAATGCATTGTTTAAGAAAAATTACTTCAAATATAACTTACCAATAATGACCTACCCTAAATAATGATGTTGAAATGTTTGTTTGGGGTTCCCCTGGTGGCGCAGTGTTTGAGAGTCCGCCTGCTGATGCACGGTACACGGGTTCGTGCCCCGGTCCGGGAAGATCCTACATGCCGCAGAGTGGCTGGGCCCGTGAGCCATTGCCGCTGAGCCTGAGCGTCCGGAGCCTGTGCTCCGCAACGGGAGAGGCCACAACAGTGAGAGGCCCGTGTACCACAAAAAAAAAAAAAAAAAAAAAAAAAAATGTTTGCTCGATTTTTTTGTTCTATGTCTTCCTTTTCCTGTTATTTTATTTATTTATTTATTTACTCTCATTGACTTCCTACTGAGCCTCTTGTTAGCTTTCTTTTAATTTTCCTCATTTTTATATCTACCACATATGCTTGTTTCCTGATTTATAGCTGCACCTGCACCTCCTCCAGCTGTGTTTATACTCTCTACTCCTTAATTTAACGCAAGAGCTGTACAACAAAGAAAGTAGAAAACGAAGCTCAAGAGTCCAATTGGTCCAATTTTCTGTAACGTGCCCTACAGGATAATCTCGATGCACAGAGCTTGATGACAAACCCTGGCAAATTGGTCGACATTTAAAAGCTCCAGTTTTTTAAGGAACCTCATGCTGTTCTCCATAGTGGCTGTACCAATTTACATTCCCACTAACAGTGTAGGAGGGTTCCCTTTTCTCTACACCCTCTCCAGCATTTATTGATTCAAGATTTTTTGATGATGGCCATTCTGACTGGCGTGAGGTGATACCTCATTGTAGTTTTGATTTGCATTTCTCTAATAATTAGTGATGTTGAGCATCTTTTCATGTGCTTTTTAAAAATATTTATTTATTTATTTTTGGCTGCATTGTTTCTTCGTTGCTGCCTGCGGGCTTTCTCTGGTTGCACGAGCGGGGGCCACTCTTCGTTGTGGTGCGCAGGCTTCTCATTGCGGTAACTTCTCTTGTTGTGGAGCGCAGGCTCTAGGCACGCGGGTTTCAGTAGTTGTGGCACATGGGCTCAGTAGTTGTGGCTCATGGGCTTAGTTGCTCTGCACCATGTGGGATCTTCCTGGAACCAGGGCTCGAACCCGCGCCCCCTGCATTGGCAGGCGGATTCTTTTTTTTTTTTTAATTGGAAAGTTTATTAATCATTTTTTAGCAGCATTTTCTATGGAAACTCTTTATATGTTAATTTTTAAAGCTTTTTTTGTTCTTTTTTTTAAGTACAAAACTTTTTTTTTAACATCTTTATTGGAGTATAATTGCTTTACAATGATATGTTACTTTCTGCTTTATAACAAAGTGAATCAGTTATACATATACATATATCCCCATATCTCTTCCCTCTTGCATCTCCCTCCCTCCCACCCTCCCTATCCCACCCCTCTAGGTGGTCACAAAGCACCAAGCTGATCTCCCTGTGCTATGCGGCTGCTTCCCACTAGCTATCGGTTTTACATTTGGTAGTGTATATATGTCCATGCCACTCTCTCACTTTGTCCCAGCTTACCCTTCCCCTTCCCTGTGTCCTCAAGTCCATTCTCTAGTAGGTCTGCATCTTTATTCCCGTCTTACCCCTAGGTTCTTCATGACCTTTTTTTTAGATTCCATATATATGTGTTAGCATACTGTATTTGTTTTTCTCTTTCTGACTTACTTCACTCTGTATGGCAGACTCTAGGTCCATCCACCTCACTACAAATAACTCAATTTCGTTTCTTTTTATGGCTGAGTAATATTCCATTGTATATATGTGCCACATCTTCTTTATCCATTCATCTGTTCATGGACACTTAGGTTGCTTCCATGTCCTGGCTATTGTAAATAGAGCTGGCAGGCGGATTCTTAACTACTGTGCTACCAGGGAAGTCCTCATGTACTTTTTAACCATCAGTATGTCTTCTTTGGAGAAATGTCTATTTAGATCTTCTGCCAATTTTTGACTGGGTTGTTTGTTTTTCTATATTGAACTGCATGAGCTGAGTGAAGTAAGTCAGACAGAGAAAGACAAAAGTATCATATGATATCGCTTATATGTGGAATCTTAAAAAAGGCTACAAATGAACTTATCTACAAAACAGAAATAGAGTTACAGATGTAGAAAATAAACTTATGGTTACCTGAGGTAAATGGGGGCAGTGGGATAAATTGAAAGATTGGGATTGACATGTACACACTACTATATATAAAATAGATAACTAATAAGGACCTACTGTATAGCACAGGGAATTCTACTCAATACTCTGTAATGGTCTATATGGGAAAATAATCTAAAAAAGAGTGGGTATATGTATATGTATAACAGATTCACTTTGCTGTATACCTGAAACTAATACAACATTGTAAATCAACTATACCCCAATAAAAATTTAAAAATAAGTAAATAAAAGCTCTAATATTCCCATGGTCATACAAATATAGATTTAGCATACAAGCTTCATAAGCTAGATCTGTACAATCAACTAACATAGGAATTTTTTTTTGAATTATTGTAATGCTGCCAGACAAAAAGTTCATCACCAACTCCTCCTTTTGACTGAAATTCTTCCCAAAGTCACTCGACCTAAGATTACGTATTAAATCAATACTATTTGAAGGTTTCAAACACTCATATTAAAGAAAGAATTAACAAATAAAATTTTACTCATTTTGTCTCATTTCCTTTAGTCTATAATAAGGATGAAAATAAGTAATTTGTATGCATTATGTTATAGAACTTCATTAAGCACTGGTCCATCGATTTATTTTTACAAAGTGGGAGAGAACTGTGAGTTAAGCAATATCAATACCGAAACTAACACATTATTAATCAACTATACTCCAGTATAAAATTAAAAATTAAAAAAAGAAAAGCTCTGTAAATACACATTAGAAATAAATGCAGTGTTCATCTTCAATGAAGAAATTGAGAAAAAGATACATTGATTCAATGAGTTCAATCATGAAAATGTATAGGTATAGTTATAGTGTCAATACAGAAACACACTTGTGATTATCAATAAAGAAACACTTGTGATTATCAATAAAGAAACACACTTATGATATATACTGGTGATACCTAGTGTCTATATGTTGTGTGAAACACTTACATACCACCTATTTTTTGACCATGAGTGTAAAACATTCAAATATCTGAAAGATTTCAAGGAGGTTAAGGCACCATACCACTGAATCTATGCTACATTTGAAGATGAGATGCACTAGAGAAAACTAAGAAGAAAATAATGGGAAAATGATAACCTGTCACAATGGTAAAATTATACCTTATTTCTGTTTTAAAATTTTATTTTTATTTTTTTCACATAGTCTTTCAAGTGGTTTGATTCCATTCATAAATAATAAAATAAAATATATCCCAAATGTTTGAGTAACAGCATCTTCACAAATACATTGTCATTTGACTCCTTGAAGTTTTTGGAAATATAATAGGTTGAGAGAAAAATGGCCGAAGTTTCACTCTAAACCTATTTGACCATCTTAACTGCTCCACAAGGCACATGACTTTTGCTACAATGAAAACTCATTTGTTCCCAAAAGCAAAATAAACATTTACTTTAAAAATCACTTTCTGAACCTAAAGAGTACAAGTCTGAAGTTTGTATATATTGTAACAAATGTTTTATCTAGAAAATGTTTTTACTCTGTTATACAACCCATACTATGTGCTTGAATATTTAATTCATCCTAAAAGAACATATTTTCGTTGTTTTATAATATTTGTATCACCTAAACTAAATCTACTAGAACTTAGCAAGTACAAATAACGTACAAAAAAATAAAGATAGGGCCACTGTCCTTTACAAACCTTAAATATTCTTAGAGATCAAGAGTTGCTGATGAAAACCACAATGAGATAGCATTACACACTCACCAGACAAGCAAAATAAAGTCTGACAATACCAAATGTTGATGAGAAAGTGAGCAATGAAACTTACATACACTGTGGGTGAATGGGAACCCTCATTCACTGAAGTTGGGAGTGTAAATGGGTACAACCAGTTAGGAAAGTCATTTGCAAGTTAAAGATATACACAGCCTATCCCCCCCATTCCTCTCCTATGTATATGTATTTGTGTATCAGAGCACTCATGAAACATTCATAGGAACATTGTTCATAATAGCCCCCAACTGAAAACCGCCCAATTTTCAATCAGCAGTGAAATGGAAGAAAGAAAAATGTGTATATACAATGGAACACTGTATAGTAATAAAATGACAAACTATAGTCACTTGTGGATGAATCTCACAAGCATAAAAGAGGCAAACCGAGAAGAAGGTGGAGGAGGGGGAGAAGAGGAAAAAGAACAATGCATTAAATATGGTTCCATTTAGCTAATGTTCAAAAAGAGACAAAAATAAGCTATCCTGTTTAGGAATGCATATATAGATGGCAAAGCTTTAAAGAGAAGCAAGAAAATGCTTACCATAAGTGTCTAGAAGAGCGTGAGAAATTATCATCTAGGAGGGGCAAACAGAGATTTCTGTGGTGTCATGTATATTCTTGACTTGGGTGGTGGTTATGTAGATCTTAGCTTTAAAATTCTGCTTTAGACCAGATATCAGCAAACTATGACCTATGGGCCAAATCAGCCCACTGCCTGTTTTAATAAAGTTTTATTGGCGCACACATGCACGCACATATACAAAAAGAGTTATTTGTTCATAAGAAATGGAGGAAAATAAAGATAAAAGCATACATTTCTATAGGACATCATGGTTTAAAGAACCCAGTGAGGTAGATATTTTTTGAAATCTTTCCTCTTATTTTCCACAGATGAGTATGTGAATGTCAGAGAAGTTAAATAACTTGTCAAGATCATGTAGCCAGCCAGAAGCAGGATCACAACTGAAATGCTCATTTTCTGGATTCTATTTTGCTCTTGAAGGTATACAAGATATGCTTTGTACAAGTTTCAAAACTGAGCATTTTATTTAGGACAAATTTTATAGTACAGGATATATTTTAGTTCAGACTAAACTAAAATTTATGGAGCACCTAATAGATAAACACGTCTATAAATTCTAAATGACCTCAGTATCTCATGGACTTCACTAGCTCATTTAATCAGAGACATTGGAGAAGTCTTAATTAAGAAAATGGAACTTGAAACGGGTCTGGAAGGGTTTCACAACTGGTGTGGAGAGTTTTATTTTCCATTTAGATTCCGATGCAGAGACAAGTAGAATTGAACAAAGAAAAAGAAACACTGTGTCCCTGGATGGGAAGTCTCAATTTTGTAAAAATGAAAATTCTTCCTAGCTTTATGTGTACATTTAATGCAACTGAATTAAATACATTTAATTCAAAATTCTATTGAGATCTTTTGGGAATTTAACACATGACTTTAAAATGTATTTGGAAAAATAAACAGGTCATATTACCAGGCAAATATTAGAAACAATGGTACTACGGGAGAACTTGCTTTACAAGAAATACAATAAATTAAAGTATAGATATGGCAAGGAGCAGAGAGAGAAATTGAACAGAAAAGAAAAATCTTTATTATAAGTTCATATATAATAAAATTGACATTTCAAATCAGTGAGGCAAAGATTAATTAATAAATAATATTAGGAAAACTAACTGTCCATTAAAAAAGGACATACAATTAACCTCTTTAATTCATAAATTTTAATGAGTTAAAAATTTATATGTTAAAAATTAAACTATGAAATAAATATAAGGATATATATATGTATATAAAATCTTGGACTGAGAAAAGCAATCCTAAGCATACCATCAAAGCAAATCCATAAAGGAAATGCAATAGCTATGGTTACATTATTTTAATATACTTCTATGTCAAAGAATTATAAACCAAAATAAAAGGCAATTACAAACCAAGAAAAAACTGCAGCATATATGACAAAGGTTTAATAACCTAAATATATAAACAAATCCTACAAGTCAGTAACATGAAAAGTATAGAAAGAAAATGAAAAGGTGATGCATTAAAAAAGCAACACAGGTGGGGCTGGGCTTCCCTGGTGGCGCAGTGGTTGGGAGTCCGCCTGCCGATGCAGGGGACGAGGGTTCGCACCCTGGTCTGGGAAGATCCCACATGCCACAGAGCGGCTGGGCCCGTGAGCCATGGCCGCTGAGCCTGCGCGTCCGGAGCCTGTGCTCCACAGCGGGAGAGGCCACAGCGGTGGGAGGCCCGTGTACCGTAAAAAAAAAAAAAAAAGCAATACACGTGAAAAAATGAGAGCCAATGTCTATTTAATCCTTATAATATACCAAGTACTGTGCTCAGAACTTTACAAGAATTTCCTCATTTGGTCTTCACAACAATCCTATGAAAAATATATTATAATTATCTATATTTGACATATGAAGAATATATTATAATTACCTGTATTTGACATAGGAGTAATGGAGTCTCAGAAAGGTTAACTCACTTGCCTGGATCAAAGAGTGCTGGTATTTGAGCCCAGGTCTCCTATTCTTGAGCTGTAGCTTTTAATAACTATGGTATATTGTATTTCCAGTTGAAGAATTAAATTACGTTCAAGCTCACTAGCAATCAATTATAAAAAACCTAGTACCACCACTCATCTACCAAATAGGAATTTTAAAGAAAATTGAAATATACAAGTATCAGCAGGGGTGGGGGAAATAGACACTTGCAAAACGGCTGGTTGGAAGTTTATCTCCAGAGTGGTTAGGTGATAATATGTATTATAAGTAACAACAGTGTAGGAAACAGTAACAGCTCAGTAGGGCCTAGAATAAGCAAAGAAATGTGAGAATAAATTAAAGAAAAGAAAACTCATGGCCTTGTGCATGTTTGAGACATTGTTGTGTGAGAGACAGGTTTAAAGGCAGAAGAGTACATTTCCTTCTCCATGGTCTATGAGAGGCTGTGTAAGTGCAGTAAATTGCCACCTTTCACAGTGGACAGTCAACACAGGTGCCTAAAACTGATGTACTGAGAAATAGAAATTAAAGTATAGTATTTCAGTTTTAATGATTACCATTAGAACTAAAATACAGAAACTGTTTAAAAGTGTTTACCACTAGGAAATGGTACAGTGTGAAGAATTTTAATTTTAGATTATTTCATATAACTTGTTTATTTTAATAAAATAATGTGCATATTACTAGTTTTAAAAGTCTAGTTTAAAGCAAAAAGAAAGGCATTCACATCAATACAAGATTAGTTATATTAATTTATTATACCTGTACAATGGAGAACTATGATATCATTGGAAAGAACGAGATAAAATTCTATGTAATTACATGAAAAAAATAACAATAAAAATAATGAAAAATAGCTAACACATTTATGGAGCACTTTCTTACTAAAACGTTTATTGAGCACTTATTGAGTGACTGTCCAGTCAGTGTTCTAAGTTCCCATGTATATTCTAATTTAATCATTTCTCAACTGCTTTATAAAAAAATCTCAGAGGCAGAGAAGCTAAGTAAATTGCTCAAGGTCACACAGGTAGCAAATGGCAGAACCTGCATTAAAACAGAGACAGTATGGCTCCATAGACTATACTTTAAGCACTACACTCTACTGTTGTAATAACAAATGAAAAACTAATTGCAAAACATGGGTTTTTTCTTTTAAACCATGTGTATGAGTGCATGTGTGTGCTTGCAGCATGTAGAGGCTTTGTGGCATGTGGAGGGTGTATGTGGAATGTGCATGGTGTGTGAAGTGATCTGTGTTTGTGTGTATGTGCATGGATGTGTACAAATTACATGAGCATATAGAATTTTGAAGGATATATACCAAAGTGTTGCAGATGACTGGAGGGAAAATATTTCTCTCTTACTTTCTACATTTTTGTGGTGTTCCATTTTTTTCTTCTGACTTCATATCATTTTGTAATAAAATAATTAACAGTATCTTTAAGGATACCCTAAATCTTAAACCAAGCAATTCCATTTCTAGGAACTGATTTTAAGGGGGGAAAATCAAATATATGGTAAAGGTGCATATACAAAAAAATGAATCACTCGCACTATCTCTTAAGTGTGGGCTGTGCAGAGTAGCTTCCTTCCAAAGAGTAGAATTTGGAAAGGGAGTGGGGAAGAGTAATTTTTCAGTGGAGAAACTTGAGAAATATTACCTCAGCCAGGTGATCAATGTCAATATCAATAATCATAAATCATATTGATAGTATGTACCCTTGATGTTATGTGCTGAGAATGGAACTTTACCCCTGTAATCTTCTGCCCAAGAATGTACAACCCCACTCTAATCATGAGAAAGACATCAGACATTTCACTAGAGGGACACGTCTACAAAATACCTGAACAATACTCCTCAAACTGTCAAGGTCATCAAAAACAAGGAAAGTCTGAGAATCTATCATAGCTGAGGGCAGCCTAAGGATAAATTGATAACTAAATGTAATGTGGTATTCTGGATGGGATCTGGGAACAGAAAAAGGACATTAGAGAAAAACAGGAAATCTGAATAAAGTATGGATTTTAGTTAATAAAAATGTATCACTATTGGTTCACTAACTGTGAAAAATGTGCCACTCTAATGTAAGATAATAACATAATAATAATAACATAATATTATTAATGTAAGATAATAGGGGAATATATGAATCATCTTCACAGTTTTTTCATAAATATAAAATTGTTCTAAAATAAAGTTTATTTAAGATTAATTACATCATTATTTATAATGGCAAAACTGGATAAATAAAAAGAGTAGCCCAAATGTATAAAAATCAAGAAGTGGTAGAATAAATGCTAGAATATCTATGTGATGGAATACCATGCAACCATTAAAAAGCCATTAATAAAACCATTAATATTATTGATTCAAGAAAACAACATATTGCTATGTACAAATTCTAGGTTACAGAATAGATTCTATAGTCTGATGCTTTTTTAAATCAAAAAAGTATGGACATATATGCAGAGGAAAAATAAAGACAGAGATAGTTGTAAACACTTGTTGTCTTAGGGCATTGAGATTATGGGCATTTATTTTCCTTTTGCGCTTTTCTGTGTTTCCCAAATTATCTTCACTGAACATATATTACTTTTGAAAATATTTTTTTTTAATCTTTTAAAAATATATCAAAATCAGGGCTTCCCTGGTGGTGCAGGGGTTGAGAGTCCGCCTGCCGATGCAGGGGACATGGGTTCGTGCCCCGGTCCGGGAAGATCCCACATGCCGCAGAGCGGCTGGGCCCGTGAGCCATGGCCACTGAGCCTGCGCGTCTGGAGCATGTACTCCGCAACGGGAGAGGCCACAACAGTGAGAGGCCCGCGTACTGCAAAAAAAAAAAAAAAATATATATATATATATATATACACATATATATATATATATATATATATATATATATATATATATATATCAAAATCAGTTTGGAAAAAAATAAGTCTCAACCCTACTTCATACCACATACAAAAGAAAACTCAAAATCGATCACAGACCATAAAAACCAGCTATAAATCCTCTAGAAGAAAGTATAGAAAAAAATCTTTGCAACTTTGGATTAGGCAAATGTTAGACAGGACATATACAGTACTAACCATAAAAGAAAAAAATAAGTAAATTTAATCAAAATTTTTAAACATTTACTATTTGAAAGACCTTGTTAGGAAAATGAAAACAGTAAACTGGGGGCAAGGTATGTGTACTATATATCTGACAAAGGATTTGTATCAGATTATATAAACTCAATAAAATATAGATAAACAATTAAAAACAGACACTTCATCTAAACAAATATATGAATGTCCAATTAGTACATGAAAATATGTTGAGAATCTATTCATCTGTGGAATGTCAACTTAAAACCACAATGAAGTACTGATAAACATGACAAGAATGGATAAAATTTTTTAAAATAAAATAAAACTGGCAATACCAAGTGTTGGCAAGGATATAGAGCAAACTAGAACTCTCATTCACAGCTGGTGGGAGTATGAAATGATAAAATCATGTTGGAAAATAGTTTTGACATTTGTTATAGAGTTAAATATGCACTTGCCCTTTGACCTGGCAACTCTGCTTTTAGATATTTATTCAATAATGATGCAAATATATGTTCACAGAAAGACTTCTAAATGAATGTTTACAGCAGCTTTATTCATAATAGCCAAAGTCTGGAAACAACCAAATGTTCATCAATAGGAAAATAGAAAAATAAATGGTGGCATAGCCATATATAATGGTACACTATAGAGCAATAAAAAAGAATGAGCTACAAATACATGCAATAGCATGGATGATGCTCAAAAAACACTCTGCGGGGGCTTCCCTGGTGGCGCAGTGGTTGAGAGTCCGCCTGCCAGTGCAGGGGACACGGGTTCATGCCCCGGTCCGGGAAGATCCCACATGCCGCGGAGCGGCTGGGCCCGTGAGCCATGGCCGCTGAGCCTGCGCATCCGGAGCCTGTGCTCTGCAACGGGAGAGGCCACAACAGTGAGAGGCCTGCATACCACAAAAAAAAAAAAAAAAAGAGGAGAAAAAAAAAAAAAAAACACTATGCGAGTGAAAGAAGCTAGATGCCAGAGTACACATTGTATGATTCCCACTTATATTATGATCTTGAAGAAGTAAAACTAATCTAGAATGATACAAGGTAGCTATGTTGTTGCCTGGGGCAGGAGATGGGGGATTGATTACAAGGGATCTTGAGGGAAGCTTTAGAGGTGATGAAAATGTTCTCTATTATGACTGGGATGGTAGTTACATGCGTGAATACATTTGTCAAAACACATTAAACTATAAAATGTGTGCCATTTTATTGTGTGTAAATTATACCTCAGTAAAGTTGGTGTTTAAAGTAGTAGATGTAAATATACTACATCTTTTCTTGGGATTATGAAATCTAATTATTAAATCCAGGGAGACGGTGTTTATTCAATTCCTTGTTTCTAGTGGAGAGAAACAGCCGGCCAGGAACCCATAATTATTATGCAGTGACAGTCATTAAAATTAGAAACAAAGGAAGAACAATTTTACAGGGAAAGGTGGGTTTAGTTACTGGCACAGTCCTTTGGTACTATAGCAAATGGGTCAAAACTCCATGGCTGCAGTAGCTATCTCTGGGAAAGAAGACACAAAGGAAGGAGCAATCTCGAAACCAGAAGTGGTCTCTCCCCTGCTCTTTGCCAACAGGGATCCTGCACTGACCTGGCTACACGCCCACTTAATAATCCTACAATTCAATAGGGAAGCTGCAGCACTGGCACCGTGTGTACCAAGGGACTGCTGAGTCATTCTCTGGTCAGAAGGCACAAGGCTATTGATTTTTACATTTAGATTTTCACTCTGGATCCTATAACCCTTATTTTGGTAAAATCTCATTATACAAGACATTGTTGCATGATTTTCTCATTAAAACTTAATGAAAAACAATTCTCAACACTGGAATTTGCCAATGGGCATCATTTGAAAAATCTGATCGATTACATTAATCTCTATAGTACTTATGTTAAAGATAAGATCCTGAAAAAAAATTAGGTTGTAAATATTAAATTCGACCTAACTAGAAATAAGGCTGAAATAGGGAACTCAAGGGAAGGTTGACTTGGTTATTATTCTCATGAAAGTGTTGCATTGTACAACAGTCTGGATCTGTTTCAAAGGGACTCTCTGAAGCTGACAATTCAAACAACAACAGAAAAACTACCACCAACAAAAGGACTCCAAAACCAGCTGCAAATGACCTTTGTTGGCCCTTGAACACCTCTAGCTTTTTGTTCTCAGATTTGATAAGCATATAACTATAACATGAGCACTATCTAATTTCATTTCCTGCACATTTAATTTTATTTTTCATTTTCACACGGTATGCTAAACATGTTACAATATTTTGCACATTGAAAACCTTTAAATAAACTGAAAGGAACAGGACAGTTACAGTGAAATAAAAAGAATGAGATTTCAGAGACAGGGGTACGGAGGAAGGAGGGGGAAATACTGCATCATATTTATAAGGATGAAAAAAGAATCCACATCTTTAGGATGCCAAATGGTGCAGTGCAGGCTGTATCAAAATAAAAGCTCTCACAGCAATGTTCACTTTCTGATCTGTTTATCCACCCAAAGCCCAGAAAATAAAAACAAAAGGAACAAAGACAATTGCTGAAACAAGGCCTAGCATGTTAATACAATGGCTTACATGAAACAAACTATAAATTTCAATCAAGAAAATATATTTCTCTTCTTTATGTTTTCTCCTTTCAGCAGAAAAAAATGAATTAATTAAAAAGTCAAAAACATGCTTTCAGCTCATCCTAAAACATAAAGAGAAATCAAATGAATCATTTTACTTAGCTTGCCTGTTCCCCAACCCAGCCTCTCCTAATCCTAGCAGGAGGGTTTATTTTTCTTCTCAAGACAACTCAGTTCTACTTGAGCTCCTAGTTCAAAAGATCTCTAACTCAGCTTCAGGTCACACTGGCTGCTGAATTCCTCAATCCCTGGTGAGCTTGACTCTCAGTCCTTTGTGCTTCTGCCTTTCAAGGGCTGCATTTTAGTATGTTAGGGCTGGATTTTTATCCTCTTCAGCTCAGCCTCTCAATGACTGAGTGCTAATCTCAGTGGATTCTAATTCTAGCTGACCTTGGGAATTCTTGGGGTCCTGTCTACCACTCCCTTTCTTCTCCCTGGCATTGTTAAATAATGTTTAGGGTGGGCTCTGTGAATCTATGTTTAAAGCTTCCCAAATAATTATGATTTGCAAAATGTTTTGGAAACACTGTCCCAAGGTAGCTCATCCCTCTTCAGCTGGGTCTCTGACACCTACCTCTGGAGTAGTAAGCTCTGCCCATTTACCTCTTTTCAAACTACCTGACTGGTACCTCTATGCCATCTCACTATTCACTTGGATCTTGCCCTACCACTGTCTCTATATCTTCTGTATAAAACTTCTGAACTCAAACTTGGCTCATTGGCATAGTTTTTCTCAATATGTGATCCCTGGAATAAATGCATTAGATAACATGAGGTGGGATGGTGGTTCTTGCTAAAATGCAGATTCCTAGAACCTCCCACAGATCTACTGAATCTGAATCTCTCCAGATGGGGCTCAGTAATTTGCATGTTAAACACCATACAAAACTATTATGCACACTAATGTTGAAGGACTACTAGCTTAGTCTTTCATGGCTTAGTAGAATGAGATCATATAGTAAAAACACCTGAGAACAAATTCCCTCCATCGGTTATCCTGAGGTGAGTTGCTTTTCTCTTTTCTTGGCTGAAAAATTGGTGATAATAATACCATATAGCATATAGTTCACAAGACAGTTGATGGCCATTTTAATCTGGACAATTTCAATAGATTCAGCCCATCCATTAAAAATGCAATCAGGAAAAACAACCACAACAGAAAGGTCTGATGGAGATCAATATCCCTCAGTCTTTAGTTTCCATCCCACTAACCTGTACCTCCCCAACTTCATCTCCCCTCAGTCACTGCATGCCAGGCACACTGCCCCTCCGTACTTTTGGTCAAATACCCCAAGAACACTATAGTAGCTTCAAAGCCTCTACATGTGTCTCTACATGGCTTGGAAGGTTTTACACACAGGTGTGATTCACTCTTTCACTTCATTCAGTTCTTCATTCAAATATTACCTCTTAGAAAGGCCATCCCTAACCACACTATATAAAAGAGCACACCACTCTCTTTCATTCTATACCCCCTTACCCTGCTTTATTTCACTTTACAATATTTATCATTGTGATATATTTTATGTGGATGTGTATTTGTGTTTTTATTGCCAATTTCACCTACTAATAATGCCCATGAGTTCAGAGACTTAGGTTGGTTCTTGTTTCTTAGAAGAGTGTCTGGCACCTAGTTGATGCCCAATAAATAGTTAACAAATGAAAACTAAATAAGTGAACTATCAATAATGCAAAGTTCTTTTGCTCACCACAATCTCTTCTTTGACTACATTAGAATTAAAGACATCTATACATCAAAATACACCATAAGCTAAGCTAAAAGAGAAGATACCGACTGGAAGATATCTGAAATTCATATAACTGACAAAAACAATAGTATCCATAACATGTAAAAACTACAAATCATAAAAGACAAACTACCCACAGAAAAATGAAAAAAAAGTTCACAAAAGAGGAAATCATATTGGTCAGTACATGCCTTAAAGAGAAAGGCATTCTAACCCTAACCTCACTAGAAATCAGGGGAAAGAAATGGAGCCAGAGATTAGTTTACAGTTAGCAGATTGGCGAAAATGTAAAAAGACTGACGACACTAAGTGTTCATGTAGGAAAAGGGGAACATTGTTGATGGTATGGTAAATCGTTATGGCCACTTTGAAGGACATTTTGGCTGTATCTAATAAAGTTAAACATGTAACTTATGACCCGGCAAGTCCACTTCCAGATACATACACTAGAGAAAATTTATCAATTTGTACAAGGCCACATGAATGAGGATTTTCACTGCAACACTTTTTAATTTTTAACAGAAATAACTGGAATTCTATTAATAGGAAAATTGAGAAAAAAATGATGGTATACTAACTCATGCAATGGAATATTGTTTAGCAGTTAAAATGAATCAATTAGATCTCCATGTATCAACATGCACAATCTTTTAAAAGACATGACTTTGAGTGAAAAATGTGAGTTTCAGAAGGATATGCACAGTGTGATACAATTTTTGTAAATTTTAAAAACATGTTCCTTTATATAATTTATGAATACATAAATATATAGGAAATGTATAAAAATACAGAAAGGATGGAAATCAATTTCAAGATGGTACTTACTGGGAAGAGAGTGTGTGGGAATAGTTTGGAGAATGCTGTTAATCTCTTTGGTTAAATGTTATTTCCTTTTTAAAAAAATTGATGTTATGGCAAATTGTTAATATTTGTGACAGCTGGGTGGTTGAGCATATGCATAACTGTAATATTATTCTCTATATTTTCCTATATGTTTAGAATATATTTCTTTCAAAATAAAGAAAAAAAGACCAAAAGGAAATATTTTTTAAGAAACATATCTCTGAGGAGTGGGACATGCTTTTTTTTCCTTTTATTTCTACGTACTTTACTTATGCTTAACAAATTTTCCACACTGACCCTGCAGATTACATTTATCATTAGGAAAACTATGTTCAAACCTGGGCAAAATGTGCAACATATTTAAACGTGTCCAAAGATTTTTGCCCATTTATCTTAAGTGCTTGTTGCATTTCTCCCCTATAGCATATAAATCTAAGTAAATGAAACATTAATTTTAAAAGGACAGCATGGAACACAGGCAAAACATGTCTATGTATATTAAAGGTAATAAAGATGTCATCAGGGAGATAGTTCAATTTTGCATTCCTTAACCAGGAAAAACACATTTGCCCAAACTTACATGCTCTATAACTGCCTACCACAGATGTTACTGCTCCTGACAAATACAGGTTGCCATAATCCTCGTTCTTCACTATTTCCCCACCACTGTTCTGCAACCTTCACTTTAAAATGTCTTCCATTTTGAAATTTTAGGCATATTTTTACATCACTTCCCTATTTCATATTACATTCATCTGTCAGACTCTAGGATGCTCTTCCATCATCTTCAATGACCTCAACATCTCATAATCTTCACACCAATCTATCCTTCTCTTAGCTGTGCAGTCACAGATTTCAACAGGTATAAAGATGACACCTTGGCTCCTCAACTTCCACAATCTCATCTATTATAATCAGTCACCCAATAATGCCACTATGTAATTGCTCTCCTCATGATTAAATACTACTCCACTTTCAAAATTATAAATATTGAAATGCCCCTCTCTTATTACAAATTCCTGTCATATCTCTTCCATTCTCAAGAACAAATTGGTTTCCATACTCATAGTAACCTACTATTAATTGACTCCTCCCACTTTCCCACAATTGCTCCAATTCACGATTAAATTGTTGTGATGACATGGGACAAGTAAAATCACCTTTTGCTTCTAATTATGCTGCCAATCGGTGGAAAATCCTTAAACTAACGTATTTGTAAAAAGGAAAAAAAATTAAAGGCTTTGGCCAAAATTTTCACAAACCTTTTATCATTAGGAAATAAACTATGGAGTTTCCCCAGCCCCTCTTGATCTTTGTCTAATATTCCATATACCAAATCATTGGACACCTTTGCGTTTTCCTGTGGTTTCTATTCTAAAAAGGAGCCAGGTTCCAACATTGCTGTGTTGATTATAAAAAAGAGTTTTGAAGTCAAGTGTAGCACTTCAAAAAGTAAGTATGTCTTCATTTCTGGAAATGGACATCAGTCCAGAAAAGTCTCAGTGGAAGAACTTACACCTAGTTGCAAAGTATAAGATGATGAGTTTTTGCTCATCTTAATTAATATTACTAGACATATAATTTTGAGAGGTGAATCCTAAAGCACTCTATGTAAAGTCGGGAAAAAAATCATACACTTGGTCTGACTGAACTTAACTGCCATTTAAGGCTCTTCCATTCAGTTGAGGTCTGGCATGTCCTGTCCTAATACCTAGGTGTTTTTACAGTTAGCTTCTGGGATTCACACAACAAAATGATTCAGATCTACCTACAGATTCAGTCATCCCTAAATCCATCTAGTCTACTCTGACTGCTGATACCTGGGAAGCATATAAGACTAAATAATATTTTTTTGTGATTCATATGTATTTTATAGCCCTGTTTAAAACTTTTATTTCCACTTAGGTAACAGGGCCTAAAATGAAACTATGTTATATTTATTACTTTTTAACACATAATACTGTCAGATTCATATCTGGCCTTATGGGTAAATTTTCTAGGTACTGAAGATAATCCATTCAAGTACAAAACCCTGTATTCATTCAAAAATCTTTTAGTAAGTATTTCTATAGGCATCTGTCTATAGAACATTACAAAATAATTATGCATGTCCTTGCATTCTTATATAAAAGTTATTAAACATTATACACAACTTTCTTTTAGCTAACTCAGGGTTATCATAGATATTCAATATTGTATTCTACTATAGCACACAACCATATTCTGCATATACTTTTTCATTATACTATTTCACTATGAGCTGTTAAAACTCACTGCTCTCATGTTGCTTGCCTCCAACATTTCTCTGTATATTCTAAATTGGTTACTTCTAATCTAGTAGGAAAAGAGAAAATAGAGTTTAGTTAAATTGTGGCTACTTTTTTTATAAAGTAGGCATGAAATGACATCATGTCTGGACTTTTCTTTAAAATACTCCAGCAACACAAGCATGCCAACATAAAAAAGTAAATGAAGCAACACTGGCAAAACATTAATAACAGTTGAGGTTGTGTGATGAATACATGGGAGTTCATTGTATTATTCTATTTTGTTTATCTTTGTAAATTTCTTTAATAAGAAAGTTATTAAAAGAAAACTTTCTTTAAAGAAAAATGCTAGCTAATAAATATTAAAGGAAAAATATAATTAGATTATAACCACTTTGCCACTGTAACGTAATGACTAATTCAGGCAGGGATCATGCTAATGATCCTTTACGCATGCTAAAGCCATTGAGTGAAAAGGTGCTGGAGACCAAGATATTCAGATGGTCTCAAAGTATCACCCTACAGTTTACTTATTGATTTCTTTCATGTCTGTGTGGTTGTTATTATCAATTTTCTTTTCTTTTTTTAATTGAGGTAGCATTGGTTTACAACATTACATAAGTTTCATGTGTACATTATATTTCTACTTCTATATACATTACAGCATGCTCACCACCAGAAATTGAGTTTCCTTTCATTACCATACAGTTGATCACCTTTACCCATTTAGCTCTCCTCCTCCCAGCCTCTTCCCCTCTGGTAACCACTACTCTGTTCTCTGTATCTATGTGTTTCTTCTTGTTTGCTTTGGTTTGTTCATTTATTTTGTTTGTTTTTTTGTTTTTTATATTCTGGAGATTCCTCAAAAATTAAGACTAGACCTACCATATGATCCAGCTATTCCATGTATGGACATTTATCCAAAGTAAATGAAAACACTTATTCAGAATGATGTATGCACCCCTATGCTCACCACAGCATGATTTACAATAGCCATGATATAAAAAGAACCTAAGTGCCCACCAATGGAAGAAGGGAAAAAGAAGATGTAGGATACACACACACATGTGCGCACACACACGCACACAATAGAATACTAATTATTAATTCATAAAGGAAATGTACCTTTACAGAGGAGAAAAGTACCTTTTCAGGCAGACATTATCTAAGTGATCAGTCAAATTCAACATCATCGATAGTGGGTCCATGATGTCATTATTTACTTTCTGATGTTATGAAAATATACAATATCACCTATGTAGTAATCTTACCAAAATTGTTTAATCTGAATTTAATAATGAAGAAACAATCAGAAAAATCTAGTTTGTATATTTTTTACAAAGTAACTGGTCTGAACTCCTTAAAATGTTAATGTTGTGGTTGAATATTGAATCAGTCAAAAGCAATAACTATAAAGCACATTATTAGAATAATTAGGGATATTCAAATACGGTAGATAATATTTTTTACACATTTAAATTTCTTGGTTGTTGTAATAATTTTGTGGTTATGCAGGACAAACTTCATGTTCTTTGGGGACACATGCTGCTGAAGTACTAGGGGTAAAGTTTCATGATATCAGCAACTTACTTTGTTTCTTTTAAATTAAATTTTATTGGAGTATAGTTGCTTTACAACGTTGTGTTACTTTCTACTGTATAGCAAAGTCAATCAGCTATGCATATACATATATCCCCTCTTTTTGGAATTTCTGTCCCATTTAGGTCACCACACAGCACTGAGTTCCCTGAGCTATACAGAAAGTTTTCAATAGTTACTTATTTTAGACATAGTATCAATATTGTATATATGTCAATCCCAGTCTCCCAATTCATCTAACCCCCCCCCTTCCCCCTTGGTATCCATACGTCTGTTCTCTATGTCTGTGCCTTTATTTCTGTCTTGCAAATAAGATCATCTATACAATTTTTTTAGATTCCACATATATGCATTAGTATACAATATTTGTTTTTCTCTTTCTGACTTACTTCACTCTGTATGACAGTCTATAGGTCCATCCACATCTCTACAAATAACCCAATTTTGTTCCTTTATATGGCTGACTAATACTCTATTGTATATATGCACAATATCTTCTTAATCCATTCCTCTGTTGATGGACATTTAGGTTGCTCCCATGTCCAGGCTATTGTAAATAGTGCTACAATGAATATTGGGGTGCATGTATCTTTCTGAATTATGGTTTTCTCAGGGTATAGGCCCAGTAGTGGGATTGCTGGGTCATATTGTAGTTCTATTTTTAGTTTTTTAAGGAAACTCCATACAGTTCTCCATAGTGACTGTATCCTTTTACATTCCCACCAACAGTGCAAGAGGGTTCCCTTTCCTCCACACCCTCTCCAGCATTTATTGTTTATAGATTTTTTAATGAGGGCTATTCTGATGGGTGTGAGGTGATACCTTATTGCAGTTTTGATTTGCATATCTCTAATAAGTAGTGATGTTGAGCATCTTTTCATGAGTTTGTTGGCCATCTGTATGTCTTCTTTGGAGAAATGTCTATTTAAGTCTTCTGCTCAATTTTTTATTGGGTGGTTTGTTTTTTTGATATTCAGTTGGATGAGCTGTTTGTGTATTTTGGAGATTAATCCTTTGTCAGTTGTATCATTTGCAAATATTCTCTCCCATTCTGAGGGTTGTCTTTTCGTCTTGTTTATGGTTTCTTTTGCTGTGCAAAAGCTTTTCAGTCTCATTAGGTCCCATGTGTTTATTTTGGTTTTTATTCCCATTACTCTAGGAGGTGGGTCAGAAAGGATCTTGCCACAATTTATGTCAAAGAGGGTTCTGCCTATATTTTCCTCTAAAAGTTTTATAGTGTCTGGCCTTACATTAAGGTCTTTAATCTATTTTGAGTTTATTTTTGTGTATGGTGTTACGGAGTATTCTAATTTCATTCTTTTACATGTAGCTGTCCAGTTTTCCCAGCACCACTTATTGAAGAGGCTGTCTTTATCCATTGTATATTCTTGCCTACTTTGTCATAGATTAGGTGACCATAGGTGCATGGGTTTATCTCTGGGCTCTCTATTCTGTTCCGTTGATCCATATGTCTGTTTTTGTGCCAATACCATACTGATTTGATGGCTGTAGCTTTGTAGTATAGTCTGAAGTTAGGAAGCTTGATTCCTCCAGCTCCGTTTTTTGTTCTCAAGATTGCTTTGGCTATTCAGGGTCTCCTGTGTTTCCATACAAACTGTAAAAATTTTTATTACAATTCTGTGAAAAATGTCATTGGTAGTTTGATAGGGATTGCATTGAATCTGTGGATTGCTTTAGGTAGTATGGTCATTTTCACAATATTGATTCTTCCAATCCAAGAACATGGTATATCTCTCTATCTGTTTGTGTCATCTTTGATTTCTTTCATCAGCATCTTACAGTTTTTCTGCATACAGGTCTTTTGCCTCCTTAGGTAGGTTTATTCCTAGGTATTTTACTCCTTTTGTTGCAGTGGTAAATGGGATTGTGTTGTTAATTTCTCTTTCTGATCTTTCATTGTTAGTGTATAGTGATGGAAGATTTCTGCGTATAAATTTTTTATCCTGCAACTTTACTAAATTCATTGATTAGCTCTAGTAGTTTTCTGGTGGCATCTTTAGGAATCTCTATGTATAGGGTCATGTCATCTGCAAACAGTGACAGTTTTACTTCTTCTTTTCCAATTTGGATTTCTTTTGTTTCTTATTCTTCCCTGATTGCTGTGGCTAGAACTTCCAAGACTATGCTGAATAACAGTGGCAAGAGTGGACACCGTTGTCTTTTTTCTGATCTTAGAAGAAATACTTTCAGTTTTTCACCATTGCGAATGATGTCTTCTGTGGGTTTGTCATATATGGCTTTTATTATGTTGAGCTAGGTTCCCTCTATGCCCACTTTCTGGAGTGTTTTTTATCATAAATATGTGTTGAGTTTTTCAAAAGCTTTTTCTGCATTTATTGAAATTATCATATGTTTTTTGTTCTTCAGTTTGTTAATATGGTGTATGACATTGATTAATTTGCATATATTGAAGAATACGTGCATCCCTGGAATAAATCCCACTTGATCACAGTGTATGATGCTTTTAATGTGTTGTTGGATTCGGTCTGCTAGTATTTTGTTAATGATTTTTGTGTCTATGTTCATCAGTGATGTTGGCCTGTAATTTCTTTTTTTGTGATAGCCTTGTCTGATTTTGGTATCAGGGTGATGCTGGCCTCACAGAATGAGTTTGAGAGTGTTCCTGCCTCTGTAATTATTTGGAAGAGTTTGAGAAGGATGGGTCTTAGCTCTTCTCTAAATGTTTGATAGAATTCACCTGTGAAGCCATCTGGTCCTGGACTTTCGTTTGTTGGAAGAATTTTAATCACAGTTTCGATTTCATTACTTGTGATTGGTCTGTTTATATTTTCTATTTCTTCCTGGTTCCATCTTGGAAGGTTGTACTTTTCTAAGAATTTGTCCATTTCTTCCAGGTTGTCCATTTTATTGGCATAGAGTTGCTTGTAGTAGTCTCTTATGTTCTTTGTATTTCTGCGGTGTCAGTTGTAACTTCTCCTTTTTCATTTCTAATTTTATTGATTTGAGTCCTCTCCTTTTTTTTCTTGATGAGTCTGACTAAAGGTTTATCAATTTTGTTTATCTTCTCAAAGAACCAGCTTTTAGTTTTATTGATCTTTGCTATTGTTTTCTTCATCTCTATTTCATTTATTTCTGTTCTGATCTTTATGATTTCTTTCCTTCTACTAACTTTGGGTTTTGTTTTTTTCTTCTTTCTCTAGTTTCTTTAGGTGTAAGGTTAGGTTGTTTATTTGAAAGTTTTCATGTTCCTTGAGGTAGGATTGTATTGCTATAAACTTCCCTCTTAGAACTGCTTTTGCTGCATCCCATAGGTTTTGGGTCATTGTGTTTTCGTTGTCATTTGTTTCTAGGTAATTTTTGATTTCCTGTTTGATTTCTTCAGTTATCTCTTGGTTGTTTAGTAGCAAATTGTTTAGCCTCCATTTGTTTGTGTTTTTTACAGTTTTTTTTTCTGTAATTGATTTCTAATCTCATAGCATTTTGATTAGAAAATATGCTTGATGTTATTTCAATTTTCTTAAATGTACTGAGGCTTGATTTGTGACCCAAGATATGATCCATCCTCAAGTATGTTCTGTGTGTGCTTGAGAAGAAAGTGTATTCTGCTGCTTTTGGATATAATGTCCTATACATATCAATTAAGTCTATCTTGTCTAATATGTCATTTAAGGCTTGTGTTTCCTTATTAAGTTTCTGTCTGGATGATCTGTCCATTGGTGTAAGTGGGGTCTTAAAGACCCCCACTATTACTGTGTTACTGTTGATTGCCCCCTTTATGGCTGCTAGCACTTGCCTTATGTATTGAGGTGCTCCTGTGTTGGGTGCATAAATATTTATAATTGTTATATCTTCTTCTTGGATTGATCCCTTGATCATTATGTAGTCTCCTTCCTTGTCTCTTGTAAGAGTACTTATTTTAAAATATATTTTGTCTGATATGAGTATTTCTACTACAGCTTTCTTTTGATTTCCATTCACATGGAATATTTTTTTTCTATCCCCTCATTTTCAGTCTGTGTGTGTCCCTAGGTCTGAAGTGGGTCTCTTGTAGACAGCATATATATGGGTCTTGTTTCTGTATCCATTCAGCCAGTCTGTGTCTTTTGGTTGGAGCATTTAATCCATTTACATTTAAGGTAATTATCGATATGTATGTTCCTATTACCATTTTCTTAATTGCTTTGTGTTTGCTTTTGTAAGTCTTTTTTCTTCTCTTGTGTTTCTCACCTAGAAAATTTCCTTTAGCATTTGTTGTAAAGCTGGTTTGGTAGTGCTGAATTCTCTAACTTTTGCTTGTCTGTAAAGCTTTTGATTTCTCCATTGAATCTGAATGATATCCTTGCTGGATAGCGTAACCGTGGTTGTAGGTCTTTCCCTTTCATCACTTTAAATATGTCCTGCCACTCCCTTCTGGCCTGCAGAGTTTCTGCTGAAAAGTCAGCTGATAACCTTATGGGGATTCTCTTGAATATTTTTTATTGCTTTTCCCTTGCTGCTTTTAATATTTTGTCTTTGTGTTTATATTTTTAGTTTGATTAATATGTGTCTCAGTGTGTTTCTCCTTGGGTTTATCCTGTGTGGGACTCTCTGTGCTTCCTGGACTTAGGTGGCTATTTCCTTTCCCATGTTAGGGAAGTTTTCAAGTATAAGCTCTTCAAATATTTTCTCAGACCCTTTCTCTTTCTCTTTCTCTTCTTCTTCTGGGACTCTTATAATTCAAATATTAGTGCATTTAAGTGGTCTCTGAGACTGTCCTCATTTCTTTTCATTCTTTTTTCTTTATTCTGCTCTGTGGCAGTTATTTCCATCAATTTATCTTCCAGCTCACTTATCCGTTTTTCTGCCTCAATTTTTCTGCCATTGATTCCTTCTAGTGTATTTTTCATTTCAGTTTTTGTATTGTTCATCTCTGTTTGTTTGTTCTTTAATTCTTGTAGGTCTTTGTTAGACATTTCTTGCATCTTCTCGATCCTTGCCTCCATTCTTTTTCCGATGTCCTGGATCATCTTTACTATCATTACTCTGAATAGTTTTTCAGATAGATTGGCCTATTTCTTCTTCATCTATTTGTTCTTGTGGGTTTTTACTTTGCTCCTTTGTCTGCAATATATTTCTCTTTCTTCTCATCTTGTCTAACTTATTGTGTTTGAGGTCTCCTTTCCACAGCCTGCAGGGTCATTGTTCTTCTTGCTTCAGGTGTCTTCCCCCAGTGGGTGAGGTTGGTCCAGTGGCTTGTGTAGGCTTCCTGGTAGAAGGGACTTGTGCCTGTGCTCTGGTGGGTGGAGATGGATCTTGTCTTTCTGATGGGCAGGGCCACTTCAGGTAGTGTGTTTTGGGGTGTCTGTAAGCTTAGTATGACCTTAGGCAGCCTTTCTGCTAATGGGTGGGGTTGTGTTCCTGTCTTGCTTGTTGTTTGGAGTGAGGTGTCCAGCACTGGAGACTGTAGGCAGTTAAGGGGCCGGGTCTTGGAATTGAGATGGAGACTTCCTGGAGAGCTCTCGCCAATTAATATTCCCTGGAGCCAAGAATTCTCTGGCAATCCAACATCCTGGACTCGACAGTTCCACCCCAGAGGCTCAGGCCCGACCCCTGGCTGGGGAACTAAGATGCCACAAGCCACATGGTGTGGAGAAAAAAAGAAAAAAAGAGGAGGGAAGAAAACAAAGAGACTAACAGAACTCAAGACAAATAGCGATGACAAAAACAAACAAACAGTAACAGCAACAGTTTAAAAAAAGTAATAAACAGACAAATAAAACCCAAGACAAATGGTAAAAGCAAAACCAAACAAACAAAAACTAAGAAACACACACATACGAAAAAAGAAACAAAAACAAAGATAACAAAAAACAAGAGAACAACCAGACAAATAAATGAACCCAAAAATGAAACCAAACAATTAAAAACAAAACTAACAAAAGCAAACAACATAACAAATGCAGAATGCAAACTAAAAAAAAGCAAAGAAAACATAAAACAGGCACAGAAAAATCAAAAAAATTAAAAAACACAGCAAAACAAGGAGAAAACACAAAACAATGAAAAGTAAAGTAAAAATAGAAAAATTTTAAGAATGAAAAATATATTAAATTTTTAAATAAATAATTTTATTTTTAAATATAATGAAACAACAAGAAAACAAAACATAAAAAAATAGTAATAAAAATATTTTTCTGGGGCCTCCTCTGTCAGTGTCCTTGCCCCCACCATGAGTCATGGCCAACCTCTGCCTCCCCAAGAGGCCCTCTAATACCTCTAGGTAGGTCTCTGGAACTGCTGTGGGCACTGTGGGGGCAGGTCAGACTGTGACCTGTACCAACTCTTGTGTGTACTTTCCCCTACAGAACCGTCTCAGTTATGGGAACACTTGTCTATTCAGATATTCCGTATACACAAGGTTTACCAAGCTGATAACAGGAATTTAATCTGCAGCTTGTGCAGCTGCATGAAAGATTTTTGTTCCTCTTCTTTAGTTGCCCTGCCCCTGGGGCTCAGCTGTGGTTCTAGCCCCACCTCTGCATGTGGGCCACCCACAGGGGTCTGCTCCTGAGGCTGTCCTGGAGCACTCGGGTCTGCCTCAGTGAGGACAGGGCGCAGAGGTGGCACAGCTGCCAGGGTCCCAGGAGCCCCGGCGGTGACAGGTGCATAGCGGGGGTCGACAGCCATGAGAGATCTGGTCCCACTGGTGAAAAGGTGTGTGGGGAAGCTGGCAGCCACAGGTGAGAGATGCAGCCCTAGTAGGAGCCTTTCTTAGCACGACCCTGGTGGTGGCCTTTCATAGTGCCTGGCAACAGGCACAAGAAGGTCAGCCCCAGTAGGGGTTGTTCCTGGCACCCAGCAGCAGGCACATGTGTGCCAGCCTTGGCGGGGCCCTTTCCTAGCACCTGGGGTGGCAGGGGCCAGTGAGTGGGGAGAGAGAAGCTTCAATGGTGCCTCCACCTCTTGCACATCACTCAACAGCATTGCCTTGCTTCTGTGGCAGCCCAGGCCTCCTGCATAAGTATTCCTGGTTGTGGATTGCCTCCCTCCCAACCCTTCAGGCTGTCTGCTTGCAGCCAATGGCAGTCTTTGCCCTGGGTTTGCTCTCCAATACCCACATTCCAGCTCCCAGCCCCTGTGCACACCGATGGACACACATCCCAGTCTGGGACACACAAGGGTGTGGCACAGACCATTTGTGTAGGTCTCACTCTGTCTTATCTGCCACAGACCGGCTGTTTCACCCTCCTCCAACAGCCTCAGATGTTACCCTTCTGTCCCAACTGATTTCCCCTTCAGTGAGGGAGCTTCTCTGGATGCAGGAACCTTTTCTCTTCCTCAGCTCCCCACACAGGGGCACAGATCCCATCCCACTTCCTCTCCTCTTCTTTTTCCCTTCCTCTTTCTTTTGTCCTACCCAGTTATGCAGGGATCTTTCCACTCATTTCCAGTGTCCAAGGTCTTCTTCTAGTGTTCAGCTGGTGCTCTGTGAGAATTGTCCCATCTGTAGCTGTATTCTTGATGCATTTGTGGAGAGAGATGGACTCCACATCCTCCTTTTCCTCCACCATCTTGAAAAACCCCAGCAATTTATTTTGAAAAGGTTCCAAATGTGTGTGTGTGTGTGTGTGTGTGTATGTGTGTGTGTGTGTATGTGTCTGTCTGTCTCTATTTAAAGAAGAGGAGAAACCAAATATGGCAAAATGTTAACAATTGGTGAATTTAGGTGAGACATATTATATGGGTACTCATTATTCTATTCTTTCAACTTTTCAGCAGGTTTGGATTTTTTTCAAATTAAAAGGTTTGTGAAATGTATAAAAAGGAGAAATAGTAAAAAAAAATAAGTAGGTTTATGAGAGCATAGTATCTCCTTTAAGAACAAAGTGTATGGAGACCATTTTTTTTGTAACAAAAGTTAAAAAACTCTATCCTAGAGAAATTACTGAAAATAAATGAGAATCACTATATTTAAAAACTCTGGCAAATTTTATTTAAACGTCAGTAACAAAAATATATAATTTCCTTTAACTACCTCATAAAATTAAATTTGATAATTCCAAGCTACTAAAGTCATAATTCTAATAATGAAGATAGTCAATTGCTTTGCTATCTGATATCCATATTATACTTTTATTATTTTGCTTAAAATATCATGTGTATAAGTACCATAGAAATTAATCACCTAATCATCCTCTTTGATGTTTCAGATTAGGGAACAAAAATCTAGAAATGTAAAATGATTTGCCTAAACTCACCCAGATCTCCTTAGTTTCACTTTTTTCTGTTACAACACACTACCCATTAGCATTTTAGTATTATTTGTACATTAAATCAAGGTCAACTTTTTCTTTAAGAGGAACATTTATGATCACAAATCAACTCATTTTAAATCTATTAAGAATAAAAGATGTTAAATCTAATCTTGGAAGTCATTTCTTGACCCTGTATCTGTATTACATATTATCTATATTGCCTGTATAATTGAAATCTGCATTATAATGTATCTGCATTAGTTGTTTAAGAAATAAATGGTTTGTCTTCAAGGACAGGCACATAATTACTCTGTATATTAATATCAGCAGGACACATGAGTTCATATGACATCTGAGGAAATTACATTTCATTTGTTCAGGGGGTGAAGCAAAACAGAAATGGCAATTCATTGGATATATTTGAGAATGTGTTCCTTTGAGATTAAAAATAGAGTCATATAAGCATTAAGAAAAAGTAAAAGTTATTGAATATTTATTGGAAGTAAGAAAACAATTGACAAACAAAAATCTAATGCATATTTGGAATGAAATTCAGTTTCTTACTGAGCAGGCAAAGAACTAACTAATAATTTGTTTAAACGAATTAGTACTTGAGTCCTCAGGAAGGAAATTATACATGTATATGGTAGATAGCCCTCAAACCAATATTTAATCTGAAAAATTCTCCAGGTAATTTACTTCAGGGACTATTGCCTAAGTCAGAGATTCAAGTCACACATTTAATGAGAAAATCTGAAGTGTAACAGGTTTGTTATGTAAAAGCTGTGGGAGCACATTGGGGAAAACAGACGGAAAGTAAAAGTGAAGATGTGTGCAGTTAGAATCAGAAAATATTAAAATGGCCCTCATTTGGCACTGATTCTCTTTCATTGATTTGATTTCATTCTAAATATTGGGTTTTCTCTGCCATTTAGTAGTATAAAAATATTTTTTCTACTTAATAGTGTTAAGAGAGATTGAAAAATTGGCCTAAATTATAACTGTAACTTAATTCATTTATGCATTAGATTCTAATGTAATAAATATTCTGAAATGAGATTTCAACATTCCTGATGATATATTACACATAGAATTATTGACTTTCATAGAGCTGAAGATATGTTAAGATAAATGATATGATTTTCATTCTGAATAGTTGAAACAAGAACTAAAAAGGGGCCAGATTCTTATAGAGTAAGGACATTTTCAAAGCTACTTTTGTTGAGGATTAGTACAAAGTAACATTTGCTCTAACGAGAACTGTGGAGTTTGATTCTTCCCACATTTGAAGGTGTGTGTGATCAAGGCCACTGGGTTATGGAGACAAAAATGTGATTTACACTAAAATGTAGTGACTAGCAGGTGCTATATCACCACTGCCTCAGGCAGTCTTATGTTGATAAATTTTACACCTATCAGAATAAGGAGAAAAGAAGCACACTCTCCATGACACATTTTAGTTTCAAACTGATAAACCCAGTAGAACCAAAGAATTGTCACAAAGCATTTTGATAACCTTTCTTCATAAAACATTTTACCCATTTGGGAAATAAGGAGCTGCTTTTTGAGTTGGTATAATAGTTTATTTCTGATAGAAGGTGAAAGTATTTAAATGCCTCCACTTTTGGTATTCAGAGATGAGCAAATAAGCTAAAGAATAAAGATAGGCAAACAACCTCATTTTTTAAAAGCGAATATGTCTAAATTTGGTCTCAAATTCTGAATATTTCATGATTCCACTGTGAAGCCTTTGCAGTAATGTAACAGAACTTCCAAATTATATACAAAGTATAACCAGAAAATACTTATTTCAAAATATGCATACATTGCTATAAATATATATACATATCTATATCAGTAGGAATACTTACTGGAAAATGTAGGCATTCTGTAAATTGTACTTGCTCTTATTCAGATTATTTGTATTTATTATAATAACTTTGTATTTTAATTGTTCTCAAGTTTTTTGTAAACACAAGTAATTATGTCTCTAGGTGGATATCCATATACCCAAAAGCACTAAAAAGTCACTGCAATAAATAAGATGGAGGATTAGGTGGAATCAAATAATAAATTAATAGAATTTTTTCTTTGCTTTTGACTTGTTCTAGAATCATTATCAACACATCCCTAATGTAGTAAGTGTTAGAAAATGTGGTAGAAAATAAGCTAAATAATCTAATATGTTTGAAAAACACTTGATATATTGTCTCAGCTTGTGTCCCTAAGGGAGACTCTAATTTAATCACTTGAACTAAAATCACTATGTGCAACTAGCTCAGCTGCTAGTTGTTCAAAGGAAATAAACTGTTTTTTTTAGAGTAGATCTTTCTAAATGCTGAAGTGGTTTGATTTAGTTGTTAGTTCTAAGCTGCAAATTGTGGAGACCTAAGTATGTAGCTGAGGGATGGTAAAGTACTTGTTACAGAACAGAGATAAATGTTAAGTTGGCAAATAAGTAGTCCAGCTGGCTTGTCTTTTTTACAGAGAATAACATTTCATCTTCAACGAAGACATTCTGAATTGTTAATTGTCAAATCCACAAGTTCCAATATTTATTTCATTTCCAAAACTGTTTGGTGTGGTGTTGACATGGTAGACAGTCTCCACATTTGGAGGAGAGGATGAAATGAGAAGTGTGAAGATATATATATATATATATATATATATATATATATATATATATATATATATATATATATATATATATATATATATATATATATTCCTGAGCATTATATAGAGTTTGAACTTTTCTTTTCTTTTTTTTTTTTTTTTTTTGCGGTATGCGGGCCTCTCACCGTCGTGGCCTCTCCCGTTGCAGAGCACAGACTCCGGACATGCAGGCTCAGCGGCCATGGCTCACGGGCCTAGCCGCTCCGCGGCATGTGGGATCTTCCCGGACCAGGGCACGAACCCGTGTCCCCTGCATCAGCAGGCAGACTCTCAACCACTGCGCCACCAGGGAAGCCCGAACTTTTCTACTTTTTGTGTCGAGCACTATGCTAGACATGTTACATGCTTTATTTCATTAAATCCTCACAGGAACCTTTGAAAGACTGGGTTCTGAGCCTCAGAGAGTTTGAGTTTAGGAAAAATCATACAGCTAGTTATTTGTAGAGTTAAGACAAGAAAACAGGTGTACCCAAAGTGTCTAGTAAACAGTGGATCTAGTATCTAAACCCAGGTTCCTTTTAGGAACCTCATCAAGTCAAGAGAGCAGAGATTTTGGATACTATCAGAGGAGAAATTTCCAAGTAACTTGTTAATGGCAAACCTGACCTTAGAACCCTAAGGTCTGTACTCATTATTCTAGATAGTAACAGATACAAATTTAGTTAAGGAAAATAAGAAATTCTAGATAGAATATAGGTATTTATCTTAAAGTTTACAATGGATGGTCAGTAACCTTGATTTACAGTTCCTTAGCTCTCCTAACTTGAGAAAGTAACCTAATGGCTCCAAACTTTAGATACCATGTTTTTAAAAATGAAGATAATAACTAATTGGCACATATTCTTAAGCAAGTTGTTTTAATGATCATATTAGAAAAATGAAAACATTTGGAAAACTGTCAGTTCCAGTAAAGTTTAAACATAGTTATCATATAACCCAGCAATTCCAGTCCTAGATATATACCCAAGGAAAGTGAAAACATAGGTTTACACAAAAATGTGTACACGGATATTCATTGCAGCATTATTCATAATAGCCAAAAAGTGAAAACAACCCAAATGTCCATCAAATAATGAATGGATAAACTGTGGTATATCCAAACAATGGAGTACTGTTCGATAATAAAAAGGAATAAAGTATTGATACATGTTGTAATATGAATGAACCCTGAAAACATTATGTGAGGTGAAAGAAGCCAATCACAAAAGGCCACATATTGTATGATTCTATTAATATAAAATGTCCAGAATAGGCAAATACACAGAGACAAAAAGTAAATTAGTATTTGTCAAGGAATGGTGAGAGGGGAGATTGGGAGGTACAGGCTTTGTTTTGGGGGTGATGTAAATATTCTGGAAGTAGATAGTGGCAACAGTTGCACAACTCTGTGAATATAATTAAAAACCATTGAACTGTAAACTTTAAAAGGTTAAATTGTATAGCGTGTGAATTATATCTCAACAAAGCTGTTAAAAAAAGAAAAGTCAAGACATTCTGTGAACTAGAAATAGCTGTAAATTTCAACTATCATTACAACTACTAGAGCAATGGTAGAAGAGTAGATGGTTTATAACGTCAAACTATCTCTGCTCTTCTAATGGCATCTGGATTTTAACCTGCCTAATATATCCACTGCTAATACTAGCAATGGAAACAAGCCTCCCTAAATACATTTTACCAGCTGAAGCTCATCCTGCAAATCACTGTTGAGAACATATTTCTTATTTACTACTGCTCAGTAAAGAAACTGATTGCAACAAAACACATAGATGACTTGTAGGCATGGCTCCACTACCAAGGAGGCAACTGATTAGTAATGAATCTAAGTGGTTATGTACCTAAGCAAAATAGATACATTTCAAAACATATCAATTTGATAGGAGGAAAAGTTAAAAGGTATAGATTGTATAATCAGCTTCTCCAAAACCAAGGGAAATCGGGCTGAGTGTTAAATATAGCAGTGTTCCTAGAATGTTGATTAGGGTTTGATCATGTGTGTGAAGTAGGAACTTAAAATCCATTCACTCAGCCAAGCCAAAATACTCAGGGTTAGGTGGGTTGCTTCTAGTGCTTTCAGTTTGCCGGACAAGGAACAGCTAGCCCACAGGTTGGATTACAGCCTCTCAGGGCTAGTAAACCAGACATGCATAATCAGACATTAACTGCAGTGCTAATGTGTTCCTCTGGGCTGAAAATAATAAAATTCATTTTTGTACAGCAGTTAATCAAAAGGTATTAGAGAAATAATCAGGGGCTGGTATGCTTTTAATTGACCAGAATGTTTCTCAGTAGCAACATGTTCCCTCTTTACCAAATTATAATTTTCTGACTCTTCATGTGGCCATTCTTTGCCGGTTTTATTGATATTATTCCCTCATACCAAATTCACCAGCCCTTCTGATCTCAACATTAAAAGGTTTCATCTCGGAGATAAACATCAAATGATCCCCAATTGCAGTTAATTGCAACAAAGTCATACTTTCCTTACTCAAGGAGAAAAAAACCCTTTTGAATATGAATGTTAGTATTCATGAAGCCATTGAAGCAGTGTGTCCAGCTAAGCATAACCAAAATATATTATGCATTCAGGCCCTTTTATTTCCAAAGGCAGAGTAAAATTTAAAAAGGAAATCAACACCACAGTCTTCTAAAAGGATACCAAATAACTGCAAAATTCAACTTATTGTGACAAGCACGAAAATACAAAACTTTAAAAATTGTCGACATAAATGTATTTTCTAAGGTCAGAGTGATGATAATGACAACAAAGTGCTATAAAAGTATTTTACCACTTCTGAGCATCTCTGTGTTATATGAAGAATTAAGAAACACAGCTCATAAACCCACAAAGCCCCTCAAAATGAAAAAAGAAATGTTACACAGTTCAGCAGCTCAATCATTTAGTTTCTTAGATGAATCTTAGAGAGACTGTATTTTACTAAATTAAAATAACATAATAATTACAATGCTTATTACTGACACATGCCAAGCATTGTTTTCAATGTCTTAGATGAATTAATGTAATCTTTACAACAACCTCATGAGGTAAATAGTAGTTTAAAAATGAGGAAATTGATGCATAGAGAGGTAACTAGCTTACCAAAGTCACACAGCCAGAGAATCATAATTCAAATCTGGACAACCTGGCTCCAGAGTCTTCATACTTGACTATTACGCTACACTGCCACTATATCACTAGATAACTACCTGACAAATGCTGTTTTCTATCTCTACTGTATCATTGTTACTCTGAAATTTAAAAATGTTCCAATGGTATATGGCAGCTTTTGATTGTATATGGATGGTAGTCAAGAATGGAATCTGTGCCATCAGTGATTGCTGGTTAAGCTATAAATGTGATGTTTAGGTGACATATGAGACAATTCCCTGAGCTCACCATGCCATGATTTGGTTGACTTTATTCTCTTCTTCCTAATGGAATGTTATACCATTCATATCCTACTTATATGTCACCTAGATTCAATAGGCTTCACTGGAAAATATAATGAGACTATGGATCACACACCCACTGCCAACCATGTTTTTTTTTTAGATTCAATAAATCATGTGCTATCTCAAGAATGCTAGAATAATTCCTTTCTTTTCAGTACACCGTTAGTATGGATTTTTAAAAGAATGCTCATTGGAACATCAGCAGGTATAGGTTTATCATACTGGCACTAAAAGCAGAGTCCAGGCAAGTTTGTTAGGGTGGTGACTGAGTTGGCTCTTCTTTAACTCTATCTAAATTCTGGCTTATATCAATAATATAGTAGGGGCTCAGCAGATATGTTGGTGATGTGAGATTTGGAATATTTGATTACAACACTTTACTCTGCATAGTTTGTAAATAATAACACTGAATTGGAAAGCATAGTTGGCTAATTCAGTCAAAAGCATTAGTATGCTTCTCAGACAACATATGAAAATCACTGAGGCCTGATATATTCTATTATACTTCGATCTCGCTTCCTCTCATGCTCCCTCATGTATATAACAAGTAGTATAGCACATGAATAAAGGCATAGTTTATGGAATCAGCCTATCCAACTTCAAACTCTGACTCTGCTACTTAACAGCTTTGTGACTTTGAACAAGCCACTTAATCTATTTGTATCTCCATTTCTTGAAATGCTAATGACAATATTATATGTCGCATTCCTGGGGTTGTGAGCATTAAATAATATTTCAAAAATTCTTAATAGAGTGCCTGGTGCATGCTAAGGGTTCAATTAATATTAGCTACTGGTCTTCCCTGGTGGCGCAGTGGTTGGGAGTCCGCCTGCCGATGCAGGGGACATGGGTTCGTGCCCCGGTCTGGGAGGATCCCACGTGCCGCGGAACGGCTGGGCCTATGAGCCAGGGCCGCTGAGCCTGCGCGTCCGGAGCCTGTGCTCCGCAACGGGAGAGGCCACGGCAGTGAGAGCCCCGTGTACCGCAAAAAAAAAAAAAAAAAAAAAAAATTAGCTACTATTATTACTTTTATGTGTGATCAGGGATGGTTTATATGAACATGCACAAGGGTGACCTAAACTTCCTACCCTTGTTAACCCATCAGAAAAGATACATCACTAAGGTTTTCAAAGACATGTCATGCATGATACACCCAGGGAGATATACAGCACCAAATGTAGACATTTGTGACTAGAAATGAGGGAATACACAGAGATGTTGGTTGCTGCATTCTTGACCATCCCTAAAAAAGAAAACATAATGCAGTAGAAAATAGCATGAACAGACTCGTGTCAAAATCCAAGGTCTGAAACCCACAGAGCAGTATGATGATCAAATAGCAAATTAGTTAAGCCTCAGTTAATGGAAGATAGAAATATCTAATTCACAAAAACATTCTGAGAATGATATAGTATATATAAAATGCCTAGTACCATCCTCAGAATTCAGCAGCACTCAGGAAATGTTTGATCACTTTTCCTAATTTCATAGACAGCTATGGTCTGACTACAAAGATGTTTTTCTCCAGCCTGTTAGAAGCTAGGGTTATTGATTCCATAAGTGGTATGCCTTCTCTTCCTCGCTCTTTGCCAATATATCCCATCTCCCGGAACGAAAATATCCTTGAAGTAGAAACTGGAAACTCAGTGAGTGATTTCCTTACCCACATAAGAAGTGAGAAAAGCATAACTCTAGCTCATCATGAAGGCTGAACAACTGTAATTCCACAGCTGCTTATGAATTAAAGACATTTCTTAATCTCTTACTGCTACCAATTCCCCAATCTTGGTACACCTTCCACTCAGAGGCTAAGAAAAAAGAAAGATTAAAAAGAAAACTTTTTTCCTTTTGACCAGCAAATAACAGGGCAGCAGCCTAAAAGAAATAAACTGTTCTTTCACTCTATGAAAAGAAAAACAAAAGATTCTTATACTATGATGGACCAAAATGTCAAATAAAATTAGACCAAACTGTAGAGTTAAACCCAAAAGGAAACTTTTCTACTAAATTACTGCATTTCCCTCTAGCTATCAGAGACTATTTCCATGGCCATTGCTAATGACCTGAATCAAAAGAAAGCACTTTGAAAGCACATTGGAAAGAAGTATGTGTGTGTGCGTGTGCTTTTGTGTGTGTGTGTTTAAAATCTCAGTACATCTTAGGTATTAGGTTCTAGGGGGAAAAAAGGTTTCATGTATTACAAAGCAAGTCTTTAAAGAAAGTGAAAGGAGAAATGTTGCCTTTATGGTAGAGAAGGTTACCTTTTCATCTCAAGATAGTCAAAGAAACATTTTGTCCTTTTTAAGGGATATTTAGACACTTTCATCCTTTTGGCAAAAGAACTTCTGAACTACTGGAATTTAAAGTTAAAATTAAGGTACAGGTTTAATGGAAACTCTTTGAGTGATATGGTTTGGAGTTGATATTACTTTATGCAGGCAGTTGTGCCAATAGCCTAGAAAAAAACATATGTTCATAGAATTCTTTCACAAAGATATGTTTATGGTGTTCTCCAAAATTATATGGCATCACTGACATTTAAAATTCTAGAACCAAAGAATAAAGTAGCTTCTAACCTACCTTTCCCACCCCTCACTGAGTATACCCTCCCTTCTTCCAATTTTATGGATTCACTGTGCTTTCAGGAAATAATCTTAAGATTAAAAAATTTCACCAGAGTGAACTTTGACATTCCAGAAGGCTACAGAGAGAAATGTTCCATTCACAGGGAAAACTACACTAGGTTCACCAATATGGATGGTGGTGGAGAAGTAGGTTCCTAGGATCAAATAGGCCAAGTTTCTGGGGGTACCACATTCTACAACCTAACTAACTCCACAAAGATTTGGAAGGGTGTTTTCACTGAAAGACAAAGGGTTGCTGAGGGCAAGTAGTTTCCATATAACTTTCCTCCTAAATCATCCCTTCTTTAAAATCATGTGATGACTTATTGCACTTGAAACACATCCCTATGTGATCTGTCCACTGCCTCTTTTTCAAACTTCATATCGTTTCATTCTCCCCCTTGCCCACTATACCCCAGTCACACTGCTCTTCTGTTTCATGAAGACATCAAACTGATCTCTGCCTCAGAGCCTTTGTGCTTACTGCACCATCCACCTGTAATTCTCTCCCCACTTTTGCATCATTCAGAGCTCAGGTCAAATATCATCTCTTCCAAGAGGTTGTCTCAAACCATCCTATATAAAATACTCCCAGGTCCTATCCCCACCCCCACCATTCTCTGCCCCATTACCTTGCTTTGTTTTCTTCCTAACAGAAGATTTTCAACAAATATTTGTGTAATAAAGGAACACCTCATACAGTAATTCTTCACTTCCAGGTAACTGGGTGAAGGTCTCAGACTAATGCAGAATCGACACCAGGATAAGAAGGACCAAGGCCAGCCAATAATTTTTATGTTCCCAAATCTCAGTATACATAGTATCAAAAAGAAAAATATCCAGGTCACAAGTTTTTTTTTTTTTTTTTCACTTTCATCTAATAGATATGATGGCAAAAACTCTGTCAGGATTCTTACCAAGAACTGTCTTCCTTTGGGAGTAGGAGAGGGAGAGGAAATGAAATCAAGCATCCTCCCTTGAGGAACGCCTTACCTGTCAGATCTTGCATCTGCTTGGCACTTACAAGTTGAATTACACCGAATGGACAGAGGACATAGGTTCTGCCACTAAAGGGCTGGGTGAACTTGAACAAATCACTTTAGTGTTTTTATCTGTTACATGGGAGTGAGAGTTTCTGTCAAGTCTAACTCACGGGTCTGTTTTGAAGTTCAAATTAAATAATGCTTATGAAAGCACTTTATGCTGTCAAGCACCATGTAAATGTAAAGTAAGGTTTTTACAAAAGTTTTATATTTCCTCAAAAGGGGAAACAGAATATTTTTACATAATATTCAAGTATTTCTAGAAAACATGTGTCTTGCTTGGCTATTAATATTCAAATCCAGTCAAGATTCCAGCCTTCCATGTCTTTAAGACCCTCTCTAGATCCATACAGACTTATAAAAGTACTTTTTTGCAGTAGTAAGAACAAATAGGAACTGCTTCCTGTGTGTACAGCAGACCATAAATTCCCCTGCTAAGATTAAAGATTATGCTGGATTCATGGGCTAAAAGACAGGACTAGCAATGAAAGACACCAAGTAGTTGAAAAGAGCCAGTCTTATAACAGGGGCTACGTAGTATGATTGAGGAAGCAATGTATACCATTACCGGACTACCACATTGCCTTAAATTTCCACCATTAGAAGAAACACTTTTCATGAATCTGAGTACTTTTTTTTTTGCGGTACGCGGGCCTCTCACTGCTGTGGTCTCTCCCGTTGCGGAGCACAGGCTCCGGACGCGCAGGCTCAGAGGCCATGGCTCATGGGTCCAGCCGCTCCGCGGCATGTGGGATCTTCCCGGACCGGGGCATGAACCCGTGTCCGCCGCATCGGCAGGCGGACTCTCAACCACTGCGCCACCAGGGAAGCCCCTGAGTACATTTTAATTTGGTCAAGGCATTCATTATCTTCTTTGAATGGGACAGCCCACCAGCTCATTACACTGTAACAGGGACTAATTTATCTGATTAATCCACTCCTACCCACTGAATCTCTAAGGAAACCAGAAGCAGAAGATCAGGTAAATTTTGCTTGGGTAAAGAGGCCAGAGGCATGGTGTCCTTATTTGAACATTTGAAGCTTTCAAATGGGCCCCAAGCAGCCAAGAGACAGCAAGTAGGGTATCTGAAGGAGACAGGAAAAGTCAATTTGGCCACGCAACTGGCAGAAATTCAAAAACTGCAGTCACTCAACCCAAACTACCATGTAGTTGGGCTTCAATTCAACTAAAGCTAAAAAGGTTCTTGAGACTCTTCTGCTTTATCAAGTTTTAGTCCTACTTACACATGGACTGTTTTTTTTTTAAATTATCTTAACTAGATCTTCACCAAAACAAACCAAAAATTTGTCCCCACTTGTACTTGATAGTTACAAGTACATCTTTGTTTTTGATAAAGAAAGTATTCTTGATAATGTCTACTTCCATGAATCATGGATAATTCCAATTTAATAAAGAAGAAAAGTTACAGTATGAGTCCAAATGATCCAAATGTCCTTTAACCATTAGAGAAATGAGCCAAACATTATTCCTTTATAAATAATCTGACTCTAATTTCATCCCAGTTATTGTTTTATCAAAAAGGATCTTATTGACCATTTTTGGTCTGTGTTTTAAAAGGAATTTTTTTCCACATAAACTAACTTTAAGGTGGTCTACTTATTATTAAAAAATAAATCTTGAAGGTCTAATGAGGCTATAATTCCCCAAAACTTCATGATCTTCTGGCAAGAATATTACAAAAGGCAAAGGTCTTTCTCGACATCTAATGTAAAAAGCTGGTGTAACACTATGGCACTTCCCTGGATGACTATAATTTGCTTATTATTCATCAATATTTCAAATATTTTCTGCCATAAACTATCACTACTGTTTCATTGTTGGCTTACTTGCTGTAGTAATAAATATGGATGATTATGAACCAAGGTAGTCATTAAACAAATCTAAAATCATTATTATAAAATGGAGAGCATTCTCTAAGGGTTTTCTTTAATACCAGGAGTGAATGTTAGAAGAGCAGGGTGGAGAGAGAGAATAGTTTAGGGTGGGAAAGGGAGACATTTGTGTGTGGCACACTTAGTGCTCAGAAATGGTTCGTATGGAAAGCTCATTTCCAGGGCGGCAGCAACAGGCAACTGACTGATATATAACAATTTTTGAAATGGCAAGTGGATGTTTTATAGAAATGACAATGCAATCATGATAGAGAGGACCTAGATGAAGGGCAAAACTGTTTTCCTGGTGGTACTGCCTAAAAAACAAGTCATTTCCCATCCAAATCATAAGATTTCTGCCGTGTAGAATCAGGTTCCAAAAATAAGAACCCTAAGTATGGAGATAACAGAGAGTACTTGAATGCAAGTGCCCAGACTGTGAGGAATATTCAGTAATAAAATAGAAAACACAGCAAATTAGTAGTGAACATGGAGATGGACAGTGTAGAGAGAGCACACAGTGTACACAGCAGAAGAAGTGAAGATAATGTGAGACACATAAAAAAAATAAGGCCCCCCAAAATGGGGGGAAATGGACTAAGATGAAGATCAGTTAATTACTTACTACCAAATATTTTTTAAGAAGAGATTATAATTAATTGAGTACATTCAAAATGTTTTTATTAAATTGTTAAAAGATTTGTCAAAATACCATCATAAAAGGTTAAAAACAAACTAGGAAAACATTTACAAATATAAGACAAAGATTTTCTATCCATATACGTACTAAATTACTACAGATCTATGAGGAAAGGATGACTCTCCATTTATGCCCATGTTCAAATGGCATAAATGTGCAGTACAAGAAGGGAAACCCAAATGACAATAAATACATGGAAATGTATTCTACCTCAATGATAATAAAAATAAATTGGTAAGATTGAGAGAAATTCCCCAGGACAAACAACCTAGTTTCTTTTTTAATCTAATTAAAAATAGGCAAAAGATTTAAACAGGCACTTCAAAAAAGAAAATATATTAGTAACTGATGAGCACATGGAAAGATGTCCAACATCGCTAGTCATCTGAAAATGCAAATTAAAACCCCAATGAGATATATTATATTTACCCACTTACTAGAATGCCTAAAATTAAAGACTGAAAATACCCACCTTTGGCAAAGATGTGGAGAAGCTGGAACTTTCATGTGTTACTGCTGGAAATGGAAAATTCTACAATCACTATGGAAAATAGTATGGCACACCTTATAAAGTTAAGCATACTAACTCCAAGCAATTCCATTCCTTGGTGTTTACCAAGGCAAATGAAAACTATGTCCACACAACAACCTGAATATGAATGTTCATAGCAGCATTATTCACAATAGCCAAAAAGTGGAAGTTACCCAAATGAACCTCAACTAGTGAATAGATAAAGAAATTGTGGTATATTCATACCATGGAATACTACTCAGTAACAAAAAAAATTGAAATGTCAGTAGTAGAAACAACATTGATGAATCTCAAAATCAATACAAAGTGAAAGAAGTCAAACACAAGAGAATATGATTCCATTTATATGAAATCCTATAGAGGGCTAAATTTTGTGACAGGAAACAAGTCAATAGTTACCTGGGGTGGGGGTGTGGGAGGATGTAGCAGAATTGGATGTAGAAGTTAAAACAGACACCTGGAAACTTCTTAGGGTGAAGGAAAAGTTCTATAGACTAATCATCATGGTAGTTACATATTTGCATACAATTACCAAAATTCATCAAATTATGCGTTTAAAATTAGTGAATTGTATTGTAGGTAAATAATAACTTAATAAATCATAAAAGAACAAAAACAAAAGTTAGAGGTAGTTTCCCAAACTCTTCCTGCTAGTGGAGGTGAAGGAAGCAAAGGTAAAAATCCCAGAATAAATCCTGTGTCCCTTTCTAATTCAGGCTGTAAAAGACAATCAACTCTCTAGTCCTCCTTTCCCCCAGCATCAAAATCTTCTGGTGAAGTTGTATGCTATTATTTGGCTAAAAGCAATTTTTAAAAAGGATAATTTCTCTAAATATATGATCCTCTCTGAATTTGTAGCATCCAGGCTTGTTTCACAACATAGAAAAGGAAAAAAATAAAAGAACTTTTGAATTTGTGGAAAACAGAGTAAGTTAGCCTGGTGGTTCACTACAAAACTGGAGGCATTCCAAGGATATTTCAGCTAAGTTATAAGATTAAAATTTTGATTTATGTGGCCTGACAGAGCAAATCAAAGTCACTTGATGTTAACTCTATAAGAACAGACTCCCGACTATTGACAAAGTATCTTATAAGGATGCAGATCAAAGGGAGTTATTTCTAGATGTGGTCCATCAAAATAATCTTCACACATCTATGAAATCTTATCAATGGTATATTTTAGCATTGGAACTGTTCTAGGTAGTTAAAACATCACAGAAAGAAACCAAAAAGTGAATAAACAAGTTCCTTAAAAAGCAGCAAGTTTGGAGACTAAAGATGAGCTTCTATTTTGAAAGATTCTTGGTAATCTAATTAGAGTAGCCCCAAAGGCTACAAAAGAAATGCCTGGGACAATCTACTGTTTGAAAGTCACAGTCAACACCACTTAGAGTTATTAAAAATTAGAACTGCTGGGGCTTCCCTGGTGGCGCAGTGGTTGAGAGTCCGCCTGCCGATGCAGGGGACACGGGTTCGTGCCCCGGTCTGGGAAGATCCCACATGCCGCGGAGCGGCTGGGCCCGTGAGCCATGGCCGCTGAGCCCGTGTGTCCGGAGCCTGTGCTCCACAACGGGAGAGGCCACAGCAGTGAGAGGCCCGCGTACCGCAAAAAAAAAAAAAAAAAAAAAAAAAATTAGAACTGCTTCAGATATGGACAAAGATTATTCAGAGGAGAATGTTGTATCATCAAATCTTAGTAGTAAGACAGACCCCCTCCCCCCACTGGAAAGTATTGAAAGAGCAGCAGAGAGAAACAGCAGGGTCTGAAACATACTGAAGAAAAGACTTCAGACCTTAGTGGTCCTCATTCTTTTCTGGTAGCAGGACTACAACAGGGGAACTCTTTTCTGAAAATTCTAACCAAGGTATAACTGGTATTTCTAGCCAGATCCCCTCTGCTCACTCCTCCACAAATATGGTAAGGGTTTCACTCTAAGCCAGCCACTTTCCATGTTTATAAACAAAGCCAAACAAACGTATAACCAGGATCACACTGAGTGGAATAAGCCAGGGACCCCTTTCTGCTCACCTACAGCAACGACTTCAAGACTTGTTTTTGGAAATGCCAGCTTTATGAAGGCTATTTTACAGTCTCTGTTTTCATTTTAGTCATGTAGTCATGTACTAATGATTTACCTAAGCAAGATATTTCATAGAAGAAAATCCCATTCAGTGCTTTTACCAGGCTTTTGCACTCTTGCTTATTAAGAAGGATGTCTGTAGCTCTGAAACTAAGAAAGGTTTACTCCAGAAGATTAAACATACTGTTTCAGCTGCTGCCAGAGATTCTCTGGTTATATGCAGAATAATGCTTAAGTTTTTAAAACTTTTATTATGGAAATTTTCAAACATACATAGAAGTAGAGCCAAGATTACAATGAACCACCTCGTATCCAACACTCAGCCTCAACATTTATCAACTCCTGTCCAATCTTGTTACATCTATGCTCCCCTTTTTCTTTTGCTGACTTATTTAAAGCCAATCCTAGATATTGCATCATTTATCTATAAATACCTCGATGTTCATGAGTTTTTTATTCAGTTTTTAGAACAACTTAAAGGGGACACAAAAATAAATAAAATTTGAAATATTAAACCCATAACTGGTAGAAAGCTCAACAGATATTTCTAGTACCTGAGAATACTTATATCACTAACTTGGAATTTGAGGTTCACTACTATATCATATGTAAAGCAAGTGGACTGACCATTTCCCAGGTAGGACAATTTAATGAGCTCTACCCTGACATTCCCCATTGTCTCCTTGGTAAACGTAAGTTCCTCTGACTTTTCTTTTGGGCAAAAGAACTGGAATATTCCTAAAAGAAGTGGATTGAGAAGTGTTTTTGCCATGCATAAATTTAACTGACTTTGCAGCATTCTTACTCTTCATCTAAAAAGTTATAGCTTAAACGTGGCTCTCTCACTTTACAGAGTTTGGCCGGAAAGTCACCATTCCAAGATATCCAACTCCAACATTTCACTGCATTGAAAATATAAGGCTGCCTTTTATCCTTGGGAGCACACATACTTCAGGTTCTTGATCACTGAAAGCCTCTCACACAGTGAATACCTTCACTATTACCCTTATACATGGTCAAGGAAATCTAACTTCAAATCCCAGAGTTGCATGGCTTTATGGATTGATCGAAAGAGTCAGAATTAGTGGCCCTTAGCCAGTCTATGTAAAATGTCAAACGGAGCAGCAGCAGAAAAACTTCAGGAAAAGTTTTTAACATAATGAATAGAGTTCTGATAAATTCACATTAGAAAACTTAGTATTGAAGGGAATGAGCAAGGATGAAAATGCAACAGCTGTTTAAGAGATAACAGAGGGACCGGTCTCACTGTTTGGGCTGTGACGATGATGATGAACCTGCTAGCAGCCCAGATACAAGATTTGCAGAGGCTTATTTTCAAGTAATGCCAGAAACCTATGGAACTGAGGAGCCCTAAGCAGTCACTGAGCCAGATCCGACAGTCTGAATGAGATAAAGATTTTGATAAGGATAAAGTAAAAAAGGGCATCAGGGAGAGGTTGACTGGCACAGGAGGAAGTCTTAAAACAAGGGAAAATAGGGTAAGCACTTCAGGAAGTACTTGGCTCAAAGCCCTCAGGAGCAAGAAAGAAGATGATGACATCAAAATTGCTACAGAATATGCCTACAAGTATGTTCAACAACTCACTTCTGAGTGCTTTGGGTTCTGGTGAGAGCTCTGGATATTTATCGTTAGATATAGTGCACTAAGACTGAAGCTGAAGAACAGAAATACAATCTGAAACGCCATGTTTTCCTTATTCCTATTGGCTTCTCAGTGCTGTCAGCCATTGATTCGTCCTCTTCAGGTCATTACACAAGTGATGCATATAACATTTAGAAGCAGACATGGTTCAATTACAATGATCTAGAAGTATCTAACATTCAAGAGGGCTCAGTGAAGAGTAGTTAAGATTGGAGTGGTTATAATTTCTTTTATGTGCACAAGGAGATATTGATATACTGCTGGAAATAAAATCATTCATCACTTATAAAGTAAGTGGGTAAATCTAATCATTAGGCCTTGTGACAAACAAAATATTGGGCTGTGTGCACCCTGAAATCTCTCTCCTATTCTTCCTCACCCTCAAGACACACACACACATACACACACATACACACACACACACACACACACACACACACACACACACACACACCCATTTCCTCTATCCACTGAATTCTACCCGATACAGGAATAATCATCAAATCAGCTACAAACAAAAGAATAAAACTACAATCATCAACAACCCTTATTTTGGGCTCACACTTAAAGTTCATTGGTCTCCTTTCGTCCTGTGTGACCAGAGTGGCATGTTGTATTGTTCTGGAACTGTGTGGGTGTATGTAGTGTTAGATGTTGGTGTAGACAGATAAGATAGATAGATAGATAGATAGATAGATAGATAGATAGATAGATAATAGATACATAGATATGTAGATACATAGATACTTAGATAGATAAGGGGAAAACAGAAACAGTATTCGGAATATGCATGCACAAAGACTAAAAGCACAGCAGTATGGAGAATAAATGAAATAAGGGAGAGTAAGATAAAGCCCATTCATCAAGGAAATGTGTGAAGATTCAAAATCATTTGGCTTTCTGCCTTTATGCTTCTCAAACAGTTTAAGTAATACTCGAATTATTCTTATAAATTTTCTTGTGTGTTTTTCATCAATAGAGTTTATTGGAACACCACTCTCCATGTTACATTAATGGCAGTTTGGCTTACTTAACAGAGAATATTTTTTGGTCACTTAAGGAGTTTAAATTACTTTTCCATGACTTGTTAAGTCTTTCATTGCTTATATATAATCCAAATGAATGCATATGGGTACTTTGTGAGAGTGAAGAGAGACTAAGGAAAATATATATGTGCTGATAGGAAAGTATCTCCACAATGATGATGGATAATATTACTAATTTTAAAAAGTAAGGTACATAATAGTAGGTTTGCCATTATCCCATTCTTGTGAATAATGTATGCATGTATTTGGGTGTATATGCTGATACTTATATATAAAAAATTTTTCATATGTTTAAAATTATTAATGGCTATATCTGCAGAGTAAGCCTAGGTAGACTTCTAATTTTCATTTTATATCTTACCATACTATTTGAATTTTTAATTATGGGTACATATGACTTCTATTTTTTAATTTAAAAACCAAAAACCGTTTCAGAACAATATGAAAAGGATAATGCCTTTTTTGAAAAAAAAAAACCTAATTATATTTCCATAAGAAATGTCGGGAAAGATATTCTCAATATGCAGCCAGTAGTCATCTTGTGGTAGAGGCTTTTTATGCGATTTTAACTTAATATTTTATTATTGCTTATTTTTATTTCCTATATTTTTACATTAAATATATTTATTACTTGTGTAAAATAATTTGGTAAAATATGGTTGTAATTTTATCCATACTATGACAACTGGATTATGCTCAAAGAACTCTCATTTTGATTTAAAATCCTAATTGTAATTCTAAATTAATATTGTTTTTATTAGAATTACCTGAATATGGGTGAACATAAACAATGATCTAGTTACTACAGAGGTGTTTAGAGAGGGAGAGACTTTCTCTCATTGGTCATACCTTTACCCCTAGTAGATAGTGGGAAGGATGGTGGGAGGACTTCGGATTTATCTTCTAAAGATCAATTGTTTTATTTTGGTTTTGTTTTTCTTAATTTTTTTTATTGAAAAGTTAAGAAATTACAATGTAATTAAGAATTACAACATTGCACTAATAAAGATCAATTGTTTTAAATATGACATATTACAGATGGGATGGATAATGGACTAATCCAACATTTGAACATGGAAAAGACATTAAGGTTAACTAATGGTTTATGGTTTATAACCTCATGTATTATTGTCAGACATTAGTAATGTCTCAGTATTCAACAGTCACAACTGCTTTTTCGCTTCCCCAAAGATTTTTTCTGTTATGACGCAAATAATCTTCCAAATGTAAGATGAGGTACAGAGACCAGAAACCCACATGAGGAAACCAGTTCAAACATTCTCATGAACCCACATTATCGAATGCACTGCATGACTTGCTGATTATCAAGGATTAAATGATCACCTCATTTGTACAATAATCAGTGCTATTTTCTTGCATCACTTGCTTTTTTGGCCTCTAAACTATTCTAAAATGATGAGCCTGGGAGAAGAAAAAAGTATCAGTAAAATGAGATAGATCAGTTTCCTTTTACTGACTATGGTAATTTTTGCTGAAAATGAAAGTTGAAAATAGAGTTTAAAAACAAGAGTTTGAATTGATCATTCATGGATTTCACTATTGCATGTTCTTTTTTTCCAAAATATTTTGAGTTGAGAAATTAATTTAGAGCCTCAGAATTTTAATCTGCTTTGGGCTTTGTATCTTTTATGGAATTTTCCCAAACCACTTTTATTAGAAGACTGATCATGCAAGAAGTAATAGGAGTCTATTCTCTGAAATGAAAATTAAATGGCCATTTAATGATCAGACTTGTCCATATTTGATATCAATTTCAATTGCTTCCAGTATTCCAGAGCAACCAGTATGAAAGATTGCCTTTTGGCATGAATGAGTGAGTGTGTGGTAGAGGCAGGGGGAGAGGACAGTGAGAGGAGTACTGAAAGGGGTCATAGGCCTGAGGTTTCCTCATTGAGCTTTTGGTTATTCTCTGGATATGTTTCAGGTAGTCTCTAGAAATCTTTTGCCTTTCAGATGTTCTCCTTGGCGTATTCTCAGTATCCCAGGCCTGGGTCAATTCTCAAAAATAGCTCTCTTGCATCCTTGGAGAAAATAGTGATTTAAGGCCAAAAATATACAAAATGAGTCTGAAACATCATTTTGACAAGGAAACAAGGAAAGCATAAAGGACTCCTGGGATCTTTCAAAAGCCAACTTGAAGGGGCCCTCACTAACCAAAATGGGACAAATTGAGCATTAACACTATTATCTATGGTGAATTGAAACACATCAAATATGTTAAAAGTCCATGATTTCATAATTATATAGTTTTTTTAAACTGACTTTAAATTCTAACCAAGATCAAAGAATAGGGACTGGATTTATCCTCCTGCCTGAAATAACAAAAACACAAAAGACACTGGATATCAGGCAATGGTAGTGATTACTGCAAGACAGAAAACAAACAAGGTGATCCTTACAAATGTCCAAGCTTACTGGCATCAATGAGTTTCCAGGCCATGTACAGTGAAGTAGACCTGAGGTGGATTCTGATGGCTTTCCTGAGTTGAGTCAATGGAGTTTAGTAACCAGGACACCAAGATGGCTAATTTCCACCAAAATGTGTAAATTCCAGTGAATAAAGTACAGGAGAGGAGAGAGCTGCATAGAGAAAGAACACCAAACATAAGTAGGGGCCCCCCTCCCTTGAGTATCTAGATGCATACTGATCATGCATACCCAAGAAATTACTCAAGTCCAGGGAAAGAACCACCTGATTAGAGGGAACAGTGCCTAACATTCAAACATGGCAAGAAACAGTTCCTGTTCCCACTAGCTAGATTGCAAAAACCTCAAGATTTAAGTGCGCAGGGTAGAGTATTGGATGAGTCTTACCATAGTAGTGGGGAACAATTAGCCTAGACAAGGGGTCCCCAACCAGTTGGCCACAGACCAGTACTAGTCCATGGCCTGTTAGGAACTGGGCCGCACAGCAGGAGGTGAGTGGCAGGTGAGCAAACGAAGCTTCATCTGTATTTATAGCCGCTCCCCATCACTCGCATTACCACCTGAGCTCCACCTCCTGTCAGATCAGCGGTGGCATTAGATTCTTATAGGAGCCTGAACCCTACTGTGAACTGTGCATGCGAGGGATCTACGTTTCACGCTCCTTATGAGAATCTAATGCCTGATGATCTGAGATGGAGCTAAGGTGGTGGTGCTAGCACTGGGGAGCAGCTGCAAATACAGATTATCTTTAGCAGAGAGGTTTGACTGCACAGAGACCATAATGACTCAATTGCTTGCAGACTCATATCAAACTCCTATCAGTGAGTGGCAAGGGACAATTAAGCTGCATCAGGTGGCGGGCTTTACAGTGGCAAGTGAGTTGATTTGCTTCAATTGTACAGCTGCATCTGGTGGCAGGCTTTAAGTCAGAATCCGACACTTATTTTAATCCACTCAAGGCCTGACCATTATTTTATTTACCACTTCCAACTGTGCCTCTTTTCTGCACTCCGCACTTGTCTCAGTCACAGTTTTGGTAAGCCCACAAGCTAACCCTAGCCAAAATGAGTAAAAAATAAACGTCGTCGGAGAGCTTCTTTGAAAACGGGATAAGACCCAATGATGAGACAGCAGATGACTCTAAGACTGCCAACAAAAAGAAAGCTGCAATTAAAAGAAAATACCAAGAGGCCTACTTAAATTACAGGTTCATTGCAACAGGTGATTCACATTCTCCAAGCCTGCTTTGTATAATATGTGGTGACCAGCTATCCAACAAAGTCATGAAACCTTCAAAACTGCTTCCTCACTTGGAGACCAAGCACCCTGCATTAAAAGACAAGCCTTTTAAATTTTTCAAAAGAATAAAATGTGAACACAAAGGACAGAAGCAATTATTGAAGGCCACCACTTCACTAAATGTGTCTAAACTGAGAGCATCAGTCTTAGTGGCTAACCACATTGCTAAAGCTAAGAAGCCCTTTACTATTGGTGAAGAGTTGATTCTGCCTGCTGCTAAGGACATTTGTTGTGAACTTTTAGGAGAGGCTGCAGTTCAAAAGGTGGCACATGTTCCTCTTTCGGCTAGCACCATAACTAGACGAATGATGAAATAGCAGAGGATATTGAGACACAATTTTTAGAGAGGATTAATGAGTCACCATGGTACACAATCCAGGCTGATGAGTCTACAGATGTTGACAACAAGGCAACAATGCTTGTTTTTGTGTGATATATTTTTCAGGAGGATGTGCATGAGGATATGTTATGTGCACTTTTGTTGCCAACCAACACCACAGCTGCAGAACTATTCAAGTCTTTGAATGATTATATATCAGGAAAACTGAATTGGTCATTTTGTGTCAGTATATGCATGGATGGAGGGGCTGCCATGACCAGACAGCTTTCTGGTTTCACTACTTGGGTCAAAGAGGTTGCTTCTGAATGTGAGTCGATGCACTGTGTCATCCATAGAGAAATGCTGGCTAGCCAAAAAATGTCTCCTGAACTTAACAACGTCTTGTAGGATGTGATTAAAATTACCAACCACATTAAATTACATGCCCTTAACTCACGTCTGTTTGCACGGCTCTGTGAGAAGATGGATGCAGAGCACACATATCTTTTGTACACAGAAGTGAGATGGTTTTCTAAAGGTAGATCACTGGCCAGGGTTTTTGAGTTACAAGAGTCACTCCAGAGATTTCTTTTAGAAAAACATTCACCACTGGCAGCACGTTTCAGTGACACAGAATGGGTTGCAAAACTTGCATACTTGTGTGACATATTCAACCTGCTCAACGAACTCAATCTGTCACTTCAGGGGAGAACGACAACTGTGTTCAAGTCGGCAGATAAAATGGCTGCATTCAAAGCCAAACTGGAATTATGGGGGTGATGAGTGAACATTGAGATTTTTGACATGTTTCAACCATTAGCAGGGATTTTGAAAAAGACTGAGCCAGGGCCTTCTTTCCCCCAGCTGGTGCATGATCACCTATCTCAGCTTTCAAAAGAGTTGAGCATTACTTCCCAAATACAAAAGACCCCTGAACTAAGAAGAAATGGATCCGTGACCCATTTGTGAATAAGCCAGGTGAAATCGACTTTGTCCATGCTAGAAGAGGATCTACTGCTTGAGATCGCAAATGATGGCAGCCTTAAAAGTATGTTTGAGACAACTTGAAATCTCCATGCGTTCTGGATTAAAGTCAAGGCAGAATATCCTGAGATTGCCACAAAAGTCCTGAAACGCCTGCTTAAATTTCCAACATCCTATCTTTGTGAAGCAGTGTTTTCTGCAGTAACAGCAACCAAAATGAGATTATGGAGTAGACTGGACATAAACAACACACTTCAGGTGTCACTGTCTCCCATCACCCCCAGATGGGACAATCTAGTTGCAGGAAAACAAGCTCAGGGCTCTCACTGATTCTGCATTATAGTGAGTTGTATAGTTGTTTCATTATATAATACAATGTAATAATAAGAGAAATAAAGTACACAATAAATGTAATGTGCTTGAATCATCCTGAAACCATCCCACCATCCCCCACTACAATCCATGGAAAAATTGTCTTCCACGAAACCAGTCCCTGGTGCCAAAAATGTTGGGGACCGCTGGCCTAGACTAAGCACTACTTTGGTCTGACCTAACAAATTTTAAAAGCAAAATATGAAAGGATCAAACTATTTCCAAGTAAATTAACTGTGTTCCAGAACAAAGCTGAAGAATATTTGTAGGAATACAAAAAAAAAAAGTCCAGCACATAACAGGGTAAACTTCAAAATGTCTGGCATTTGATCAAAGATTACCAAGCATGAAAAAAGCAAGAAAATACGACACATAATGAGGATAAAAATCAATCAATTGAAACTGACCAAAACCCAACCCACATCTTAGAATTAGTGGCAAGGGCATAAAAACAAGTTGTTATAACTGTATTCTATATACTGAAGTCATAGCAGATGTAAAAAGACCTAAATCAAACATCTAAAGTGAAAGACTACAATGTCAGACAAAAATTACACTAGATGGGATTAATAGTAGATTAGATATTGTGAAAGAGAATATTAGAGAACTTGAAGACATAGCAATATAAACTATCTGAAATAAAACAGAAAGAAAGAATAAATAATCAGTGAGCTGTGGAACAACTTCAGGTAATCGGAGTCTCCAAAGGAAAGGGGTGGGGGACAGAAAAACTATTTAAAGAAATAATGGCTGAAGATTTTCTAAATTAGATGAAAATTATAAATCAGTAGATCCAGAATCTCAGTGAAATTCAAACACAAGAAACAGGAAGAATGCCACATCATAACCACATTGTTCATATTAGCAATAAAAAGAAAAATCCTTTTAAAACAGCCAGAGGAAAAAGAGACACATATGTACAGAGGACCAAAGATGAGGGCAATAGAAGATTTTTCACTGTACACAATACAAGTGAGAAGACACTGGAGCAATATCTTTAAAGTATTAAAGATAAAAAAAAAGTCAAGCTAGAATTCTGTACCCAGTGAAAAATTTTTTCAAACATTAAGGCAAACTAAAGACATTTTCAGAAACACAAAAACTGAAAGAATGCATCACCAGCAGACATGTACTACAAGAAATGATAAAGGAAGTCCTTCAGGTAGAAGGCAAATAATACCAGAGGGCAACTGTGTCTACAAGGAGGAATGAAAAAAAATGGAAATGGTAACTACGTGGGTAAAAATATGAGGTTTTTAAATAATTACCTTTTAAAAACTTAGTGATCATCTTTCAGTGATGCAAGAAAATTAATTCATTATTCTAAAGACTGGTGAAAAAAGAGGAAGCAAGCATTTATCCTGACTTTCTTTGATAAATTGTATATCAAGTAACCAAATAGTTGATAGGAAAATTTCTCCTCAAAAGAAGTTCTGAAAAAATTTTTTTTAAAGAATGCCAGTTAATAAATGAAGTAATCATAGACTCAGAATATCACCAATTTGACTCTCCTAATAAAATAATGAAAAGCTGATGGAAATTTTTATAATGCAGGGATCAACAAACAACAACCTGATTTCAATGATCAATCCTAACATGACTAAAGGAGAGATAATCAGACATTATACACTTTCTAATGTGATAACAATAAGAAGTTTAAAATACCACTCATTAAGTTTTGTTAACAAACAAACAAAGCCAAATAATCCTGAATCTGATGCAGCTTCTAGATTAAACTCTCAATTTACAGGCAATATAGGGGATGGAGGGACACATTTTGTTTTGTTTTGTTTTGTTTTTCAAATACCACAGGGATGCAATTAGTAAAATTCAGAATGTCAGGAACTCTACAAGACAAAAAAATCTGATTTCTTCAAAAAAAAAACAACAAGGGGAAAAATGGAAAGGGAATTTTACAGACTAAAAGATTTAAAAGACATGAAACAAATGTAATGTTTTGACAGACTAGTTTGGATATGGATTCAAACAAGTAACCATAAAAATGTCTAAAAGATTTGGGTAAATTCGAACATCAATTGCATATTTGATAAATATTTACTGATTTTTGTTTTAGCTGTAATAATGGTATCATTTTTTTTTTACAAAAATAGTTCCTTTGTTAAAAGATACATACTGAAAATTTTATGGATAAATTAATATGATGGTTGAGATTTGCCTCAAAATAATCCAGGGAGGGGAAGAGAGGAATTCAGGTGACACATGATTGGCTATTAGTTAATAATGAATGGTTGAAGCTGGGTAAGGTGTACACATGGTTCATTATACTACACTCTCTACTTTTGCAAAAGGTTAAAATTTTCCATAATTAAAAAATACTGTGTTTAGTTTCAGCACCAGATTATAGGCTTCAGAAGGCAGTGAGTATAAGAAAATGAGCAGCAGAATGACTAGTGTTCTAAAAGAAAGTTTACTTCACTTATAAACAATAGAGAGAATTATAAGAAATTCAAGCACAATGGCTTTAGGAGGTAGATTAGCTTATTTTGAACAATTATGTGATGCATATTCTATAAGGAATTAAACTTTAAAACAGCAAGGCTTTGAAAATAAACACAAGTTTACTTATGTAGAAATCACTACCTTAGCCAATTCAGTTCTGAAAGTCCAGGAACAATACTTCTAAGGTTTAGGAATTTCAATAGTCAGATAATGTTATTTGATCTACTAAAGTCTATGATAAAAACAGAAGGTAAGCTTATATCTTTTACCACAGTATAATAAATTGGAAATCAATGAAAATTGGATTGTTTTGAGCTAAATGTATGCCTTTTGCTATACTGCTTTATTCCTTTTTTTGTCTTAATTACTTCTTTTTTCTCTGATTATTTCATTCCAGATCTGGAATGTAGTGCAGAAATTATGCAGGCCATGACCTCAAAAGATAACACAAGAAGCAATGTGTTAGAAAACTAAAATCAATGAGGGAAATATTAGTTAAATTTTAGCTCACTTACCAAAGTCAACCTTTTCCAAAGCTCTTTCCATTCGATTTTCCTGATGCAAGTTTGTATTTGGTGAAACTACAAAACAGAAAAAAACAGGAAATAGCTGTCAGTGCCTAAGCTATCTTAAATTAGGCTTAGTTAGCAGTCTGGATATACAGTCTAGACAAGAGCAGTGGTTAGATTTTGTCTCAGGGAGGGGAGGAAAGAAGAGCACTAAAGCAGATGAGGGCAGTATACATAAAGGCTGCCTTCAATCTAGCCACAGTGCCAAATGAACACATGAAAATCTCAGTTTGTTCTCACATTGAAAAACATTCAAGGATTTCAAAGTCTTTGCACTTTTCACTTTGCAGGAAGACAATAGGTTTACTCAGCTCTAACAATATGATTCTATAGATAAGTCCATGAGCCTATGATTTCAGGTGGTTTGTTTAGCTGTCATGTACATAAGTGAGAGTTTTTATCACCAGAAATGCCTTGTGCCCAAGATTATCTTTTTTTAATAGATCTTTATTGGATTAAAATTGCTTCACAATACTGTGTTAGTTTCTGTTGTACACCAAAGTGAATCAGCCATATGCATACGTATGTCCCCATATCCCCTCCCTCTTGAGCCTCCCTCTCATCTCCTTATCTCACCCCTCTAGGTCATCGCAAAGCACCAAGCTGATCTCCCGGGGCTATGCTGCTGCTTCCCACTAGCTAACTATTTTACATTTGGTAGTGTATATATGTCCATGCTACTCTTACTTTGCCCCAGCTTCCCCCTCCCACCCCGTGTCCTCAAGTCCACTCTCTATGTCTACATCTTTATTCCTTCCCTGCAACTATGTTCATCAGTACCATTTTTTTTTAGATTCCATATATATGTGTTAGAATACAGTATTTGTTTTTCTCTTTCTGACTTACTTCACTCTGTATGACAGACTCTATGTCCATCCACCTCACTACAAATAACTCAATTTCGTTTCTTTCTGTGGCTGAGTAATATTCCATTGTATACATCTTCTTTATCCACTCATCTGTCAATGGACATTTAGGTTGGTTTCATGTCCTGGCTATTGTATATACTGCTGCAATGAACATTGTGGTACATGTCTCTTTTTGAATTATTGTTTTCTCAAGGTACATACCCAATAGTGGGACTGCTGGGTCCTATGGTAGTTCTATTTTTAATTTTTAAAGGAACCTCCATACTGTTTTCCATAATGGTTGTATCAATTTACATTCCCACCAACGGTGCAGGAGGGTTCCCTTTTCACCACACCCTTTCCAGCATTTATTGTTTCTAGATTTTTTGATAATAGCCATTCTGACCGGTGTGAGGTGATACCTCATTGTAGTTTTGATTTGCATTTCTCTAATAGTTAGTGATGTTGAGCATCTTTTCATGTGCCTCTTGGCCATCTATATGTCTTCCTTGGTGAAATGTCTATTTAGGTCTTCTGCCCATTTTTTAATTGGATTGTTTGTTTTTTTGATATTGAGCTCCATGAGATGTTTGTATATTTTGGAGATTAATCCTTTGTATGTTGTTTCATTTGCAAATATTTTCTCCCATTCTGAGGGTTATCTTTTTGTCTTGTTTATGGTTTCCTTTGCTGTGCAAAAGCTTCTAAGTTTAATTAAGTCCCATCTGTTTATTTTTGTTTTTATTTCCGTTACTCTAGGAGGGGGATCAAAAAAGATCTTGCTGTGGTTTATGTCAAAGTGTGTTTTTCAGATGTTTTCCTCCAAGAGTTTTAGAGTGTCTGACATTTAAGTCTTTAATCCATTTTGAGTTTATTTTTGTGTATGGTGTTAGGTGGTGTTCTAATTTCATTCTTTTACAGAAGCTGCCCAGATTTCCCAGCACCACATATTGAAGGGGCTGTCCTTTCTCCATTGTATGTTCTTGCCTCCCTTGTCATAAATTAGGTGACCATATGTGTGTGGGTTTATCTGTGGGTATTCTATCCTGTATCATTGATCTATATTTCTGTTTTTATGCCAGTACCATACTGTCTTGATTACTGTAGCTTTGTGGTATAGTTTGTAGTTGGGGAGCCTGAGTCCTCCAACTCTTTTTTTCTTTCTCAAGATTGCTTTGGCTATTCGGGGTTTTTTATGTTTCCATATGAATTGTAATTTTTTTTTCTATTTCTGTGAAGGATGCCATTAGTAGTTTGATAGGGATTGCATTGAATCTGTAGATTGCTTTGGGTAATATAGTCATTTTCACAATATTTATTCTTCCAATTGAAGAACATTGTGTATTTCCCCATCTGTTTATGTCATCTTTGATTTCTTTCATCAGTGTTTTATAGTTTTCTGCATACAGGTCTTTTCTTTCCTTAGGCAGGTTTATTCCTAGGTTTTTTATTATTTTTGTTGCGATGGTAAATAAGATTGTTTCCTTAATTTCTCTTTCTGAGTTTTTGTTGTTGGTGTATAGGAATGCCAGAGATTTCTGTGAATTAGTTTTGTATCCTGCAACCTTATCAAATTCATTAATTAGTTCTAGTAGTTTTCTGATGGTATTTTTTCGGATTTTCTTTGTATAGTTTCATGTTGTCTGCAAACAGTGACAGTTTTACTTCTTCTTTTCCAAATTGTATTCCTTTTATTTCTTTTTCTTCTCTGATTGCCATGGCTAGAACTTCCAAAACTATGTTGAATAAGAGTGACAAGAGTGGACATCCTTGTCTTGTTCCTGATCTTAGTGGATATGCTTTCAGTTTTTCACCATTGAGTATGATGCTTGCTGTGGGTTTGTCATATATGGCTTTTATTATGTTGAGGTAGGTTCCCTCTATTCCTGTTCTCTGCAGAGTCATGATTATCTTTTGAAATCAGTGGAGGTTAGCAAGATTTTACAGTGAAGTAAATGGCCTCTGTTTTGAAAATAGATATCCAGAACATGGAGCAAGAGAAAGAACACTGAAACGTCACTCAAGACACTTTGGAATTTTTCTGTAATTCTGGCACTTACTAGCTGTGTGATGATGGGCAAGTCACTTCACCTCTTGACCCCAGTTAACACATTCTTAAAATAAACCAGTTGAATTAGATTATCTGCATGGTAATTTCCAGCTCTAATTTGTTCATTCAACACACATTTATTAATTGCCTACTATAAGGGTACAACATATTTGTAAATAATGTGACCGACGAGGACTTAATTTCTAAAATATACAACTCAATAACAAAAAAACAAACAACCCAATAAAAAAATGGGCAGAAGACCTAAATAGACATTTTTTTTTCAAAAAAGACATACAGATGGCCAATAGGCATATGAAAAGATGCTCAACATCGCTAATTATTAGAGAAATGCAATCAAAACTACATAGAGGTATAATCTCACACTGGTTAGAATGGCCATCATTTAAAAGTCTACAGATAACAAATGCTGGAGAGGGTGCTGAGAAAAGGGAAGCCTCTTACACTGTTGGTGGGAATGTAAATTGGTACAGCTATTATGGAGAAAGGTATGGAGGTTCCTCAGAAAACAGACATAGAGTTACCATATGATCCAGCAATCCCACTCCTGGGCATATAACGGGAAAAAAACATAATTCGAAAAGTTACACGCACCTCAATGTTCATTGTAGCACTATTTACAATAGCCAAGACATGGAAGCAACATAAATGTCCATCAACAGCTGAACAGATAAAGGAGATGTGGTATATATATACAATGGAATACTACTCAACCATAAAAAATAATGCTGTTTACAGCAACATGGATGGACTTAGAAATTATCATAGTACGTGAAGTAAGTCAGAAAGAGAAAGACAAATACCATATGATGCCACTTATATATGGAATCTAAAATATGATACAAATGAATTTATTTACAAAACAGACTCACAGACATAGAAAACAAACTTATGTTTACCAAAGGGGAAGAGGGATGGGGGAGGGATAAATTAGGAGTTCGGGATTATCGGATGCAAACTACTATATATAAAATATATATATATATATATATATATATATATATATATATATATATATATATATATATATGTCCTACTGCATAGCACAGGGGTAAAGATCCAATATCCTGTGATAAACGAGGATGGAAAAGAATATCAACAGAATATGTATAACTGAGTCACTTTGCTATACAGCAGAAGTTAGAACTACATTGTAAATCAACTATACTTCAATAAAATTAATTTTAAAGATGTCCCTTGTGCTTAGAAGATCCCACATGCCGTGGAGCAACTAAGCCCATGTGCCACAACTACTGAGCCCATGTGCCACAACTACTGAAGCCCACACGCCTAGAGCCTGTGCTCCCAACAGGAGAAGCCACCACAATGAGAAGCCCGCACACTGCAATGAAGAGTAGCCCCCACTTGCCACAGCTAGAGAAAGCCCGTGCGCAACAACAAAGACCCAATGCAGCCAAAAATAAATAAAATAAATAAATTTTTTAAAATTACATTAAAAAAATGTATGGAACAAGGGACTTCCCTGGCGGTACCGTGGTTAGACCTTGCCTTCCAATGCAGGGGGAGAGGGTTCGATCCCTGGTCTATCCCACAGGCCTCACGGCCAAAAAACTAAAACATAAACAGAAGCAATATTGTAACAAATTCAATAAAGACTTTAAAAATGGTCAACATAAAAAAAAAAGTCCCATGAGCTTTGTATCAAAACTTACCATTTTTGATATTATAAAGGGAATTAAAAAGCAATGACTAAGTGGGAAAAGATATTTGTAGCACATATATCTGTCCTAGGACTCATCCAGAGTATATAAAGAAAAGAATATACAACCCAATAGAAAAATGAGCAAAGACTTGACCAACAGTTACCTCATTAAGAAGCTATCCAAATAGCCAATTAACATACAACAAGTGCTCAACTTCATTAGTCATTGGGAATATAAATTAAAGCCAGAATGCAATACCACTACACATCCATGAGAATGGCTAAAAAGAAAAAAATTAAGGGTCGACAAGGTTGTGGAGAATCTTGGACTTTTATATCAATACATTGTTTGTGGGAATGTAAATTTGTACAAACATTTTGCCAATATCTCTTAAACCTAAGCATATGCCTATTTTATGATCCTGCTACTGCACTCCTAGATATATATGAAATAGAAATGTGGACATATGTTCACTAAAAGATATCTATTAGAATGTTCCTGGCAACACTATGTTTAATAGTTAAAAATCTGAAAATCTGAGTGCCCATCAAAGGTAGAATAGATAAATAAATCATAGTATATTCACACAGTTGGAGGCTGTAGAGAAATGACAATGAGTGATCTACAACTAAGCCCCAAAATATGGATTCTCATAAACATAATACTAAGTAGAAAAATGCAGACACACACACAAATTATATGATTCCACTTATATAAAATATAAAGCTGAAAAAAATATTCTGTAGTGAAGGTTACTCTGAAGGAGAGAGTAATGACTTGAAGGGAATGCATGGGTGGCTACTAGGTTGGTAATATTCTGTCACCTGATAAGAGTGCTGGTAAAGGAACCTAGGAATCATACTTGAGTCTTCTTATTTTAAAGTGGTTTGGCAATGTCTGTTATATGGAAATTGAACTGACATTCTTCTCACAGACCTTTCACAATTAAGAGAAGAGATGATCAATTCCGAGAATTGCATGAATTTGCACTTCCCTCTCCCTTATGAATCTAGAATGATGATGTTTTCAAATCCAGAATCATAATTAAAAGGCAGTAAAATATTGAGGGACCATTGACCATGTGTATAATTTGCAGTAATGAAACTAATACTGCAAGGTGGCAGCTGACATGCCAGGTGTTGTAAATGATAGGTTGACCATTTTCATTATGAATATAATTTTATATTCTATACATCTACTAATTATATTCACTCATGAAAGCATTAATATTAGTGATATTATCCTCTTTGTGACAATCAACTTATGGTCTTTGGAATACGAGTACTGTATCCAATTACTGGATTCCTCACTCCTCATCATGCTCCCATCCTTATGTACCTCCCCACCCCAGTTTACCCAATCTCGGGTAGGGATGGAGTCTCCTCATTCTCCATGGGGTAAATTAAAGAATTATGGCAGATCTACTTTACTTAGCTTTGGGAGGATAAGGCTCTCGGAAAAGCTTTTGTAGTTCATAAATTTTCACCTAAATTAAGAGACCAATGTAGTACACTGAATAATAATTACCCAAAGATACCCAAGGAACCTAAGGATCTTGACATAGTAATATTATTCTGGATTATCCAGATGGGCCCTAAATCTAATCATGAGTCTTTATATAAGAGTGAGGCAAAGGTTAGTGGGTTAGAGAAACAAACAAGAGAAGGCCACGTAGGCAGAGATTAGAATGATGTGGCCACAAGGAAAAGAACACCAAGGAATGTCAGCACCCACAAGAAGCTGGAATTGGCAAGAAATGGATTCTCCCCTAGAATCTGCAGAAGTGCAGCCCTGCCAACACCTTGATTTCAGTTTAGTGAAACTTATTTGGACTTATGAACTCCAAAACCGTGAGAAAATAAATTTCTGTTGTTTTAAGCCACCACATTTGTGGTAATTTGTTACAGCAGCCACAGGAAACTAATACACCAATCCTCTCATAAAAGGAAAGTATATATATATATATATATATATATATATATATATATATATATATATGGAATATGTATGCATATTTCTACCCTTTAATTAAGCTGTTAGCTGACCACAGAAATGAAGATGTTCTGTACACCACTCACCTCCCTGATTCCCAATGCCCAGCACTGTGCCAGGTATACACCAAAGTTTGTTTGGGAGTAAATGAATGATAAAAATAGTATTGTGCATTTCTCTGACATCTTTAGGCACATTCATCTTTAAGGTGAAAATTCCAACATATTAAAAATTTAGAGATAAACGAACAAAAATATGACCTTGCTAATCAAAGTGTGACCTGATAATCAGCAACATTGGCATCATGTGGGAGCTTGTCAGAAACATAGAATCTCAGGTTCCACCCTAGATCTACTGAATCAGAATCTGCCTTTTAAGAAGATCCCCAATGATTCCTGTACACATTAATGTTTGAGAAGCACTTATCTGTGAGATAATCAAGAAATATGAATGATTATTTGATAATATTATGAATCACTTAAGTTTTTTAGGTGTGTATAATGACTGTGTTAAAGGAGTCCTTTTAGAGATACATACTAAATATTTATGAATGAAATTATATGATGTCTGGGATTTACTTCAAATCATTCTGGAAGTGGGGATGGGAAGTAGATGGGGGTTTACAAAGGAAAAATTTGGCCATAAAATGATAATTATTTGGAAGGAAAGAGGTAAAATTGTCATTGTATGCAGATGACATGATACTATATATAGAAAACCCTAAAGACTCCACACAAAAACAATTAGAACTGATAAATGAATATTGCAAGGTAGCAGGATATAAGATCAACATACAGAAATCTGTTGCATTTCTTTACACTAACAATGAAATATCAGCAAGAGAAAGTTTAAAAAATCCCTTTTAAAATCACATAAAAAATAAAATACCTAGGAATAAGCCTGACTGAGGAAGTAAAAGACTTATATGCTGAGAAATATAAAACGTTGATGAAGGAAATTGAAGATGATTCAAAGAAATGGAAAGATATCCCATGCTCTTGGATTGGAAGAATTAATATTGTTAAAAAGGCCATACTACCCAAAGCAATCTACAGCTTTATTGTGATCCCTTATCAAATTACCCATGACATTTTTCACAGAACTAGAACAAATAATCCTAAAATTCATATGGAATTACAAAAGACCAAGGATTGACAAAGCAATCTTGAGGAAAAATAACAAAGCTGGAGGCATAACCCTCCCAGACTTCAGACAATACTACAAAGCTATAGTAATCAAAACAGTGTGGTATTGGCACAAAAACAGACATATGGATCAACAGGACAGAATAAAGAGGCCAGAAATAAACCCACATGACTAGGGTCAATTAATCTTTAACAAAGGATGCAAGAATATACAGTGGAGGAAAGACAGTCTCTTTAGCCAGTGGTGTTGGGAAAGCTGGACAGTCACATGTAAAGCAATGAAGTTAGAACACACCATCTCACCATACACAACTCAAATGGCCTAAAGACTTATATATAAGACAGGACACCATAAAATTCCTAGAACATAGGCAAAAATTTATCTGACATAAATCATAGCAATATTCTCTTAGATAGCTTTCCCAATGCAAAAGAAAAGCAAAAATAAATAAATGGGACCTAATCAAACTTATAAGCTTTTGCACAGCTAGACAAAATGAAAAGACAACCTATGGAATTAGAGAAAATATTCACAAACGATGCCACTGACAAGAGCTTGATTTCCAAAATATATAAACAACTCATAGAGCTCAATATCAGAAGAAACAAACAATCCAAGCAAAAAATGGGCAGAGACCTAAATAGACATTTCTCCAAAGAACACATACAGATGGCCAATAGGCACATGAAAAGATGCTCAACATCACTAATTATTAGAGAAGTGCAAATCAAAACTACAATGAGGTATCACCTCACACCAGTCAGAATGGCCATCATCAAAATATCTGCAAACAGGGCTTCCCTGGTGGTGCAGTGGTTGAGAGTCTGCCTGATGATGCAGGGGACACGGGTTCGTGCCCCGGTCTGGGAGGAACCCACATGCTGTGGAGTGGCTGGGCCCGTGAGCCATGGCCACTGAGCCTGCGCATCCGGAGCCTGTGCTCCACAACAGGAGAGGCCACAACAGTGAGAGGCCCGTGTACCGCCAAAAAAAAAAAAAAAAAAAAAATCTGCAAACAATAAATGCTGGAGAGGGCGTGGAGAAAAGGGAACTCTCTCATACTGCTTGTAGGACTGTAAATTGGTACAGCCACTATGGAGGACAGTATGGAGGTTCCTTAAAAAACTAAAAATAGAGCTACCATATAATCCTGCAATCCCACTCCTGGGCATATATCCAGAGGAAACCATAATTCGAGAAGATACATGCACCTCAATATTCATTGCAGCTCTATTTACAATAGCCAGGACATAGAAGCAACCTAAATGTCCATCGACATATGAATGGATAAAGAAGATGTGATAATATGTATACAATGGAATACTACTCAGCCATTCAAAGGAATGAAATTGGTCATTTATAGAGACATGGATGGAACTAGAGATTGTCATACTGAGTGAAGTAAATCAGAAAGAGAAAGGCAGATATCATATGTTATCACTTATATGTGGAATCTTAAAAAATGATACAAATGATCTTATTTACAAAACAGAAACTGACTCACAGACATAGAAAACAAGTTTGTCATTACCAAAGGGGAAGGGGGGAGGGATAAATTAGGAGGTTGGGATTAATGGATACACACTACTATACATAAACTAGGTAAACAACAAGACCCTAAGACCCTACTGTAGAGTACAGGGAACTATATTCAATAACTTGTAATAGCCTATAATGGAAAAGAATATATATATATATATATATATATATATATATATATATATATATATATATATATATACACACACACACACATAAATAAATATATATATATATGAATCACTTTGCTGTACACCAGAAACTAATACATTATAAATCAACTATACTTAAATAAATACTTTTTTAAAAAAATGATAATTATTGAGGCTGAGTGATGTATACATGGAGGTTCATTATATTATATTATAGTATTCCCTCTACTTTTGGATATGTTTGAAATATTCCATAATAGAATGTTTAGGTGTAGGGTGAGTAATTTTCTCCCTCATAGATCTTGTGTCTATTCACTAGCATCCTTTCCTAATAGAAACTACCCAATAACTGAACTATAATTTAGATACAATTGATTCAGGAAAAAATATACTGTAGTGATCTCATATTTCTCTCTACTCCTACTGTAGCCTATTATCTGGGATGGAGAGTTTGGGAGCAGGGGAAGATACAAATGACCTTGGAGAATGTGTTCATATAGGATTCTGGAGAATTATGTGGCCTTTTCAGGCCTGGGTACAGAGCCTTTTCAATGCCCAAAACACATAATCTGAGCAGACAGTATCCAGACACTGTATACAACAAGAATGCTTGATTAGGGAGTGAGAATTCTAGCTGGACAATCTTTAAGGAATGGATGTTACGGTGGAAGGACAAGGAAAGGGATTTTCTGGTGTCTCTTTAAGGACAGTGAGTGTGGAATCAAGCTAAATAATAGCAAAAGGGATCCATTTTGCTGGCATCGGCTTAGCATTATCACAGAGAAAGTATTTGGTTTAGTGATAAATATTGTACGTCTACCACCTCACATGCAAGAGTCTGAAAATGTGTGTCAAGTATCTTATTTAGCTCCATTCTGCTCTTTGGGGATTTTCAACAGTGATTACTATTTATCTCTTTTACTCATGTGCATCTGTTGCTACTTTGGGAAAGAAGCAGCCTCATCAAGCCCTGCAGTGATTGGTCGCCAGGTGTGCTGAATTTCTATCCAGCTGCAGCAACATGTTAAGCCTCCCTTTTGCTAGGCAACAATACTGTCATCATTACTGAAGTTTCAGTTCATCTTTCCAGTTATAATTGGAAAATTAATTCAATTAAAACAGTTTGCCTACAGAAAACCAGAAGATTTTATCCCTTTCCCCACCTCATTTTCCTGAATCCCTCAGACTTATGGAGAAGGTTGTAAATATTACCGTTCTTTAAAAAGGATGTTCAGTTCTTCTGTCTGCTCAGGACTCCCTATTCTTGATAAATAATCAAGTCACTTCCAAATTGGAAGTCTAAAAGAGCTGACTGATAAATTGGATTGAACAACATCACTGTGACAGATTTACCTCCATCCAACTGCTTTAGGAGCTTAGGAGTTGTGGGGGTGTTAGGGAGGGAGGAACTTGGGGGTTTCTATACCAATGTAAGTATACCATGTACATCTTTCAATTAAATTGCATTCATTTTTGTTTTTTTAAATTTTTTTATTGGACTATAGTTGCTTTACAATGTGTTAGTATCTACTGCACAGCAAAGTTAATTAGCTATATGTATACATATATCCCCTCTTTTTTAGATTTCCTTCCCGTTTAGGTCACCGTAGAGCACTGAGTAGAGTTCCCTGTGCTATACAGTAGGTTCTCATTAGTTATCTATTTTATACATAGTATCAATAGTGTATATATGTCAATCCCAATCTCCCAATTCATCCCACCTCCCCTTCCCCGTTGGTATCCATACATTTGTTTTCTACATCTGAGTCTCTAGTTCTGCTTTGCAAATAAGATCATCTATACATTTTTTTACATTCCACATTTATGTGTTAGTATATGATATTTGTTTTTCTTTCTCTGACTTCCTTCACTCTGTATGACAGTCTCTATGTCCATCCACATCTCTACAAATGACCCAGTTTCATTTCTTTTAATGGCTGAGTAGTATTCCATTGTATATATGTACCACATCTTTTTCCACTCCTCTGTTGATCGACATTTGGGTTGTTCCATGTCCTGGCTATTGTAAATAGTGCGGCAATGAACACTGGGGTTCATGTGCCTTTTTGAAGTACAGTTTTCTCTGGGTATATGCCCAGTAGTGGGATTGCTGGGTTATATGGTAGTCTATTTTCAGGTTTTTAAGGAACCTCCATACTGTTCTCCATAGTGGCTGTATCAATTTACATTCCCACCAACAGTGCAAGCGGGTTCCCTTTTATCCACACCCTCTCTAACATTTATTGTTTGTAGATTTTTTTAATTAATTAATTTATTTATTTATTTTTGGCTGAGTTGGTCTTTGTCACTGTGCATGGGCTTTCTCTAGTTGCAGAGAGCAGGGACTACTTTGTTATGATGCATGGGCTTCTGGTTGTGGTGGCTTCTCTTGTTGCAGAGCACAGGCTCTAGGTATGTGGGCTTCAGTAGTTGTGGCTCTCGGGTTCTAGAGCACAGGTTCAGTAGTTGTGGTGCACAGGCTTAGTTGCTCCACAGTATGTGGGATCTTCCCAGACCAGGGCTCAAACCCACGTCCTCTGCATTGGCAGGCAGATTCTTAACCACTGCACCACCAGGGAAGCCCTATTTTTTGTAGATTTTTTGATGATGGCCATTCTGACTGGTGTGAGGTGATACGTCATTGTAGTTTTGGTTTGCATTTCTCTAATAATTACTGACATTGAGCATCTTTTCATATGCCTAGTGGCCATCTGTATGTCTTCTTGGGAGAAATGTCTATTTAGGTCTCTGCACATTTTTTGATTGACTTGTTTGTTTTTTTTTATATTGAGCTGCAATAAGCTGTTTTTTATATTTTGGAGATTAATCCTTTGTCAGTTGCTTTGTTTGCAAATATTTTCTCCCATTCTGAGGGTTGTCTTTTCATCTTGTTTTGGTTTCTTTTGGTGTGCAAAAGCTTCTAAGTTTCATTAGGTCCCATTTGTTTATTTTTGTTTTTAGTCTCATTACTCTAGGAGGTGGGTCAAAAACGATCTTGCTGCAATTTACGGCAAAGAGTGTTCTGCCTACGTTTTCCTCTAAGAGTTCTATAGTGTCTGGCCTTACATTTAGGTCTTTAATCCACTTTGTGTTTATTTTTGTGTATGGTGTTAGGGAGTGTTCTAATTTCATTCTTTTACATGTAGCTGTCCAGTTTTCCCAGCACCACTTATTGAAGAGGCTATCTTTTCTTCATTGTATATTCTTTCCTCCTTTATCAAAGATAAGGTGACCATATGTGTGTGGGTTAATCTCTGGGCATTCTATCCTGTTCCATTGATCTATATTTCTGTTTTTGTGCCAATACCATACTGTGTTGATTACTGTAGCTTTGTAGTATAGTCTGAAGTCAGGGAGTCTTATTCCTCCAGCTGTGTTTTTTTGTTTTTTTCCTCAAGATTGCTTTGTCTACTCAGGGTCTTTTGTGTCTCCATACAAATTTTAAATTTTTTGTTCTAGTTCTGTGAAAAATGCCATTGGTAATTTGATAGGGATTGCATTAAATCTGTAGATTGCTTTGGGTAGTATAGTCATTTTCACAATATTGATTCTTCCAATCCAAGAACATGGTATTTCTCTCCATCTGTTTGTGTCATCTTTGATTTCTTTCACCAGTGTCTTATAGTTTTCTGCATACATGCATTCATTTTTGATATCAAATTAATAAAATTTGTTTTGAAGTCTTTTGAATGTGAAATTCCTTTATCTCTTAACACAATAGGTCCTATTCTTTGGGCTCAGCCTATAGGTTCTTCAAGTTCCAAGTAGATCTTTATTATCAGAATTTAGCTAAAGATAGAAATCAATTATTGCAGAAAGAGATCTGTGGATCCTAACTCTCATCCCAGGCAAGATCCCAGGCAGATATTTTATGATGTGGAAGAGTCATATTGAAGCTAAATGAAACCTCTTGTCCAGAAGTTCTGTATTATCACTTGCTGACTGGTTTCTAAAAGGGCAGATACTGGAAGTATTTTCAATCCTCTCCTCACAATCCTTGGACTCTCCAATCCCCACAACAAAAGCATAAGGTAGATATTATTGTGCTCATTTTGTAGATCAGGAAATTAAAGCCCAAAGACCAAGTGAACAAAACACCTTTTGAAACTTCTTTTCTAATCCACTGTGTTAGGTACTCCACAAAATTCAGCCCAGTTTTTTTTCAAAATGGAGTATGTACACTCCTGATAATACATGAAAACTTTCCAAGGAGTGCAGAGGCATGGGTTATTTTTTAAAAATCTTTTTCAAAATCTCAGCTTCTGTATGTATTTTTTCTGTCTTAATATTGATCATTTCCTTAATTCCCTTTCACAATTACCCTTCTCTTATTTGACAGAAGAAAAATATACCTCATACCCATCCAAAACCTGATTTATTGATGATTGTCTCAGATGGTATGCTACAATATGGAGGAAACTCCAAAAGCATTTTGCTCAGTTAAAGAAGTCTGACACAAAGTACTACTTATTGTATGATTATGTTTATATAAAAGTTCCAGAAAAAGTAAATCTATATAGCCAGAAAGCAAAACAGTGGTTGCTTGGGCCTGGGGTTAGGAGCAATGATTGAAGGCACAAAGATATGAGTGAAAATTTGGGGCATGATGGAAATGTTCTAAAACTATATTGTGATGTTGGTTGCACAACTCTATAAACTTACTAAAAATCATTGTATTGTATACTGACAATGGCTGAATTTTTGATATGTAAATTATGCCTCAGTAAAGCTGTTGGGGGAAAAAACCTCCAAGGAAACAAAGGGACAATTAAGAAATATTGGTGTCTAGTGGGACTGTGATGTTGGGAACAAATCCATTTGCAATCCAGGTGGTTTCCAATTCTTTGTTTTCAACAAAATTGAGAGAGTAAGAGTATTAAATCCAATTATCAGCTGGTAGGTCATTAAAAATTATTCTTTATGATAGATCACTGTTATTTTTGGCATAAAATGATGAAGGAAGTCAAAGAAGAGAGTGATATTGCTGTAATATATCTTGTATTCACATCTACTGAGTAAATTTCTTCATTACTTACATTTACAAAGACAACAAAAGAGATATAGGTTTGATGACAAACTGTCTCACTATACCAATAAGTAATATTAATACATATATATAAATTAATGAAAAAATCCATTACATTTAAAAATGCATTTCAAATTGCATATTCAGTTTAATGGTTAACAATTATTAATCAAAAATTATATATTTTAGGGACTTCCCTGGTGGTAAAGTGGTAAAGAATCTGCCTTCCAATGGAGGGGACGTGGTTTTGATCCCTGGTCTGGGAACTAAGATCCCACATGCTGCAGGGCAACTAAGACCGCGTGCCACAGCTACTGAGATTGTGCACCTCAATGACAGAGCTTGCATGTCGCAAAACTACAGAGCCCATGTGCTCTGGAGCCCACACGCCACAACTAGAGAGAGAAAATTTGCATTCCACAACTAGAGAGAAGCCCATGCACCACAACTAAAGATCCCACATGCCTCGAAGATCCCACGTGCCGCAATTAAGACTCAATGCAGCCAAAAAAATAAAGAAAATAAATATATAAAATAAGTAGTAAAAAAAGTAGAAAAGAAATGTAAAAATAAAAACAGGAAAAAATTAATTATATATTTTAGGTTGCTTTGATCAATGTTCTATGACCAATAATGATGATAATAACCCAATGTAGAAAAACTGTTTTAACCCAGAACCTTATGAGAGGATATATAAAAAATTAAATGGTAACAAATTAACATATTTTTGTTGCACAGAAGTATGATAGGGTATTCAATGTACAATGTAATAACATGTGAATAAAATTCTGTAGGGGTAAGAGTATGTAAGCAGAGGTTCAAGGAGAAAAAGAAATTATGTAGAATTTTCAACAATTAAAAAAGAACTTTTTCATGAATTTTAAATGCATAATAATGGGTTTCATTCCAGTATTTAGCTTCCATTTGGTATATCTACAATATAATATTGACACATTGTTTGCTTATACACTGTTGTACACATAGTTCAAGAATAGCCAAAACTAATCATTTGTGATAAAAGTCAAAATAGTGGTTATCTCTGGATTGTTCTGACTGAGCGGCACATGAGAGAGCCTTCAAAGAGTATGGAAATATCGTGAATAAGTGGATCTGCAGGACTGAACAGCAGTATGCATGTTAACCCAGCTGTCCATTCAAGGTCTCTGGACTTCATTGTATTTACTTATACCTCAACAAATGAATTAAAAGACAATAGTGTATTTACACAAACCTAGAAATCTTATCCTTCCCAATTATTTAAACTAATGATGAAAAAAACAATCAATAGGTCATCTTGAAAACGTGCAAAGGGGTATAGAGTTTTTCACAGTTCTTTTAGGAAGCATATGACCAAAAAGTGTGAGGACCATTGAACTGGCCTTCCTGACCAGAAGAGCTGTAGCCACCTCCTCCACTGTGCAGGTGCAGCTCTTTGTAGTTTTACTCCTACCTCCAAAGCTGCCCCCACCTCCACCTCTAACCTGGGCCTCTCCAGCAGTCGGTAGCTCACTGTCCATCTTCATTCCAGGACTACACTTCCCAGCAATGCAACCTGGCTCCTGGTGGAAGTTTACATTTCTCACATTGCATTCTGGACTGTGAAGTCATAAATTCAATAGCAGGAAGGGGAGAACCGATCTGGGAGCTTTGCTCTCTGGGAGTTGTAGTTTTCTGTGCACTCATTCTGGCTGGGAAAGAACTACATACCCTTTCAAATCTGCAGGAGGGAAAAAAAAAAAAGCCGATCTCTTAAGAGAGAACCAGGCACAGCAGGTAAAAATGTTGAGTAAATATCGGTAGAACCTAGCAATTTGGCTAAGCACTGTGAATGGCACCTGGCATCAACAGATTTAAAACTAGGCAGAGGACTTCCCTGGTGGCACAGTGGTTGAGAGTCCGCCTGCCGACGCAGGGGACACGGGTTCGTGCCCCGGTCCGGGAAGATCCCACATGCCGCAGAGTGGCTGGGCCCGTGAGCCATGGCCGCTGAGCCTGCGCGTCTGGAGCCTGTGCTCCGCAACAGGAAAGGCCACAACAGTGAGAGGTCCGCGTACCGCAAAAAAAAAAAAAAAAAAAAAAAAAACTAGGCAGAATTTTAAAAAATAATTGTACCGGTTTTTCTGGTTTTAAAGGAAATGATTACTCATGGTAGAAAATATTGTAAAGTATGCCTATAAATATTAAAATCACAGGCAATCATAGCACCCAGAGACATACATTTATATACATACAGTGGAGTCTGTTTTGCCAAGTTCTAACAAATGCAATTAAATTCTGCATAACTATTAAAATGGAGAAGTAGCGCTGTTGCAAATGAAGAGACAAAAATTGTTTGCAGATATTGTCATGTATACCTAGAAAATCCACAAACATCAAATGAAAAACAATCAGACCTAATAAGAGAGTTTAACAAGGTGGCTGCATATGAAATGCAAAATAAGCAAACAGAAAAGTAGCTTTCTTATTTGCCATGAATAGGCATTTAAAAATTATAATGGTGAGGCAGGATTCCATTCATATAATTCTAGAATTTAAACAACAAATATATAGGTCTTATATGAAGATGCAACATAATTAACTGAACGTCATTAGTGGGGAAAAATGCCATGTTACTGAATGAAAATTTTGAAATTATAAAATGTCGATTGTTACCAAAATATGATTGGTTAAATATCTTACTGTGCTTTGGGGAGTCTCACCACCAATTTAACTCTTATACCATTTGGTATCTGGTCCTAATAAACACAGTAATGCTTTTTAAAATTTTTATTTTATTCTTCCGATTTCTTCCTTTCCTTTAACCTTTGGGAAGGAGGTGTATTGCAGAAGGAGGAGAGAGAAAATTAGATTAATATTTGTTGGACTTCTACTATGTATATACTAGGAACACTCAGGAAATTTATGTACTTTGCCTACATTAATCTTGACACCAATCCTATAAAATAGATAACAGCTCCATTTTATAAATGAGAAATTTAAAGCTAAGAGAAATTAAGTGTTACCCAAGGTCTCATCACTAATAAGTGGTAGAGGCAAGATTCAAACCTAGCTCTTAGAATAAATCCATGCTCTTTCTACTGAGGCCTGGTCTTTTCACATGCTAGCTTCATAGGGTTGGATATGTCACTTAAGTGTCTCAGTTTCTTCACCTTTGGAAGGAAGATAAGAGTACTATACCTTAAGGTATACTATACCTTACCCCAAAGGGTTTTTTTGAGGCTGGGGTGATCTGATCCATGTAATAAGTGCCTGGGACTTAATTAATGTTCAGTACATGATTGCTATTATTATTATATTTATTACTACCAAAAACATGTTGGGAGAATGAAGTCCATTTGTTTTTTTCAGATATTTGTCAGTGCTACAGAAGTGGGGTGGTTTGTAACTATTTTGTTTAATAAGTATGAATTGAGCATTTTCTTTGTACCAACATTGTTCTAGGCATTTTTATATATGCTATTGACAAAATATAGAAATGAAAAGAAGTGGGGCTAGATATAATTTATATAACCTGATGATTACTGTATACCAGTAAATTATTGAAACTACATGATGTTTCACCCTATTCACACGATCATGTGTCTAAATAGCACAGAAACTCAAAATTCCTATGTTTTCAATTCCAGTTGGTAGCAATCATTTTATTCATTTATCTGAAACATTTCAGAATCTGTCTTCTAAGGAAGTGTTCATCTAACTACATAAAATTTTCATATGGAAAACTGAGATTGTTTTTAAATGTTTTCCCATAAAAGAAATAATCTGTAATTAGCTTCATTGTGTTTTCCCTGCTTGCTTCATGAAGTGGCTTAGGATAATATATCTTCTATGCATGAGCAATATCCTGGCATGTACTTGAATTTTAATTAAAAACATTTATTAATAAAGTGGTAAGGGAAGAAGTCACACAATTGGTTTGATGCAAACAGTTCATAAACAACAAATAAATCTATAATAAGATGCAAAAAGAGTGAGTTCAACATACAGAATTAGAAATCCAGTCACCTGTGAGTAATAAAAAAGTGGTACCTAAGCAAGTCTTGAATATCCACTATCCCAGAATCTGATTTCAGTGCTCCCTTTTGATCAATTTTAAGAAACATCTATTAGAGGAGCATCAAAATATATTGTTTATGGTATAATTTTATTCCTTTACAATTCTATAAATTGTAAACTGTTTTTAAAAATTTCATCTTCTGAAAAGTGCCCTATATGAATTGACTTGACTGTTCAGAAATCTCTTAGTTATCTAGTTTTAAATAGTTTTATCACCCTCTACAAGTGAAAAGCTAATTATCTAGTTTATTTTTTGTTTGCTTGATTACTGTTTGCAAACACCCTCCATGTCCCAGACTAGCCTTCATGAAAGCAGGGTCTTTCTTGTGTTCACTAATGTACAGTAAGTCCCCTACATACAAACGAGTTCTGTTCTGAGGGCACATTCGTAAGTCCTATTTGCTCGTAAGTCCAACAAAGTTATCCTAGGTACCCAACTAACACAATCAGCTATATAGTACTGTACCGTAATAAGTTTATAATACTTTTCACACAAACAATATATAAAAAACAAACACAAAAAATAAAGAAAACATTTTTAATCTTACAGTGCAGTACCTTGAAAAGTACAGTAGTACAATACAACAGCTGACATACAGGGGCTGGCATCAAGTGAACAGGCAAGAAGAGTTACTGACTGGAGGAGGGAGAGGGGGTGGGAGATGGTAGAATCGTCAGCAACAGGAGATGGAGGGCAAGCTGCAATTTCGCTCATGCCTGATGTTGATGGCACAGGTTCTGGTTCTTTGCTGAATTCAGTTCTATCTACCCTCTTGAAAACATGATCCAGTGATGTCTGGGTAGTAGCTCTTTTTTTCTTGTCATAGATGACATGTAGCACTGGACTGCATTCTGAACAGCTGCTGCAACCCTCGTGTACCGTTCTACGTTCAGGTCCTGTGCCTCAAAAACTAACAGTGCCTCCTCAATATAGAAAATCCCATTGCCATTTCCTGCGTCATGAATCTCTTCGGTTCTCCAGTTACTTCTTCTTCCTCTTGTCTCTCTTCGTCCTTTGGGCCTCCAATTCCTGGCACTTCTTAGCAGTACCAGCTACATCATCGCTGCTTTTACGCTTGCTTCCAGACATCCTGGGCTTGAAATAAAGATACTGTACTACTGTACTCCATAAAGTACTGTGCAGTAAAGTACACAAAAGCGCAACCACTTGTAGAGGAGGCACACACGTGACAATGTACGCCAAACACATGAACTAACTTATGAGATTGGACATGCGAATGCACGTTTGCATCTTGGAAAGTTTGCAACTTGAAGGTTCATATGTAGGGGACTTAATGTATCCTCTGAGGCTGGAATAGGGCCTAGCAACAGTAGGAGCTCAATTCCTATTTGTTGAAGGAATTAATCCAACACCAACATACTAGAAATGTTTCACTTTCTAAGATACAATATTTCACCAACACTTGTACTAAATACCAATACTCAATTATTCCATTATCAGCCTGCATATCATAACATTTCAAAATGCTTGGGCATCTTAGATTTTCCTTTGTGACTTGCTATTGACAGTTTTGTATGAGAAGATCTAGTAAAAGTCTCATCTTAGGGGGCTTCCCTGGTGGCGCAGTGGTTGAGAATCTGCCTGCCGATTCAGGGGACACGGGTTCGAGTCCTGGTCTGGGAAGTTCCCACACGCCGCGGAGCAACTAGCCCCGTGAGCCACAATTACTGAGCCTGCGCGTCTAGAGCGTGTGCTCCGCAACAAGAGAGGCCGCAATAGTGAGAGGCCCGCGCACTGCGATGAAGAGTGGCCCCTGCTTGCCACAACTAGAGAAAGCCCTCGCACAGAAACGAGGAGCCAACACAGCCATAAATAAATAAATAAACAAATAAATAAATAAATAAAATTTGAAAAAAAAAGAAAAAAGGCAAAATTCCTTAAAAAAAAAAAAAAGTCTCATCTTAAAGATATTGGAAAGAATACAGGATGGGGAGTTCCCAGATTGTGATTTCAGTTCTGATTCCACTCACTACATGACCTTAGGCAAGTCATTAGCATCCGTATGTGGCAGCATTGTATCTGACACACAATAGGCACTTAAAAATCTCTTCCTTCCTCATATATAGGATGGATAAACAACAAGGTCCTACCTTATAGCGCAGGGAAATATATTCAATATCCTGTGATAAACCATAATGGAAAAGAATATGAAAAAGAATATACACTGTTCATTTTATGAATTTGCAGTGAGTTGTACACCTATGCTAACTTCTCTGTTCTATATTATTTGTCATTAAAAAGCTAAAGAAATGAAAAAAAAGAAATAAAAAGAATATATATGTATAACTGAATCACTTTACTGTGCAACAGAAATTAACACAACATTGTAAATCAACTATACTTCAATAATTTTTTTAAAAAAATTATCTCCCATCCTTCTCCACCTTTCCTTCCTATGTAAAATAATATTAGTTTTCAGTGCAACATTATAAATATGTTGATTTTTAATTACAGTTTGCAATAACCCAGCAAGGTTTGTGGCCCATTTCTAAGCCATCAAACTGTCATTATCCATAGATATAAACCTTTTTTATTTTTATGCAAATTTAGAGAAGGAGGATAAAATACATGCTTACTCCCTCCTTTGGAGCCATAACAATACTGGTTTCAGGTCTACAACAAATAAAATAAAGCCTTGATGACATTATCCTTCTTATATCCACAATCAAATAGCCTTTAGAAATGTGGTATAGTATAGTGAAAATAAGTACTACACTGGGATTTAAATAATCTTAATTTGACTTTAGTCTGCCATTTACTGACCCTATGACTGGACAAATCTGTTAACCTCTCTGCGAAATGGAGATGATATAATGTGTCTAGCTAGCCTCTCTCAGAAGAGAGATCACAAGCTAATGTATGTGAAATCATTATCATGCCATATAGGTGGAAGCTGTTAAAAATTTGAATATATCTCTGTTCACCAGTGAATTTATGATATATTTCTCTTACTAATATTTCTTTTCTTTTTTTTTTTTTACATTCATGGCTATGGTTTATTACAATGAAAGGCTACCAATTTAAATCCACAAAGGTAAAAGGTGCATAAGTCAAAGTCCAGGAGAGAACAAGGATGAGCTTCCAGTTGTCCTCTCTCAGTGGAGTTGTATGACCAGTGCTTAATTCTCCCATCAAGATGTGTGATAACCAGACAAGCTCGCCTGAACCTTGGCGCCTGGGATTTTACTGGAGGTCAGTCATGTAGGCATGGTACACCTGGGTGGCTAACCTTAGTTACTCAGTCTCCAGCCTGTGCAGAGGTCAAACTAATGCCGCAAGGATCAAGGCTCCACTATAAACCATACTCTTAATATAAACCATCTGTTGACCCAAAGCCCCTGGTGAACAAAGAGACTCTAATCAAGCATGATATGCCAAGGGCTTAGAGGTTATCTCCCAGGATCTTGCCAAGAGATGGACCTTTCTTTGGAATGTGCAGACATTTTTCGGAATGCACAGAGTTTGAACACCCCTAACCTGCGGAGTCAAGTCTTCTACTGCACAGTCATAATTCCAACCTAACACTTGATCTGAAAGGAGTGATTCAAAGATTCAATGATGGAATTCATTGCCGTATCTGTGATGGTGGGAGCAGGAACCGCAAGAAAATCCAGTTTCTAGGCACAGCATTGGTAGCAGGGCCAAGGGCAGCGTCCAGTATACAGTGTTCAGTGGTGACACTAGTAGTATCCAACGAGCTAATATTTATGGCATGATTTTTGAAATACAGCTGGGTCAGCTGCTCTTAGCAAATTATTTCATTAATTCTACTACTTTAACATACTTAAGAATTTTTTTAAATTAATTATAGATACACTGAAAATTGCAAAGATAGTACAGAGAGGTCCTATGCACGCTTTAGCTGCTTCCGCCAGTGGGCACATCTATGTAAGTATAATACAATATCAAAACCAAGAAACTGACATTGGTATCACATGTGTGTATAGTTCTATGTCACTTTATCACATGTGGAGGTTTTCACAGTAATCATCACAACAATCAAAATACAGAACTGTTCCATCACCACAAAGATTTCCCTGTACTACCCCTTTATAGTCACACTTACCTCCATTCCCTCCACTATCCCTAACCCTTGGAAGCCATTAATATGTTCTCCATCTCTGTAATTTTAACATTTCAAGAAGTTTATAAAATTGGAATCATACATCATGTTACATTTTGAGTGACTTTTTTCACTCAGCATAATGTCTGTGAGATACATCCAAGTTGTGTGTTTTTTTCCTTTTTTTTGCTGAGTACTATTCAATGGTATAGATGTGCCACAGTTGGTTTAACCATTCCCCCACTGAAGTACATCTGAGTGGTTTCCAGTCTGGGCTATTAGAATAAAGCTGCTATAAACATTTCTGTACATTTTTTTCTGTGAACATAAGTTCTCATTTCTCTGTCCAATATTTTAAAATTTAATAAAGGTCATTAGAACAGATAAAAGCAAAATTCCAAAAAGTTGAGTTCAAAAATCAACTTCACTTTGTTTAATGAGTCCATATTTATCTATTATGGCAATTCTCCTCATTTAAATTGTAGGTGTATTTCATTTTTAATGTCGCTTTATAAATTGCTAAGCTTTATTTGTCAATCAATGAGCATTACTATCACTGTCTATGAATTAAAAAAAAAAAAACACCTGGAATCTGAAATACTGGTTTTTAGTCTTTCGTTTTTAGCAAAATAATTATGCAAATGTTGCCATATATTTCTAATATAGTGAATAAAATTCTCATGATAAGTAATTCCACAAAGATCTATTAATATAATTTGGATTTCAGAGAGATTTTAAGAAATATATGGAGGAGCTATGGAATTATTTTACTGTAGAAAGTAACCGGCACATAGCACCTCCCCACAACTCAAAATCACTACTTTTATATTTCAGCATCTATTATGGAATTATTTGCTTGTTTGCTGGAGAATGTAAGAGACACTCAATTATTAATAATGATTTCCTTAGTTGAAAAATCTAAAATAAATGATTGAAACATTTGGCAGAGTTCTTAAATAAGAGTTTGCATATTATTGATTCACATTGTCCTAACACTTTAATGACAAAGACACAATTAATATGCAAAGCATGGTTAATTATAATTATACTTCACAGATGTTCAGGAAAAATTAAGAACTGTAGTGATTTGGGGTTGAATTGCTATGCAGAAATTCTAATCCTTTGACTCTTTATTGTTCTCTTAAAAATAAATATCTAGTTTAGTAGTTAGATGTTCAAATGCTTGGGTAATATGAAATCTTGCCTAAATTCTAAATATATAAATAGCATAGATAGACTTATTAAAATTTGACTGTAAACATACAGAAAGTGTAATATGTCAAACACCCATTTAATTAATTTCCACTATTAATTACTAACTATAGCAGTACTTGTCATACAGTAATGTACATATGAATTAACTGGATCTTGTTAAATTGCAGACTCTGTTTCAGTCCAGGGTGGGGCCTGGGATTCTGCATTTCTAACAAGTTCCCAAGTCATGCAGATGATGCTCATCCCGACTACACTTTGATAACGGACTAATGGGTACTATCAAGTGTTGTGAAGGCAAATATAGGCCATCACACATCTGGACAAAAAGTGAGCCAATGATCCACATACTCACTATATTTTGCATCATAGATAACACAGAGGTGGGCTTGCTTCCAAGAGGATTGGATGTTTTGGTTTCATGCCTTTCTTCTAGGAGATTAATGAAATTCAATCTCAATTTAATTTAATTTAATTCAAATTCAATTTAATTTAATTTAATTCAAATTCAATTGAATTTGAATTTAGATTCAAATTCAATCTAAAACAAGATGGATGAACCAAGGCCTCCCAAGAGGACATTCAGGTATAGGAAAATGTGTGGGAGGTGTTAGACCTGCGCGGTCTCCTAGGAGTTTCGACTCGCCCAGGAAACAACAAGAGTCGGAAGTCGATGCAAAACGCAAGAGGTTTATTGAAGGCCGGTGCACCGGGGTTCCTTGGTCCTCACGCAGGAGGTCGAAGAAGGAACCCTTTCGGGCGCGAATATGTCAGTTTTATAGGTTCCCACTTCCCCGTATGTAAATTATAGATTTGGTTGTGTTCTCCTGCTGATTGGTCCCGGCTTAGGCTCGGACCAGAGAGGGAACTTGTCCCCAGCTGCCTGATTGGTCTTTGACAGACACCTTTTTTACATTTTGTTATCTCCCTCCTTCTCCCCAGCTGCCTGATTGGTCTTTGACAGACACCTTTTTTACATTTTGTTATCTCCCTCCTTCTCGGAAGGGGGCCGGACATCCTGGAAATTCACCCATTGTCTAAGAAGCCCATATTGTCTGGAGAGTTCTTAATCATTAGCTGGAACAATGTCCCTCGAGTCCCACATTCCCCCCTTTTTCTTGTGACTATTGATTCCAATCATGGAATCTCAACCTTCTGTTCGTAAACTTTGGTACTGTTGTCTTAACATTAGAACTTGTACAGTACTGATACGTTCTCTAATAAATGCTATCAAGCGATTTAGAACACATGGTCCAAAAGTTAAAATCAACAATAAAACAATAAGAGGTCCCAACAGAGTAGAGATTAAGGTGGTAAACCAGGGGGACTTATCAAACCATGATTGAAACCATCCTTTTTCGTTCTCTCTCTCCCTTTGCCTTTTATCTAAGCGTTCCCTTAGTTTATCCATGGTTTTGGTAATGGTTCCTGAATGATCAATGTAAAAGCAACATTATTCTTTTAGAGCGGCGCATAACCCCCCTTCCTTAAGAAACAGCAAATCTAGGCTGCAACACCATTTCTGAAAGTGAGGTGAGTGATTCCTTTAGTTGAGTTATGGAACTTTCTAATGCTCGAAGGTCGATGTCTACAGCCTGTCTTAAACTTGCATAATACTGGGGTTGTTGTATGAGGGCTGTGGCTCCTGTTCCTATCCCGGCAGATATTCCTAGTCCTAGAAGGACAGCCAATGTGAGGGTTACAGGTTCTCTTTTGTTTTTTGTTTTTTCTACATATTCATCTAAAAAGGATGAGTCTGAATGGTAGATAAGTCTAGGGACTAATTGCACTAACACACAAAAGTCAGCTGAAGTATTAAGAACCTCTAAAGAGACACAAGGGGTGAGCCCCGTGTTACATGTCCACCATCCATCTTGAGGAGGTACAAGATATCCTGAGCCTGAAGGGAGGCTAAAATCATGACAAAGGTGTCTATGGGACTGGGGAGGTGTTCCTATACAAGTACCATTTCCAAAAACCGAGGACAGGGTTAATTTACTGTTCCCTTCTTGCTTCCATCGACATTGGTCTGAGGAGGTAGAATTAGTATAGTTGGAGCTATATCTTATAGCATCATAATAAGGGGGAGGGGCAGCATAGCAAAGCCAACATGATTTTGTAGCCTCTGGGTTTGTAGCATTGAGAACCGTAAAGGCTGCCTGCACCAAAGAAAGCATCCTATCCTGAGGAGTCCCAGGCTTAACTGTGGGTTCTTTGGATCCAGGTTTCATTAGGCTCATTCTTTGTTGACGTAGTTGAAGGGGCCGGGGGAAGCAAAGGGGGGCCAAGTATGGGATTTGGGCCTATTGATATAGGAGCAGGAGTCTCAATCTTTAGCTTAAGGGTCATTAATATTCCTAAATCATATCCCCTCACGTAAAATCTAACGCCCCAAGAATGACCATTTATCCATTTTTTATGTCTTTTTCCGGGATTACTAAAGGAAATTTTAAGGGGATGACACCATCCTGAACATTTACTCCGGTGTCCGGTATCCTCATTATGAGAATAATTAGCCGTTACAGTAATAAAATCCCAAGTTGAGGTGGGTTTCCAATTAGTATCCCCGGTAGTTTCACATCCCCAGCTTTTGCAATAAAAGTTTTCAGTTCCACCACATTTATAATTCAGAGATCAAGGGCGGTGGAACCCGGGGCATACGTAGAAAGTGAGGATACCAAGCATCATTCTTTTGCCTGCATTTTTGCAACCCGGCCCAAACCAATCAGTTTCCGAAACTTTGGAAGGGGCAGTGTCCATATCATGAGAATCTTCTGTATCCCAATAAGGTGCTCCTATAGCCAATTTACAAACATCAGGAAAAAGATCTGGCCACCAGGTCCAGGGGGGTGCAGTATGACTAATGGACCAGGTTACATCTCCAGTCTGAGAAATTACCTGCCAAGTTAAACGTTGGGGGAGGTGAGGGCTAAAATCACTTACAGTCAGTAAAGGCAGTAAAACCAAAATTATAAGTCTTAGGTTCGTAGAAGCTTGAGTTTGAGCGGGTTGTCGGTTCTTTGGGCCCGCCATCCTGACGATGCCGTCGCTGGTGCAGCCTTCACATGTGAAGCATGGATCCAGGCAGCGATGCCGTCCACTTTTATGGCCGTTGGGGTGGTGAGGAGGACGGTGTATGGTCCTTTCCATCGAGGTTCCAACGTCTGGGTTCGATGCCGACGGACGTATACGGAGTCTCCGACTTGGAAAGGATGAGTTTCTCCCGGTGTTCCCGGTTGGTAGGCCTTGGCGAGTTGGGACCATATTTCTTTCTGGACCAATTGGAGTCCCAGTAGCCTAGCATATAAGTCAGTGTTATTTTGACAATCAGGTTTTATTTCTTTTCCTAAAGTGAGGAGGGGAGGCGGGGCACCATATAATATTTCAAAAGGAGTAAGATGGTATCGGGAAGGTGTATTTCTAACCCGGAATAGGGCCAAAGGAAGGAGCACCGTCCAATCGGTACCGCCAGTCTCCAAGGACAATTTAGTTAGGGTCTCTTTTAGAGTCCTATTCATTCTTTCTACCTGACCTAAACTTTGGGGTCTATAGGCACAATGTAATTTCCAATCAGTCCCCAAATATCTGGCCACATCCTGACTTACCTGGGCGACGAAGGCTGGACCATTATCAGACCCTATTACCTTTGATGCTCCAAATCGAGGAAAAATTTCTTCTAAAATCTTCTTGGCTACTACAGCAGCTGTTTCTTTCTTTGTTGGGAAAGCCTCTATCCATCCTGAAAAAGTGTCTACAAAAACTAAAAGGTATTTATTACCGTACCTTCCAGGACGCACTTCGGTAAAGTCCACTTCCCAGTAAGTTCCTGGGCGGTCCCCCCTGAGTCTCTTTCCAGTTTCAAGTTTCCCTTTGTGAGCATTTACCTGTTGACATGGGACGCATTCCTGCACAATTTGTTCAGCTAATTTTGTCATTCCAGGGGTTTCGTACCCGGCTTTTTGTAACAAGGCTACCATCTTTTTAGTCCCCAAATGTGTCCATCTGTGCATCTGTTGTAACATGGATTCTGCTTGCTGAGGGGACAAAGTTCCTTTTGTTGTGGCCGGGATGATTTCTTCATCGCGGCCTGGTTTTTCAGGAACTTTATCTGACAGTCCTAAAATGACTTCTCCCGATGCTATTTCTCGGGCCACTTGGTCAGCCATATTATTTCCCCTAATTATTGGGGTATTTCCTTTTTGATGTCCAGGGCAGTGGATGATACTGACTTTAGTAGGAAGCATGAGTGCAGTCAACAAAGCCACGATTTCGTCTTTGTTTTTAATTTCTTTGCCACCTGAAGTTAGTAGCCCTCTCTGTTGGTAAATGGCACCGTGGATATGAGCGGTAGCAAACGCATATCTACTGTCTGTGTAGATGTTTACTTTTTTATTCTCTGCCATCTCTAATGCCCTCGTCAGGGCAATTAATTCAGCTCGTTGGGCTGAGGTCCCTTGTGGTAGTGCCGCTGCCCATATGACTTGTTTTCCGTCTACCACGGCTGCCCCAGTTCGACGCTTACCTTCCTCCAGGAAACTGCTCCCATCCGTGAACCAGGTGAAATCAGCATCAGGGAGGGGCAGGTCCATCAGATCTGGCCTACTGCCATGTGCTGCGGCTAGTACTTCCTGACAATCATGTATGATGGTGGAGCCTTCCAAGTCAGGATCAGGTAGCAAGGTGGCTGGATTGAGTCCTGTGGCTGGAGCAAACTTGATGCGATCTGAGTTTAGCAACAGGGTTTGGTAATGGGTCATCCTGGCATTAGTTAGCCACCTATCCGGTGGTTGACGGACTACATTTTCCAGGGCATGAGGAGCTGTTATCGTTAGATTTTGTCCTAAAGTTAGTTTGTCAGCATCTTTGACTAGAACGGCCACTGCAGCGATTATCTTTAAACAGGTGGGCCATCCTGATGCCACAGGGTCCAATTTTTTTGACAAATAAACAACTGGGCGATTCCAGGGACCCAATTTCTGAGTCAATACTCCTTTTGCAATGCCCTTATTTTCGGCCACATATAAATGAAAAGGTTTGGTTACATCTGGCAGTCCTAGGGCTGGAGCTGAAAGTAAAGCTCGTTTGATTTGGTCAAAAGCCCGTTGTTCCTTATCGCCCCAAACGAAAGGAGTGCTGTTTTTGGTTAGGGGGTACAATGGGGCTGCCAGCTCAGCAAACCCTGGAATCCATAGTCTACAGAATCCGGCCGTCCCCAAAAATTCTCTAACCTGCCTGGCGTTTTTGGGAGCCGGAATTTGGGCAACCGTATCCTTTCTGCTCTCCGTGAGCCATCTTTGCCCCCCTTTTAATAGATACCCCAGGTAACTGACCTGTTGTTGGCATATTTGTGCTTTCTTGGCTGAGGCTCTATATCCCAGGGTTCCAAGTTCCGTTAACAGTTTTTCAGTACCCTTGATACAATCTTCTTGGGTCTCAGCAGCTAATAAAATATCATCAACGTATTGGAGTAATGTTACCTGGGGATTTGATTCTCTATATAATGCCAAATCCTGATGGAGGGCTTCATCAAAGATGGTCGGGGAGTTCTTAAATCCCTGAGGTAGCCGTGTCCATGTCAGCTGACCAGACATTCCCGATGTTGGATCTTTCCATTCGAAGGCAAAGTAGGGTTGGCTCAGGGGAGAGAGTCTTAAACAGAAAAAAGCATCTTTAAGGTCCAAAACAGTATACCACGTATGTTGAGGTGGAAGAGTGCTCAGGAGGTTGTAAGGGTTTGGAACTGTGGGGTGGAGGTCTGCCACCCGTTTGTTTACCTCTCGTAGATCCTGCACCGGCTGATAATCATTTGTTCCTGGTTTCTTTACCGGCAGGAGAGGGGTGTTCCATGCTGATTGACATCTTATTAAGATGCCCAAGTCTAGTAGCCTCTGTATATGGGGACGGATACCGTCTTTGGCTTCTCTACTCATGGGGTATTGACGGACCGTTATTGGGGTGGCAGTTGCCTTGAGTTCCACTAGCACCGGGGGCCGATTTTTGGCCATCCCCATTCCGGTAGTTTCTGCCCAGGCTTGAGGGAACCGAGTTACCCAATCAGTAACATTAACTCGTGAGGATGAAGGCTGCTCGTATAATTTATATTCATCTTCTAATTTCATAGTCAATATTTGAAGTAACCTTCCCTTATTATCAGTTATGGTGGGACCTTCTGGCTGAAAGTGGATTTGAGCCCCTACTTTGGAGAGTAAATCTCTTCCCAGCAAAGGATAGGGGCATTCCGGAATAATCAAAAATGAATGGGTTACTCGTCCAATCCCAAGATCTACTGTCCTTCGTGTGGTCCATGAATATTGTTTATTCCCAGTGGCTCCTTGTACCCATGACCTTTTAGCTGAGATAGGACCTTTTGAGTGGAGAAGGACGGAGTGCTGGGCTCCGGTATCTACCAAAAATTGAACAGGTTCCCCCTCCACTTTAAGAGTTACCCGGGGCTCGGGGAGAGGGTTCGAGCCCTGACTTTCCTAGTCTTCTTCTTCCAATGTTAAGATTTTGTTTTTGGTTGGCCTTCCTCCATTCTTTTTCTTAGGGCATTCTCTCGCCCAATGTCCTTTTTCTTTACAGTAGGCACATTGGTCCTTGTCTAATGGCCGCCTTCTGTCTGCCGTTCGCCCTTCCTGCCTATTTCTATCCCCTATATTTCTTCCTCCAACCACAGTGGCCAGTATCTTACTTAAATTCCTCTCCTGTCTCTTATCCCGTCTTATTTCACGGGCTTCCTGCTCTTTCTGCTTTCTTTCTTCCTTCTCTTCCTCTGTTTCTCTTTTGTTACATACTTTATCTGCCTCTTTTACTAACTCCTGAAGCGAAAATCCCTGCAAGCCATCTAGCCTCTGTAATTTCTTAATATCAGGGGCCGCTTGATCTATGAAAGCCATTGCTATAGTAGCCCTATGTCCCTCCGAAGTTGGATCATAAGGGGTAAAGCGTCTAAAGGCTTCCATTAAACGTTCCAGGAACACAGTTGGCGATTCCTGGGGCCCCTGAGTTACTTCCCTTACCTTAGCCAAATTAGTGGGCCGTCTGGCCGCTCCATGGAGACCCGCCACCAGAGCCTGGCGATACATTTTCAGGCGCTCCCTACCTTCCGGGGCATTGAAATCCCAGTTTGGCCTGACGAGTGGGAAACCAGCATCAATCTCGTTAGGCAGCTGGGTAGGTTGCCCATTGGCGCCTAATACATTTTTTTCTGCCTTCTAAAAGAACCCGTTGCCTCTCCTCAGTCGTTAGGAGAGTCTGGAGCAGCTGCTGACAATCATCCCATGTGGGCTGGTGGGAGAAAACAAGAGATTCTATTAAAGCGGTAAGGGCCTGTGGATTTTCGGAAAAAGTTGGGTTATGCATTTTTCAATTATAAAGATCTGCAGAGGAAAAGGGCCAATATTGGAGAGGTCTATTCCCTTGGCCATCAGGGGGGCCATATTCTCTAAGAGGTAGGGCAGTGGAGTCCGGGGAGATTGCCCTCCGGCTCCTAGTGCCCACTGAGGGACCCCTTTCTTCTTCCATCATGGATGGTTCCCTTGGTGCCGAGGGCAGTGGAGCTGGGGGTCCTCTAGGTGGTAGGGGATTCGGGGCCGGAGGATAAGGGGGTGGGGAATCCAAAAGAAGCAAATCGGACTGCGGGTCAGGATAAATCGCCTTCGGTAGATCCGGGGCGTCGTGTAGCTTCTCCGTGTTGGGGTTTTTCTTTAAGGCTAATATCTCCGACGCTGCTGATGTATGCGCGGACGTACCTGCTGAGGAAACAAAGGGCCGGACCCACGGAGGTGGGGAGAGAATTAAATCTTCCCAGACCAAGACATATGGTACTTGGTCTGGATGTCCGTGGGGATCTATATTAAATATCTTAGACTTCAGCAGCTTAATCTTGTCTAATAAAAAGGATCCTTCGGGGGGCCATCCTATCTGAAATGTTGGCCATTCAGAGGCACACAAAGTCTGCCACTTTCCTTTCTTTACCTCTACCGAAAAATTATGGGCTCTGGCCCGAACTTCGGTCCAATAGCTTAGGGTAAGGGAAAGAGGAGTCGTCATAGTTTGTCCCATTGTCGTCCGTCAGAGAAGAAGAATAGACCACAATACAGAAACAGTTAAAACTCCACGAAACACATATACGTATGGGCCACCGCGAGCTCGCTTCAAAACCGAAACTTCTTCAGATGGCAGTTATCACCAAGGGAACTGCCGAAACCGAGTGAAGGGGAGACAGAGTTTGCCTCTCCTTCCAGATGAGCCACCAGGGCGTCCCCTAGGGCTCATGGACGCCGGCTATTAGCACGTCTGCCTAGCCAGAGGTCCGATACAGATTCCATAATAAGCCGATTCTTACGGCTTTCCTCCGATAATGGCCCACAAAGAACAAGGGACAAACAGACAATCAAGCTCGAGCTTACCTGGTACCTCCAACTCCCGATGTTCTTGTGGTCCGGGGCGAGTGGAATCCCGGACAAGCCCCCAAATGTTAGACCTGCGCGGTCTCCTAGGAGTTTCGACTCGCCCAGGAAACAACAAGAGTTGGAAGTCGATGCAAAACGCAAGAGGTTTATTGAAGGCCGGTGCACCGGGGTTCCTTGGTCCTCACGCAGGAGGTCGAAGAAGGAACCCTTTCGGGCGCGAATATGTCAGTTTTATAGGTTCCCACTTCCCCGTATGTAAATTATAGATTTGGTTGTGTTCTCCTGCTGATTGGTCCCGGCTTAGGCTCGGACCAGAGAGGGAACTTGTCCCCAGCTGCCTGATTGGTCTTTGACAGACACCTTTTTTACATTTTGTTATCTCCCTCCTTCTCCCCAGCTGCCTGATTGGTCTTTGACAGACACCTTTTTTACATTTTGTTATCTCCCTCCTTCTCGGAAGGGGGCCGGACATCCTGGAAATTCACCCATTGTCTAAGAAGCCCATATTGTCTGGAGAGTTCTTAATCATTAGCTGGAACAATGTCCCTCGAGTCCCACAGAGGTTTGGAACCCAGAGGACCTGGTTTATAATTCCAGTTCTGGTTACTAGACAGGTGGCTTTGGGCAAGCCACATATGTTTTCTGAACCTCTGATTTTTATCTCTAAAGTGGAGATAATAATAGCTACTGAGTACTTCTAGGTTCCAGGTACATATCTAACTGTTTTAAATGTATTACCTCATTTCATCTAAACAACTGTATGTGGTAGGTACTACTATAATCTCCATTTTATAAATTAAGAAATTTAAGGACAGAGAAGTGAAGAAAATGCTCAAAATCACAATGCTAGTATGTGGTATATGTGGCATTCAAAGTCTAGCAGTTTAATTCCATGGCCCACTCTTAACCACTGTGCCATGTTGCCCTTGCAGGGTTGCTGTCAGCATCAGAACTAATTAAGAAATAGAGGCAGAGAGGTGCAGCAGATGGACGTCAAAAGATCCCCTCTATAACTTATAAAATTGATGTTGGAGAGTATGGCTTCCATGAGAGGAAAAGTATGGTTCTTAACACAATCCCTGAATTAGGTAGGCTTATCTGCCTAGGTAACAGGCAGCCACAGAATGCTAGACCTTGCACCCAGGGACTTGGCCTTTACTGCAAAGCAGATTCAGACAGAATCCAAAGAGGATGCATGAGTTAATCACTGAGCCACAGAAGCTCAGTTCCTTTTCCCAAACTCATCATTCATAAAAGTCACTAATGGAGCTCTCTTCACATGGAAGAAAGCAAAGGGGGTAGAGAATAAATGTTCTCTCCCCAAAATAAGATTCTGCTTTTAATCTCTAGCTAAAAATTACATAAATAACATTTATTATACATCTATCTTATTAAATATTTGAGAATGTCCAAAAGGACCTGCCACACTCCTTTCTGCTACTAATTAGTCAGCCATTAATCATAAACAATCAAGAGATATAACTGATCCTGGCAGGGTACAAAATGCTAGCAAGAAAAGAAATTTGTCTACTGTTATATATAATAAAATAATCTGCTCAATTTTAAAATTTAGAAAGGAAGATCTATTAGTAAAGTCTTTTACACTTAGGGACTATTAAAAGTGACATTTAATATCTTTAATTAACATTACTAAAACAAGTTTGTAAGCTTTTATAAATAGCTATGAATTTGAGAAAAAAATTCATATTAACAGCATCATGTAAATATTTATCCAGGTAGAAAATAGTAAAAATACATGAGTTGGTAAATATGAGTCTCTAAATAATATGAAGAAACCAAGGAAGTATAAGGTAACATAATACTAACTTGTATGTTTTGTAAGTCAAGTTTATTTAACAATTGGTTGCCATACCTTAGACCATATCGTTGTTCAGGACTGCCTCACTGGAAACCAACCTGCCAATGTCACTTTCCATGTTCTTATTTCCTTATTTCCACTATACTTGTTCTTTGAGCTTATCTAGCTCTTGTCGACTGAAAAAAAAAACGCACAATCTAAAAGTTGAGAATTGTATTTTATTTAGTGGAATTTCTGAGAACTTAATCCTGGAAGACAGTCTTTCAGATAGCTCTGGGGGACTGCTCTAAAGAGGTAAGGGAGGAGCCAGGATATGTAGTTTTGCAACAAAAACCAGGTAGTCAGAACATCAAAAGATTGCTGTTAATTAAAGAAAACCAGATAATCTCAAGTTAATGAATTTAGTGGTTTTCTATGTATGGGAAAATGCAAGAATCTGGGCTCACTGAAATCATTCCTTTGATATGCACCTCAGCTCTCTGAGGCCAGTAGCCTGTTCTTTTCCCTTCTGAGTCCCCTCAGGCTGTACCCTTGGGGGTGGCTGCAGTGGCTGAGGGCTTGGCAGTAGGCAGCCCATTTGTCATCATCCTGAATTCCCTCAGGGCTCACCGGTTGGGGCAGAAGTTGCTGATGGCTTGATGGATGCAGAATCCTTTGTTAGCTGATATGGCAGGCAACATTTTTCATTCACACTCTTTAGTTCCTTTATTCTTTTTCCTTTTTCCTCAAGTCATCAGCCCACTTCTAATCTCATTTTCCTCTTTATTCAACTCTTACCCTATGACCAATCTCTGCAGTTATTCTTGTGTTAGTATCCTTCACTCCCTTGCACTGTTATTGACCTGCAAATTCCAAAACATGGACCAAGCCAACCTACTAACTCCCTTACTCCCAACTTAGGTCACTGAGATTGGCCATCTCCCCATAATTATGAATATTGGTAAAACCACAAATGTATGGATTCCAACCACAGCTGAGCTCTCAGAAAAGCAAGCTAATTTATTCAAGTGTCCCTGGGAAGATCCTTCTTCCATTTCTGACATCCTCTATTCTTCACAATTCTCTACTCATCTCAGAGAATAGATGTTTTCAAGCAAAAACTACTGCAATTTCCTGTCCCCAACCTGCAAACTTATCTATATCTATATATAACCTTATTTCTATTGGTTCAGTCTCTTTCTTTCTAAGATGAATGTTTCTGCCTGTGCTCTGGGTTACATCCTTTACTGTCTCCTCTGAAATCTTGCTCTAACACTAGTTTTTCCCTTTACTATATCTTCAATCTATCCTTCTCTATTTTCTGGCTGGTTTACTTTGGTCTATAAATATTTTAAAACCCCACATACATTAAAAATAGTAAGCCCTTGACCCCTCTACGTCCCCTTCTAGCTACTAGTCCCTCTCTTCACTTTAACTATTAACCTTAAAAGAGTTTTCTGTACTTAGACTATTTCCATTCCCTCATCTTCCATTTGCTCCACATTTCCATCTAGTCTAGCTTTTGTTAGCGACCACAAGTCTGTGTGCCTGATGCACAGTGATGCCAAACAAACCGAAAAGTTGGAATTTGGAGCACAGAAATGTTTATTGCAGGGCCATGCAAGGAGAATGGGTGGCTCCTACTCAAAAACCTGAACTCCCTGAAGGGTTTCAGCAAAGCATTTTTAAAAGCCTGGTGAGGGAGGGGGATTGCAGGGTATGTGATCAGCTCCTGCACAGTTCTCTGATTGGTTGATGATGAGGTAGCAGGGCGGTGTCACAGAGGCTAACATTATCAATCCTCAGGCTCCAGTAGGCCTGGGGGCTATGCAGTCATTGTCATCAAGTAGTTAATGTCTTCCATTTGGTGGGAGATTTCACATCTGTAAAACAACTCAGGAAATGTGCATCAGATTCTGTTATCTAGGTACTTTAGGGTGGAGATAAAGCAGAGGATGTGGGGGAAGGACCTGCCCTGAAGGCCCCATAGGGTCCTGCTAGGTTACACTTTATCCCCACTACTACACTGAAACTCTTCCAACCATCCCCAAGTATCAGTAGGGACACCAGCAGGAAAGAGATAGACTCCTTGCTTGGCACTCTGCAATGAATGCTGCACTTTCTTTCTTCACAACCTGCTGTCTGTAGATTGGCTTTACCGCATGCATAGAAGAGATGACCAAGTTTGGTTTGGTAACAGGAGCAAGGTGAATAAATATCCAAACCTCACTTTCCTCCTTCACACAGACCTACAAGTGTTCCCCAACATTTGAGCCTGAATCAAAGTCTATTGATGAAGTTCATACATATCAACTGCCTAGGCACAGAGCAGAGTATAGTGGAGAAGGGTGAAAAGTGGATCTGGAGAGGCCTCCAGGAGATAGGCAGCATGTCCATCTTCTCAGAGCCAATGACCACCTTGCAATTCTTAACTTGTTTCATCTCTGCAATATTTGACACTCTGGGTCCCTCTGATCATCATACCCACTCCAATGATTTATGCATTTTTGCCCTTTAATATTTCTCTGACTTTCCTGATTGCTCTTTCTTGAATTTTTTGTCACATTCTCTTCCTCTCCCTACCTACCTCATACATGTGGGTGTGCCCCAGGATTTTGCCCTCAGCCAAACTGTCTCAAAATGTGGTCCTTAGTTTGATTCCAATCACATTTAATATTTCAACCTGTGTGCTGACAAACCCCAAATCTATTTCTTCCGGCCATATTTTTTTCCAAGGCAACAACCTATATATTTTCAATTGTCCCACAGATAACTCCATTTCAACACATCCAAAATATAACTCATTTTTATCCAAGTAAAGCTATTCCTTTACAAGCCTACTCCTCTTTCTGTGTTTCCTATTTCAGCCATTGAAAACAATTATCTTACTATCTATCCAAGCCAGAAATCTGGGTCATATCTTTGTTAGTCCCACCTCCCTTATCCCACATATCCAAGCAATCCTTAGGACATTTCAACATGACTGTGTTAAAATAATTCATATCTATTTTCTTATCTCTGTCTACAGCTACTCTCTTACCTTAAGTCTTTATTTCTCCCCTGGACTATTGTTGTAGTATCCTAACTGATTTTCTTGGCCTCAAAGGTCAGCCTCCACTTACTGTGCTGCAGAATTATCTTTTAAAATTCTTTTTTTTTGCTGTTCCATGTGGCATACAAGATCTTAGTTCCCTGACCAGGGATCAAACCTGTGTCCCCTGCAGTGGAAGCATAGAATCTTAACCACTGGACCACCAGGGAAGTCAATTTATCTTTTTAAAAGGCAAATATATTCATAAGATTCCTTTTTGGGAGCAAAGTGGACAAGATCTTTTCTGATTTGGCCATTGCCTATCTATATAAGCTTATCACTATTCTCTATGCTGATGTTAGTAAAGATGTATGTAATAAATATATAAAGGACTGCATTCAGTTGCTTATAATAACTGTTATCATGTATAGAGGAATTACTCGGTGTTAGACACTGTGCAAAATGTTTTAAGTGTGAGATTTATTTCACTTAAGCCTTAGACAATGCTGTGATCCAGGTATTGTTTTCCCTGTTTTCCAGATGAGGAAATGCAGCTCGATAAGGTTATCTGCCTAAAGTAACAAGGCTGGTGATTGACGGAAGCTGCATTTTAATCCAGAGCTGTCTGAACCCAAAGCTTATGTATCTGGCAGTCCACACATGGCTTTAGACCTGGAGCTCTGGAATCAGATTCCCTAAATTTGGTTCTCCATTAAGAAACTCACTAAGAGTTATGATGATTAAGAGAAACTATCTATGCTGAACAGTTACAAAAGTGCCTGACACTTGGTAAGTACACCAAAAGTGTAGCTGAATTCAGCCTCTGTACACTGGTACTGAATTGAATCTTAGAGACACAGTTTTGTGTGAAGTAGAAAAGAAGAGCTTTATTGCTTTGCCAGGCAAAGGGGGCCACAGTGGGCTAATGCCCTTAGGACTGTGTCCCGGGAGGAGGGAGTGAGGAGTCTTATAGTGTTCAAGGAGCAGGGCGTGATCAGCTCATGGACATTCTTCTGATTGGTTGGTGGTGAGGTAAATGGTCGTCAGCATCATCAGCCTTCTGGTTCCAACCAGTCTGGGGTCTATGTGCTTGTGGGCAGCATACAGTTAACTTCTTCCACCTGGTGGGGGCTTCAGTATCTGCAAAACAGCTCAAAGATATTGTTATGTATATCCCTTGAGGGGGAACCAGGACCCTATCCCAAGGCTGCACTATGGTTTCTTGACTGTTCCTCCCTTCTCTCTGAATCCCCTCCCTTCCCTAATTAGCAACTGTTTGAACCTGCCCTTTGGAACTCAGGGGAGGTCATGGAGGCTGAATGAAACCTATATCCTGCAAACAAAAAATGGGGAACACAAAAGAGCTTTTGTGCCCAGGAGTCCCACAGGGTCCTGCTCAGTTTCAAAAGCTACTGTCATCAGACATTAGGCTTTAAGGCTTTCTGGGACCTGAAAGTGTTAATTGCTTTCTAAACGCCTTAATATTGATTGCTCTTCTTCCCTCACCTTCAATTGCTTTTCTGTAGGGAACTTGAACAAGAAATGGTACTGATCCTCATTTTGCATACAAGGCAGGTTTTGCCTGAAAAAGGACTGCAGTATTTTCTCATTAGGAATTCAAGACCATATCCTCCTGCAGCCTCACAGTGAGAACTCATCTTTTTGAGCAATCACTTTGCAACACAACTTGAAAGGCACAGGTCCAGACATAGTTACTCATTTTGTAGGTATGAGGGAGAGGGATTGTTGCAGTTTTTTGTTTATCTATTTGTTTTTGGGAGAAAGGTAAAGGAGGAACCAAACTGCCTTTATGAATGTTTGGGGCAAAGTAAAACACATCCATGTTAACCCAGTGTGTGTGGGTGGTATTGGTTTTATGGCAAACACACACACACAATCTCCTCCTCGCCCACTCTCTGTCCATACAGCATGAGCGAATCATCCAGCATCATTGTGACTGTGTACACAATAAATAATGGTACAGCCTGTGTCCCTTCCGTCACTGCCAGCAACCCTGGACCCAAGTGCTCTCTTGGCCTGCCACCTGCTGAGAAGGCAGCACAGCTGAATGACCCTGACATTTGCTTTTTACCATAAGTGCATGTTCCGTTTCAACATCTTGTCCCAGAGTCTCTTGGAAAACAGTGCACTTCAGCTTGTACTGATGAAATAAATTAGCCATGCATACTTCTCCTTCTCTGTTTTGTTTTTTTGTTTTTGTTTTTCTTTTGTGGGGGCGGGGAACACTTAAGAATTAAAATAGTCCTCTTTTCCCTGACAGTTTTCCAGTAAAAGCTACTTCCCTGGCCATAACTTATTTTTTAGATATGATCATTCCCTTTTATCCCTTTCTCCATCTGTAAGCTCATATAAAGCAATTGAAGCAGTTAACTCAAAAACATTTCTTGCTCCCTTCCACTGTTCCAGATACTGCACTGAGCACTGAGCATTCAGAGAGGGATCAGATCTACTCCCTGCCCTGAAGGAGTTTATACTTCAGGAAAATGGGTTGCCATTACTTAGGTAGCTTAATACCATGGCATCAGTGAAATTGGTCATCTTGAAGTCATTTAGAGAGAGGGACACCCAGAAGAACACATCAGAATGCTTTACTTTTAATTCAGGAGATAAGCACCAACTCGATCCAATAATATCATACAATTTTCACAAATTGAATCAGTATTGTTACAGTAAGATAAGCCAGAAACAGCCAAAGTTTTTGTTTGACTAGAATTTCAAAGAATTCTTATTCCATGTCAGTAATGGTTATTTTCATTTATCTCAAATAAAGAGTGAAAGAGAGTGATGTTATAATACATATTAGGGTGTCATCAGAAAATTTTGACCCAACTCACTGTTTAATTATTAGGAAGCTTGTTTTCCCCCTGTAATGGAAATGTGTTCATTTTCACAGGTAAGTAGATAGATAGATAGAGATAGAGATAGAGATAGAGATAGATATTATAGATGGTTCAGAGTATTTCCAGTTGGATGAATGGGTTAGAGGTTGCATAGAGGTACATGGATACGCTACTCTTGCCCAATTCCCCTTGTAATCAAAAACAGATATTTTTGTTTAAAGATAGCTGGTTGGTATGACTATGAGTCACAGCAAAGATCACTAGGTCATCAGGAAAATAAATTGAACAGCCTCTAGAACTGGTTCTGTATAAAAAAATAAATTATGTGATAGTGACCTTTGATACATCCCATCTTTTAAAATATTTGCCAGATTTTAAAATTTCTCTTATCTCTTAGATATCAAGTGCCTTCCTGCTACACTTACTGCTCTTCCATTCCAGAAAAAGAAAGCATCAAATATACTAATAATTACCAATAAAGTTCTCTATATCAAATACTCTTTTGTAGTCTCCTCAGAAATAATTCCATTTCAAAAGAAGACTTTTGAGGGGGAACAATGTTTAGCCTGTTCCTTTCATACCACATAATGCAGTCGGCCATTCATCCTTAGGTTAGTCCTTGTAAGCACATTAGCTCTGGGTTTTGACCAACGGCTACTTAGGAAGTGCTGAAAAAGGCATACTGGTTCCTAGTTAGCTAGGCCCAACTAAGATACAAATGAGTTGGTGGATGTAAGTCCTCCTTGCCTTATTAGTTCCTCATGGAGGCACACCATATATTTCATGGTCATGCAGAATGCAGACCTGGCCATGTCAGAGGAGTCTGAGACACAGACACTCTGCCTTTTATCCCATTAGGTTTAGGAGAAACCATATCAACACCCAAATATCTATTGCTATATAAGGCACTGGCATTCAAGCTTTCAAGTTTTTTTTTTAATTGAAATCTATTATAAAAAAATATATTTTATATCTTGAATCATTACACACACATAGGTATGCATTTCCACTACATATGGAATGTATATTGTATGTATATACATGGAATATATATTATATAATATATAATATATATATGTTGCTGAATTTTGGCCTCTATACACTGATGCCAGATTAAATCTCCAAGACAGAGTTTTGGGTAAAGTAGAAAGAAATAGCTTTATTGCTTTGCCAGGCAAAGGGGGCCATAGTGGGCTAATGCCCTCAAGACTGTGTGTCCCACCCTGGAGGGGGTAGTGAGGAGTCTTATAGTGTTCAAGGTGTAGGGTATGATCAGCTCGTGGACATTCTCCTGATTGGTTGGTGGTGAGTAATTGGGACTCAGCATCACCAACCTTCTGGTTCCAACCGGTCTGGGGTCTACATGCTTGTGGGCAGCAGACAGTTAACTTCTTCCACCAGGTGGGGGTTTCAGTATCTGCAAAACAGCTCAAAGGACATGGCTCAGAATATTATCTATTGTCCTTGAGGAAGAACTAAACGTCCTTGACTTTGTTTCATGGCTAAAGTATTATTATTTTTTCTTGCTTGACTGTTTTCATTTCTTTCTGCATTTTCTCATTTCTCTGATTAAATTTATTCTTTGACTAAAGTTTTTCTACAGACGAAGGCAGGCGGAGGATGTGGGTGGAGGTCTATTCTGGGAAGGCCTCTTAGGGTCCTGCTCAGTTACATATATACATGTATTATATATGTGTGTGTATATATACACACATGTATAAACACACACAAACATACACACACATAAAAACCAAAAGTTAAACAAAGCAATACTTATTACTTGAGATGTAATCTTATATCTTCAATTGTCCTTTATTCTATTTAAAAAATAAAAACAAATTGTCATGACCTACTAAACTGATTCATAAGCAACCAGTAACCCCAAACCACATTTAAAAAAAAACAACACTATTACTGATATAAGGTAATTCCACCTCATACAAATATCCTTGCTCTCTTTCTTACTGAGTCATGAAATCTAGAACTGCTCACTGCCTACCAAATATCCTAACTGGAAATTAGAGGTGCCTCCTTAACTACCTGACTTATTAATAGGGAATGAGAAGAACAAAAGACGGGTTGTTCATTATAAGATTTACTCCACCCCACATTCTATAGCATTATTAGGGACTATGGTTAATTTTTTACAGATTATCTTAGATAGTAAGAAAATACACAATTCACAGCTGTTGTCTATCTTTTTAACTTTTGAGGTATAATTTATATAAAATAAAATTTTCCCCTTAAAAATGCACATTTCAATGGGTTTTGAAAAATGTATACAAGTCATGTAATCAACATCATACTCAAGATATAGACTATTTCCATCATCTCAGAAAGTTTCCTTGTGTTCCTTTGTAGTAAATTTGCTCTACAAACCCCCAGGCTCTGGAAACTACTCATCTATTTTTTTGTCCCTATAGTTTTGCTTTTTCTAGAAACTCATATATATGGAATCATACAGTATGCAGTCTTTCATGTCTGGCTTTTGTTACTTAGCATAATTCTTTCAAGATTCATTTATATCATTGCATGTTATTGCTGACAGGTAGTACATTGTATGTAGATAACTCAATTCTTTTAATCCATTACCCATTACCTATTGATGGACAGCTGAACTGTTTCCAGTTTGTGGCTTTTATGAATAATGCTGCTATGAACATTCATATAAGGTCTCAGTATAGACATATGTTTCTTTTTCTCTTGTGTAATTACCTAGGAGTGCAATGGCTGGATCATATGATAGGTGGATGTTTAACAATTTAGGAACTGTCAAAGTGTTTATCACAGGGGTGTACCATTTTTCATTCCCACTAGCAAAGAATGAGGGTTCTAATTGCTACACATCCCTGCCAAAACTTGGCATTTCCAGTTTTTTTAATTTTAGCCATTCTAGTTGTGCATAGTTCTATATCATTGGGATTTTTGTCTTCCTTTCATAATAGTATCTGAGAAAGAAAATTAATTAAGCATATACACTACAATTGTCATATGTAAATCATTCCAGTTCAGGAGAAAGACAGACGACAGAACATACTGCTAAAATATCCTTCCAAATTGCTCTCTCCTTATAATACAAGGCTCTGAAGCCCTAAAGATTCGTTGATTTTCAGTACATCTTTTTTTGAACATTGCAATGTTATATCTTAAATATCTTGCAGGAGTACAATTAAAGCCTTCAATCTGCTATTTCAGAATTTGAGGTTTGTTGTTTTTTAAATATCTGACAAGTTTAAGCATGTAAGAGAGAATAGATCACAAACTTAATCTCAAGAAATTAAAACAAAACCACAATAACAAAACAGAAAAGCAAAATTAGAACCCAATAATTCTGTTTTATGATGAAAATATCGTCTAAATTGAGAAGGTTTAGGATTAGCAGGATTATAAAAAATGAAATTGGGATGGAAGCTGAGGGTCAAAATGGTGTTGATCTTAAATGGCATGCCAAGGAACCAAAATATTGAATGACTTTTGTTTGCACATGTGTGTATGCATACCACCTCATGCATTGCACTCCATTTATTTGTCTGTTACTTCCTTTACCCACCTAATAGATATTAATTTAGTAAAATCTTCTATTGAAAATAAAGACGATATGGGGTGTATATATATGTGTGTATATATATATATATATATATATATATATATATAGAGAGAGAGAGAGAGAGAGAGAGAGAGAGAGAGAGAGAGAGAGAGAGAGAGAGAGAAAATAGAAAATTACTCAGCCATACAAAAGAATGAAATAATGCCATTTGCAGCAACATGGATGGACCTGGAGAGCATACTAAGTAAATTAAGCCAGCCAGAAAAAGACAAATATCATATGCTATCATTATATGCAGAATCTAAAAAAAAAAATGATACAAATGAAGTTAGTTACAAAACAGAAATAGACCCACAGACATAGAAAACAAACTTATGTTTACCAAAGGGGAAAGGTTGCGGGGGGAGGGATAAATTAAGAGTTTGGGATTAACATATACACACTATATATAAAATACATAACCAACAAGTATCTACTGTATAGCACAGGGAAATATACTCAACATTTTGTGATAACCTATAATGGAAAACAATCTGAAAAAGAATATATGTATGTGTACATACATATATGTGTATATATATATATATATATATATATATGTATGTATAACTGAATCACTTTGCTGTACACCTGAAACTAACACAACATTGTAAATCAACTATACTTCAATTAAAATTATTTTTTAATTAAAAAGAATAGCTTTAAAAAAAAGGAAAATTCCCCTCTATCTCTAATCCCTTTATGTAAGTGACATCCTACTCACTATTTCAACCTTATCTGTGCTGTTTGTCTCAGCTCAGACATTACTTCCTCTCGGAAGCCATTCCTGACCCAACCTCCATTTGAGTAATGTGGCCTTCCTCTGTGATCTTTTAGCCACATATACTTAGCCCATCACCCCTACCCATACCATTCAACTTATATTTAATGGCACGTTTACTTGTCCACTTCCCCTATCAGACTAGAAATTCCTTGAAGTCAGAGACCCAGTTCTGTTCATTGTAGTACCAACCACACCAGGCATGGCATCTAGTGCATAGTGGGCTCTCAATAAATATTAATTAATATGAATTAATGATTTCTACTCCTATCTAGTTCAAGTATTTTAAGAAGAGTTTCCAATGTCTTGCAAAGATGTGGCTAATACTGAAATTTTAATCAAGTCGTGTTGAGCCATCTTTGGGTAAGATATCAGCTACCTTCTTATCAAAGAGTAGTTCTGCATCCACATCCTACCCCACTCCCTCTAACGTCTGCCTCAGTGTTTTAAGTATCCATGGCATACTTCAATAATGTCCTTAACTCAGTCTCAGAAAAAGAGGAGCTTGATCCAAGGGTTCTGTAAACTTGGCATCAGTCACCATTAGAGGTTGCAGAATACCTTCCTTGACTAAGGTCTTTCTTTCTTCTATATTCATTTGTTCCCCAGGTACCATTTTAAGATGCATTTGTCATCCACTTTGTGTCTGTAAATTGATTTAATCTCTGTGTATAATGTCTTTCCAACTTAGAGTTAGCAGCTTGACATGGAGGAACACGAAGAAAGCATGAATGCAAATGTTTTTGGCTACTCCTATATCTCCTTATGCCTGCATATTTGGCACACACCTTGCCACTGTCTAATTATGTGAACTTCCTTGACAACTGCTCCTCTGATTTCAGCAGAATCTTCCTGCATAATGTCCTCCTTGCCCAAATGATTGTCGAACTGCATAGAATCTTGGCACTGAGTAAATTTAGATAAATGTGTTATTACAAATGCAAAACAAATAAGACAGGCAAGAAATAAAACCCTGAAATTCAGATAATTAAGGAAAAATTTTAGAACTTTTTTTTTCCTTTGAAAATTGTTAAATAGTGTCACTTCCATTCTTTCAGGGAACTGATATAATAAATGTCTAGTAAGAAAAATTATGATTGTAAACCTCGTTCAATTGCAGCTAGTAATTGATTCTAACAAGTACCATTCATAACTTGTTGCTTTTAAAACACATTTTTCTTTATGACCACATAGCTGCATAAGCAGCAGAACTGATTTCCTCTTTCAAATGATTACATTTTGAAGCAGGATTTGCTGTTGATACAGAATTAAGAAACTCTGCTTGTTATAGGTCTCAACACTCCAGGGTTGCATCCTAAAGTATCAGTCAGAAAAATATGAAAATAGTAGGTAAGCTAAGCAGAAAACTGATAAATAACTAAAATGGTGATTTTTTTTTATATTTGTATGGCATAATGAGCAAAAGAATAAATGTCTTAGCAACTGGGTATGTAAAACAAATCTAGAAAAGCCTGGAGTCCAAAAGAGCAAAAGGCTTATTGTGTGTGTGTGTGTGTGTGTGTGTGTGTGTGTGTGTGTGTGTGTGTGTGAACAGTGTCAAGAGCAAGAAAAGCTAAAGAAAATCCTATAGGTTGATGCTAAGAGGAAATGCTCCAAGGAGAAGGCCAAGAGGGGAGACACGGGAAACAGAGCCTGGATTAGATAATCCACTAAGTCCCCTATTGTTCATCAAGATGAAGGTAATATCTGAGTAAGGGATGTGGGAGAAAATAATCATTCAGAATGCCCCCCTCTTACCTGCTCTGGGTGTAGATGTGAGTTATTCCTGCATACAGAAGTTTAGCTTCAGAAGCAAAGCACAATATAATAGGAGGATGAGTAAACACATGGAATTTCTTACCCAAAAAAAAAGGTATACTTTTAGAGAATGTCTTATAGTTCTTCATTCTCATTTCAGAAATCAAGAAATAAGCTCAGATGGAAAATATAATTTGTAAAGAACAACAGGGATGCCACCAGGTCTGACTCAAAGTTGATATACTTGGCCCAGTTTACATCATTGCCTCTTGGAAAGTACAGAAAAGTTTTTTCAATGGCATACTTAATAAATTTCATGTTTTTTCCTATGTTTATTTTAAGAAAGAAGAATTGAAGCAGTGGATTGTACAGTATGCAACAGAGAAACCATAACTGAGGGCTGACTCAAAGAAGGGATAAAACCTGTTACCGATTCCAAGCTCGCTCTGCTCACCACACAACAGGCAAAATGAATCAGAGACGAGGTGTTGAGGCAAGGAGTAGGACTATTCAGAAAGCCAGTAAACCGAGAAGATGGCAGACTAGTGTCTCTGAAAAAACATCTTATTGGGGTCTGGATGCCACTTTCTTTTATAGAATCAGAGAGGGAGAGGCAGTGAGGAAGTAAAGTAAAAGGGTCAGTCTTGCAAAACATCTCCTGGAATGACCAGCCTCTGTGAGGGGATGTGTTAGCTTCTTTTTTCTTGCAGCCATTCACAGGAGGGTAGGGTCAGATTGTCTCCCTGTGAGCTGAACAGCAGAGGGGCAGGGCTCCCTGAGGCAGGGCTTTATGTATGATTATAATAACAAAAGCAACGAAAAGCAAAGGTTAAAGTCAAAGAAACAGATCCAACATGGAGTCAAATTTAGCTCTTCCTTGTTACAAACTGAAGCACAAAAAGGAAAAACTGAGGGATAGAGATCCACATTGAGACAAGAGGAAAACTACATTTCAACATAACATACCAGACCAGAGTCCATTTTTGCCTGAGGAGAAATCTGGGAATCTGTCTTTGTTAAGGATGCTGAGGAACCCAGTGAAGAAGGCTGCCATTTCTGAGTCCTTCAAAATATTAAAGATTTGCCTAAATAGCCCGGTTTTCTTTTATAATGAAGATCATGTCTGACCCTTTTAGAGTCCATTCCTTTGTACACAATGAGGACCATTATCACTGCCTCCTAGAGAGGCAGGGAACAACCGAGATCTTAAAGACAGGGGGGAAATGTGTTTTTCTTTGTTCTGAACAGATAAAATATTAAATATTTTATCCAACTGCTAAGTATCTCAGAAGATTCTAAAGGATTGTCAACAAAACTCTATCTTGAAAATAGAATTTATGAAATACAATATTAAAAATCAAAAGAAGAACTGATGTTAATTCTAGAGTGGTTTAAGGAATTTCATTCCTCCCGCATTGGCTCAGATTCATTAAGATGTCTTCTGAAATGCCACTCAGCACAGAGATCTTTCCTGACTACTCTGTCTATAAAAGCATCCCATCACTTTCTATCCCATTAGCATGCTGGCTTTTATTTTCTTCATGACACTTTTCATACCTGATATTATATTTTTTGTCTATTTCCCACATTATATTTTAAGCTTCGTGATAGTACATACCATATCCCCAACATCCAGGATAGTGCCTGAAATATAGCTGGCGCTCAATTTTCTTGTGAGATCAATGTCATTCAAAGTGTGGTCTCTGGATCAGCCTCAGCAGCATCAGCCTGGCACTTGTTAAAAATGCAAATTCTGGTCAGAATGGCCATCATCAAATAGTCTACAAAAAATAAATGCTGGAGAGTGTGTGGAGAAAAGAGAACCCTACTACACTGTTGGTGGGAATGTAAACTGGTGCAGCCACTATGGAGAACAGTGCACAGGTTCCTTAAAAAACTAAAAATAGAGCCACCATATGATCCAGCAATCCCACTCCAGGGCATATATCCAAAGAAAACTCTAATTCGAAAGGATACATGCAACCCAATGTTCATTGCAGTACTGCTTACAATAGTCAAGACATGGGAGCAACCTAAATGTCCATCAACAGAGGAATGGATAAAGAAGATGTGGTACATATATACAATGGACTATTACTCAGCCATAAAAAAGAATGAAATAATGCTATTTGCAGCAACATGGATGGACCTAGAGATTATCATACTAAGTGAAGCGAGTCAGACAGAGAAAGACAAATATCATATGATATCACTTATATCAGGAATCTAAAAACATGATACAAACGAACTTATTTACAAAACAGAAACAGACTCACAGACTGCAAAAACAAACTTATGGTCAAAGGGGAAAGACGTGGGGGGGAGGGATAAATTAGGAGTTTGGGGTTAACCTACACACACTACTATATATAAAATAACAACAAGGACCTACTGTATAGCACAGAGAACTATATTCAATATCTTATAATAACCTAGAGTGGGAAAGAATCTGAAAAAAATATATATATAACTGAATCACTTTGCTATACACCTGAAACATTGTAAATCAACTATTTTTCAATTAAAAATACTTTTAATGTAAATTATTGGGCCCCCATCCCAGAACAACTGATCAGAAATGCTGTGATTGAAGGCCAACAATCTGTGTTTTAACATTCCTTCCAGGAGATTCTGACGCATGCTAAAATTTGAAAAGCACTGCATTAGAAAAATGAAGGAGCTAATGAGTTTAAGTTTGATGGCTTTGAATGGGCAGACATCTGCATAATGACTGTTATTTTTTCCCTTAATTCACAATTAATTAAGTTAGAACACTATTGACCTCCACCTATTAAAAAAAGGCTACATATTAGGAAAAGTGGATAAATGTAAGATTTTCAACAGCTAGCTTGGGACCCCTAGATGTCTGGTCATGGCCTATCTGGAGTATCAAAGGACAAGAGGAAGCTTTTGGATAAAATAGGATTTTACAACTTTTAGGATGATGGGAGAAATTTACTCATTGATTATCTTCACTCATGGAAGTAAGTTCCCCCTACTGGCTCTCTACCCCAACATCATATGGATGATTAGCATTATGTTGGAGGAGGGCATGAAACTCGGAGGGTACTTGGAACTGCTTATAACATTCATTCATTCAACAGATATTTACTGGGTAACTACTGTGTACCAGGCACTGTTCTAGGAGCTTGTGATACACCAATGACCAAAACAAAACAAAATCCCTACCTTCATAAAGTTTACTTTATACTGGAACTTGGTGAAAATATGTCTTTCTTTTTGTCTCCTCTTTCACTATCAGTCAGACTTGAGCTAGGACTTTGCCTCATAGCCTACGGCATTGAAGACACTATGAAATCAAGAAAATATTTTAATGTTCTGTTTGCCAAGTGTCTTTGTCTTCCTTTAAGTTACCTTCAAAGCTCCAAAAGGTCATGACTGAGGTGGAAGATGTGTCCTGATGGCTGTACATTGTCTCCTGAGCAGATAAGTCTGCTTTTGCAACAGCCTAAAGAGAGGAAATCAGACCTAACTTCTTGCTTGCTATTGTTGCTGGCTGCAGTAATAATAATAACTAGCACAGTATTCACTTTCTGCCAAGTACTATTCTAAGTTTTTACATGTAAAACTCATCTAATCCTCACAATAACCTAATAAGACAGGTGCTATTTTTAATGTTCCCATCCTACAGATCAGGATACAGAGGCACAGGGAGGTTAAGTAACTTGCCCAAGTATTCACAGATGGTTTGGAACCAGGATTCAAATCTAGACCATCTATCTTCAGAAACTGGGCACTTAATCAATTCACTGGTGCTGCTTTGTTATGTCAAGGAGATCATTTCCTAAGAACCCAGTACCAGAGAAATCTTCCTGAAGCACTCATAATGAACAGTAGCAGTTTCCTCTTACAATGTTGAGAATAGAATGGCTAATTCCTTCTGTGTACTGTTAACCAAATAACTAGCACTGTCTCCTTTATGGCACTGACTCTGCAACTAAAGCCACTACCTCAGCCTTGGAAGAATTCCTCACATGTTCATTCAATTTCTCATTCTTTTCTTTCCATCTCATTCTTTCTCTCATATTTCTTTTCTCTAATATATATTTGTAAAATCTCTTTTGTATGTGTGCATGCTTCTTTTTTAGCTCTCATTCTCTCCCTAAACTTCACCCTCAAACTCACACAAATAACCTTTTGGAAGTGCTGAAATAAGGCTGTTTCTATAGCAGCAGTTTTCAAATAACTGATTTTTTTTCTTTTTGCAACTGATACAGCCTTTTAAGGTCAATCAGAAAATTAAATTAGCTATTCATGACTATGCTGATATTTCAAGAGCCGCCTTGTTCTTATTCCAATGAAAGTCTATTAAAGAATTACAACTATATGAGGACAGAGTCAAATAACTTGCTGAAAAATTGCTGTTTAAAAAAGGAATAGAGCTTAGATTTCCTGAATCTCAGAATATAATGAGCTTTTATTCTTCACTACAAAGACTACCAGTTCTTTAGGATCAGGAAAAACACCCTATCTTTTATGCCTGGTATCTCAGTGCTAAGTGCATAGAAGTTACTCAATAAACACTTGTTCTTTAATTAATCAATTAAAAATCAAAGATTAGGACTTCTGGTGCCAGTCAAGATCGAGTAAGTCAACTATAGCCTCTCTCTTCCACTGATTACAACTAAAACCTCTGGGAAAACTGTAAAAAGCAACTACCAGAAGGCAAATATAATAGCCTATTTTTCCTCCTGTTAACTTCTTTAAAATATTGAGGTAGGTAGAATGGCCACCAAAGATGTCCATGCACTAATCCTTGGAACCTGTGAATATGGTATGTTACAATGGCAAAAGGGACAGTGCGTGTGCAATTAAAGTCATGGCTGAAGTCAGAATCAGAGGAAAGAGAAGTCAGAGAGATTTAAAGTATGCAAGGACTCAACGTGCCATTGCTGGAGGAAGACACATGGAAAGCATGAGAAGGAATGAGGGCCGCTTCTAGAAGCAAAGATTGGCTCCAGCTGACAGTCAGCAAGGAAATGGGGACTTTAGTGGTCCAGCAAGGAAATGTATTTGGCCAACACCTGCATAAGCTTGGAAGCAGATTCTTTCCCAGATCCTTCAGTAAGCAATGCAGTTCTGCTGACACCTTGACTTGGGTTTTATGAGGCCTTGCACAGAGGACCCAGCTGAGCCATGTTGTGCCTGGGTTTCTGACCTACAGAACTGTGAGATAATAAATGAGTGTTGTTTTAAGATGTTACATTTGTGGTAATTTGTTAAGGCAGCAGTGGAAAAAGAATACATATCTTGGTATCAGAAGTGGAGCGGTTATACAACAAATACCAAAAAAATATGCAAGTGGGTTTGGAATTGTGTAGTAAGTGGTGGTTTGAAGAATTTTGAAGAACATGATAGAAAAAGTCTATATTGCCTTGAATACCCTGTCGTAGAAATGTGGATGCTGTTTGTAAGGGCTCAGAAGGAAGAGAGGAAATTTAAAAGAAATCCTAAACACTTTAGAGAAAGACTACATCACCATGAAATCTGAACTTGGAGGATACTACTGGTGAAGGCTCAGAAAGAAATAAGGAACATGTTTTTAGAAACTGAAAGACAAGGGACCCTTGTCATGATTGGCGACAGTTCAGTGGAATTGTGTCCTGCAGTTATACAGAAAGCAGAATTGGTAAATAACTCCGATCATTTAGACAGCATTTCCAAGCAAACTGTTGAAGATGGTTTTTTCTTGATGTATATAGTAGAATGCAAGAAGAGAGATTTAAATTAAGGGACGTACTGTGAAACAAAAAGGAATCAGGACTTAATGATTTGAGAAATTCTTAAGAGTATTCAGGTGCTAAAAGGTCAGAGTATTCAGTCAGACAAAATGCTCTTTGAAAAGAATGAGTGTGATTCAGATCCCCTCAAACAAATCAGGGAGCCTCTAGAAATTTTAAGGGTATTTTCTCAGACATCTCAGCAGAAGCCAAAAATAGAGGAGGGATTGTCTCAGAAAGATTTGTAGACCTAACTTCTGTCTAATGAGCTGAATCTTTGTGACATCCACAGGAGACCAACAACGTTCTTAAAATTTTATATCAGCACAAACACTGCCAGCTTGGATTGAAAAGGACAGAGAGAGTACAGAATGAATGAAGGCTGCTGAACCTCTAAAATGCTACTGGCAGTAAGCAGGCTGATAAAACTACTCAGCTGCAAACATGCGCTTCCTCTCATGAAAAACGAAAGATGACTCAGAGGGCAGAGCCAAGAGATGAGAGAGAAGAGCTTAGAGCATAGAGGGCAAAGCTGAGAGCTACAGAAAATTATTTCCAGGTATCAAACGATAAGGGAACTTGAATGGCTGGACTTCAAAACTCATTTGGACAGGTGATTCTATTTTACTATACAATATCCCCTTTTGGAAATGGAATATCTATAATCTGCTATCATACGCCTGTGCCAGAAGTGTATGTTGGGAGCAGATAACTTGTTTCTTTAGTTTCACAGGTCCCCAGATGGAATGAAACTGTGCCCTAAGAGTTGAACTTAATGGATTATAGCCAGAGCCTCATCCACACCTGGTTTAGATGATGAGACTTGGGATTATTGAACTGCTGAGATCTATGTGAGGGTTTTGGATTTGGAGTTGATGTTGCAATGGGATGCGAACTTTTAGGACCTTTAGATGAAGTGAATATATTTTTCATTTGGGATGGACATGAATCTTAGTGGGCCAGAGGTATTGGGGTAGGCAGAATATCCCCCAAATTGTCCACAATCTTAATGCCAGGAATTTATTAATATGTTACATTATATGGCAAAAAGGAATTTGCAGATGTAATTAATGTCACCAACATTAAGATACAGAGATTATCCTTGATTACCTAAGTAGACCCAGTGTAATTACATGGGCTCTTAAATGCACCAAATTTTTTTCGTCTGAAGTCAGAAATGTGGCATAAGGGAATGTCAGAAAGATTTAAAGCATGAAAGGGACTCAACTCACTGTTGCAGAAGGGGAACACATGGAAAGCATGAGAAGTAACACAGGTATCCTTTAGGAGCAAAGATCTGTCTCAGCTGTCAGTCAGCAAGAAAACAAGGACCTCAGTACTACAACAGCAACTGGATGTCTGTATGCAAATAAATAAGCAAACAAACTGTGATCTAACCTGGCAGCAAAGTATATTAATTATCACAAGGAATGTAAGTGGCCTAGATTCATCCATCCAATCATATAACACCTCGGACTGAGTTAAAAATAAAACTCAATAATATGTTGCTTACAAGAGACCTGCTTTGAACACAAAGATAAAGAAAAGCTAAAATATATGAAGCAAAAGTTAGAAAATACTAGAAACAAAGAGAAATTGAGGGAAACAAAATTGTAGTGTGATATATTCAATTAATCAATCTACAACAGGTAACACAAAACAAATTAAATAGCATTGAGGAAGTCTATAACTCACTGAGATTATACATTCTTTTCAAAATGCTCCTCTTTGTATATAAAAATTTATCATATATTAAGCTACCAAGAAAATTTAAAGTCAATTGTGCAGAAACATCACAGGCTAAACTTTGATAACAAAACTTAAAATTAGTAATATCAAAAGAGACCAAATGCTTAGAAACAAATATGGTGCACTCCTAAATAACAATTTGGTCACATACTATATTAAAAATATCTGATTATCTTAATAATATTTAGAACATATGTATGTAGCCCTTACTATATATGAGACATTGTTCCAAGATCTTTACATCTATACTAACCTTTTTGTTCCTCTCCATGACTCTATGCGATATATGTGTGTATAGTTATTATTATTATAACAATTCTCATTTTATAGGGAATTATACAGGCAAAAAATACTCAGAAGTAAATTAATTGACTTTAGAGGCTTCTTTTATAGTGAGGATAAGGCAACTATTGACTGTCCAGATAAAATCATCAAGTTGAGACCTCCAAAAAATTGTATAGGGATATAACAAGTTCAGCTGGAGCATCTCAAGTTAGAAGTGCCTGTGAATATAAAAGTAAAGTTATCTAGCAGAGGTTTGGATATATAGTCTGAGGCTTAGGAGCAAGAGCTTATGGCTGACGTTGTAAAGCTGGGGAACATCAGCCTCTAGTTAACAGTTGAAGCAATTTACCTTGCTATGTTAAATCAATCTCTTTCTATATATGTCTATTAAAACTAGACTCTGAGCTCCTTCAGCATAAAGACTGTGTCATATTCATAAATAGATATGATTCCTCAGATAGAGAGTAAAGAATGAGAAGGGACAAAATCAAGACTCTGAAAATAGATAAGTTCGAAGGTGAATAAAAATGGAAATTGAGGAGCTGTATGCCTAAAGGTGTAGTTGACAAGATATCTAGGCTAGAATGGGCAGGTAGTGAAACCTGGAGGAGCCTGACAGACTGGGAGAATTGGGAAGTATCAAAGGCTTGTACAGAAGTTTGAAATGTGGGAAATGAGAAAGTGGAAGAAGTGGAAAGATATGAGAATGTGATAAGAGAGAAGAGTTTCAGAATTCAAGAATTCAGAGCTTGTACTTTTGCAGATGTTTACAAGTCCTAGGGTATAGCCATGAGAGGGAATTACAGGCATGTTGGTGAGAATCTTTGATGGACTAAAAGATAGATATCAGCATTGTGAAGCTAGGTTGTTAGATGGGTCATTATTATGATTTTGAATTTGCTGAGAACATACTTACTCAGGATGACAAGAGAATAAATAAATGGGAAACTGTGAGCGAAGTGCCAAATCCCTCCCCAGAGATGGGGAATGCCTAAGATATTAGCTTTTAAAAACTGAGTCTAGGAAAAAGGTGGGCAAAAAGTGGCAGCTTCAAAGAAGGAGAGATTAGAGAGCAAAAGTGGTAGGAAAATTATCTAACTTATAAGGCTTTCAGGTTCACTCTTCTACAAGTCAAATACCTCCCAATATGTTCCATCCATCCCTTTGGTTTGGAATAACAAAAGGGTTATTGTACCTGAAACATCTTTCCCTTCACTGGGTCATCTTCTACCTATTCTTTAAGATTCAGCTCAGGTGTCACTACCTCCAAAAAGACCCTGTTGGCTTCCTCAGTCTGGGTTAGGTATCCTTCTTCTGTGCATATCACTATAAATTCACTAACTACAATTAATTATAATGATCTACCTGTATGTCTATCTCCTCCGCTAAGACCACGTCATAACAAATGTTCTATCCCTAGCTCCTAGCAGTGTCTGACACAAAGTCAGTACTCTTTAAATATGTGTTGAATGAATATTCTACCTAGTCAAGTTCAAATTTATTGTTTTCACTTCACTAACTCTCATGTAAAAACACCATATATAGCAAACATTACCACTAATTTCCTTTTTATTTCATAAACTACTTCTCAGAAGTTAGTGTTGAAGTTTTGGCTTAGACCTTTGTCAAAAATGAAGAATCTGTGCCACATCTTCTTTATCCATTCATCTGTCGATGAACACTTAGGTGGATGGACCTAGAGTCATACAGAGTGAAGTAAGTCAGAAAGAGAAAGACAAATACTGTATGCTAACACATATATATGGAATCTAAGGGGAAAAAATGTCATGAAGAACCTAGGGGTAAGACAGGAATAAAGACATAGACCTACTAGAGAATGGACTTGAGGTTATGGGGAGGGGGAAGGGTAAGCTGTGACAAAGTGAGAGAGTGGCATGGACATATATACGCTACCAAACGTAAAATAGATAGCTAGTGGGAAGCAGCCGCATGGCACAGGGAGATCAGCTCGGTGCTTTGTGACCACCTAGAGGGGTGGGATAGGGAGGGTGGGAGGGAGGGAGACACAAGAGGGAAGAGATATGGGAACATATGTATATGTATAACTGATTCACTTTGTTATAAAGCAGAAACTAACACACCATTGTAAAGCAATTGTACACCAATAAAGATGTTTAAAAAAATACCATATGCTAACACATATATATGGAATCTAAAAAAAAAAAAAATGGTTCTGAAGAACCGAGGGGCAGGACAGGAATAAAGACGCAGACATAGAGAATGGACTTGAGGACACCGGGAGGGGGAAGTGTAAGCTGGGATGAAGTGAGAGAGTGGCATGGACATATATACACTACCAAATGTAAAATAGATAGCTAGTGGGAAGCAGCCCCGTCACACAGGGAGATCAGCTCAGTGCTTTGTGACCACCTAGAGGGGTGGGATAGGGAGGGTGGGAGGGAAATGCAAGAGGGAGGAGATATGGGGATATATGTATATGCATAGCTGACTCACATTGTTATAAAGCAGAAACTAACACACCATTGTAAAGCAATTATACTCCAATAAAGATGTTAAGAAAAAAAATGAAGAATCTCAGGTCAACACCTAGAAAGTTTGATTCAGATGGTCTAGCGTGAGGCTCAGGAATCTTTTTTTTTTTTTTGCAGTACGCGGGCCTCTCACTGTTGTGGCCTCTCCCGTTGTGGAGCACAGGCTCCAGACGCGCAGGCTCAGCGGCCATTGGCTCACAGGCCCAGCCGCTCCGCGGCATGTGGGATCTTCTCGGACCAGGGCACGAACCCGTGTCCCCTGCATCAGCAGGCGGACTCTCAACCACTGCGCCACCAGGGAAGCCCGGGAATCTATTTTTAACATGTACCCCATGTGATTCTGACACATGAAATCTGAGCACAACATTTTGAAAAAAAATTCCTTAAATGAAATGCTTGAGATAAGGATAGGTTAATGATGTATAAAGAATGTCCTGAAGGACATATTTGGTATGACTATTTCAGCAATTTTCATTTCTGACATGGATTTTGTCAAAATGAACCATCATCCAGTCATGTCAAGTTAGTTTTACAAGAATGTTTTATAAAAACCTATAAATATGAGTTGACTGGTTGATACTACAGTGTGTCATACACAAGATGAAAAGATAGTTGTAGCCATAATTCATAACAAAAGTCCAATATGACCAGATTTTAATTTTTTAAAGAGTTTTTTCCAAGTAAAACTCTTGAAAAAAGCTTTACTTTGCTTATTACTTGGATAAGCACTATTTACCCATAAACAAAACATGGAATTGTTTATACTATTTTATTGTATGCCTATACTAAAATTTATTTTACCTTTTTCCTGTTAATATTGCAGTCTCTTATTTCAGTTTAAAATTTTTAGTTCTCCAGTTTCAACCTCCCAGCTCCAATGTCTTTTTAATGCTCCTAATTTGTCTAGTTTCCTTTTGACAAACTTGAGAGGCTCAAGTTTGTTGATTGTGTAGAACTGTAAATTCTTCCAACTCCCTATTGTCACAATCAGTTTTTATTAGCTCTTTCTAATCCTAATTTAGATGAAGCCTTTTTGACAATTGAGTGTTCAAAGTAGACATGTAAATGATTTTTCTATACGTAAAAGTTGAGATTATTTTTAGTTTTTGTTTATGGAAAATTTTTGAATACGCTTAGCATAATGGAGCATCTGTGTTGGTATGTAGACATAGTGACTCTGCACTTCAAGGAGCTAAACAAGTGAAATATTATCACGTGTTTGGGAGGAGAACCATAAATATCTGTTGAATAGCACTAATGACTACCACACCAAGAAAAGTCCATTAGATGACTAGTAGGTTGAAATACTTTATAGGATCAGTCAAGTTGTGAAGTGATGATATATCAAGTAGGATTCAGGACCTAGGCAACAAGACAATAAAAGATTTGAGAGCAGACAGGAGAGAAGGCCAATTAGGGCTCAAATTTCCATGGGAGCAGACTAATCATAAACAGATGGATTCCTGTGCTCAATATCTATTTGCCCTACCAGCTCCGCTCTCCATGCTTCTCCACCCTTTGCTTATGTCCTGAGAGTCTAACCATTACAGATTACATCAATAAGCTCCCAGTGGGTTTGGCCTAAAGGGAGCCCCGGAAGGAGATAGCAGAGAGGGAGCTGAGTGAGTCCCTAGTGTTTATTCCCCTGTCTCTCACCCTTTGAGGTCAGTTCAGGTTCCTGTATCCCTTAATCTCTCTTTCCAGCAGACGCAATATCTCTGAATAAAACCCTTCCAGGAGTAGCACCAGGAATGGTTGCCTCACAAACTGAAATTATTCTTCCTTATGAATCACCATCTATCAGTGTCTTTCTTTAAGATCATAAAAGAGTGTAGAGGGCATGTATGGGAGTGGATTATAAGGATGTTAAACCAAGGAAGATGAGATTTATGACATAAAAGACTGAATGCATTGACATGGGTATATTCACTTAGGATTCAGCATTCAGTATGTTTGCTCAAGAACCTGGGAATAGCACTACCAGTCTGCTAGATTGGCTAATTGAATTCTGGACTAAACAATGGCCTACAGTTAATGAGGTTGAAATGCTAGTATTTTCTTGGCATACACTGGAGCAGTGGTTCTCAAAAAGTAGTCCCTAGACCAGCTTCATCAGCCTAAACTGGGAACTTGTTTTATTGCAAATTCTTGGGGACCACCCCAGAATTTCTTAATCAGGAACTCTTGGCATGGGACCCAGTAATGTGTGATTTAACAAACCCTCCAAGTGACTCTGATGCTCACTGATGTTTGAGAACCACTGCACTAGAGGAAAGAGGCCAAAGGCCGAGGGAAATAGGAATGTTGGAATGGATCATTATATGAATCTTCTCAACTCTGTAGTGGCTGTGTTACCAAGTCCAAACTTGTACTGCTCACCACACAACAGGCCAATAAATCAAGAAATGTGGTGTTGGGGCAAGGAATAGTGACTTTATTCAAAAAGCCAGCAGATGGAGAAGGTGGTGAAGTAGTGTCCAAAAGAACCATCTTACCAGAGTTAGAATTCAGGCTTCATTTATACTAAAAGGGGAGGGGGTGTGGCTGGTTGTTGTAAACTTTTTGGTGCTGGTCAGACCCCGGAGGAGATGTGATAATCCTTTCTTCTTGCAGCTGTCCATGTAGGTCTGGTCACGAAGTTCCTGTAAACCTCCAACAAGACAAATGTTATTCTCTGTTCTGCAACTTTTTATCTCTATATGAATTAAAAGTGTTATACTTAAAGGTCAAGCCTGGGAGGCAGAGCCTTGAGAAAGGGATATTATGTATATTTCAGGGTACAGGCAGCATTCCTTCATAAAGGTGCAGAGTCAGCATGACCAGGCACAGGCTACAGAGCACAAAGTTTACATACAGATAAAGGAATAGATACAATATGGAGTCAGGTTTGTTCTTTGTCACAGCTGAACTCTGTAAGTCAGAGATAACAATAGGGGGTGTTTTGGTGGATTTAGGTTCCCTGATATCAATGGGAACAATGGGGTCCTGGTGTGTTAGAGGTTATATAACAATATTGAACTATCAGAGACAAGGCGTGTGCAATTTCTCAATAAACCAAGGAATGTAATGATAGAGTATTTTCACCTAAAGCAAACTGTGGCAATGACCAGTTGATCACAGAGTCCCTAGAATTAACTATATTGGCAGGATACTAAGTTGCTAGTTGATGATAAAGGTTAGAAAAATTCCAAATCAAGTTAGAAGCCTAACTTGTGTCACCATCATGGGACTCCATGGCCTTTTCTCCAAATCCTCAAATATAATTGAGTCAAAGCCCTTTAACTGATGTGCAAATTCTGAACCTTTGAGGAGGGACCCTGCAGTGTAGCCACAAGCTTACACCATGAATCCTCCCTCAATCCTTCTCTAGTGAGACCTGAACCCAAGTTCCTTCACTGGAGGAAGGAAAATATCCTGACCTTCTGGGGATTAATAGCGATTTACCTGGAATTTAGGTTGATGACTACTAGAGACAAAAATGCCACCATAGTCCACTGGTCAAAGTACAGACTTAGTGAAATCAGGTGAGATGGAATCTTGGCTCACATCCAGTTCACAATACATCCATTTGGAATGTAGACCTTTTCTGTTATTTCTCTTGTTGCAGAGTATATAGTGGGAATAGATATATTAAGTAACTAGCAGAATTTCACAATATCTCCTTGTCTCATGGAGTTAAGTCGAAATACTTTATAGAATTGATCGAGTTGTAAAGTGATATGTCAAGTGGGAGGGCTATTATGGTAGAAAAATAGTTTCACGGAGGACTATTATGTTAGAAAAAGTAAAGTGGGGGCCTCTTCCAAGATAACAAACCAAAAGCCCTTGGAGAATTTGCAGAGATTAGTGCCACCATCAAAGACTTTAGAGATGCAGGGGAAATGATTCCTATAACACTCCCATTTATCACACTACTTTGGCTGATGAAAAAGCCAGATGGATCATGGAAAATGACAGTAGATTATTGCAAATAATCAGAGAGTGTTGCCAATTGCAGCTGTGTTTCAAATGTGGTATATTTACTGGAGCAAATCAACACAGCCCCTGGAATCTAGTATGCAGCTACTGACCTGTAAAATGCTTTCCTTTACCCTCTAATCAGTAAGGAATATCAGAAAGAGTTTACATTTGCATGGCACGGACAGTGATATATTATTTACTATATTGCTTCAGAGCTGTGAACTCTCCTGCTCTCAATCATAATATAGTCCAGAGGAGCTTTGATCATCTTGACATCCTGAAGAATATCACTTTGGCCTATTAGATTGATGACATTATGCTAATTGGACCTACCAAGTAGGGAGTAGCAAGCACCCTAGATCAGTTTTAATTAAACTTCATTGGTAAAGGATCATTTCTTTTTTAATTTCCAATTTTTAAAAAAGTTTGTATTAATTTATTTTTTTCATTTAATCAAAGACTGATACTTCTGCAAAATACAATAAATATAAATTATTAGAAAACTTTATGTGATTGGATATTGCAAGTATCTCAACTTGCTATATAAGTTTTTTAATATTTCTATCAATTTCTATATTCATCTTGTTGCAGACAAATGATGAACAGTTGAGGAACTGACACGAGTCCATATAACAATTTCAGTAGCACTGCCATAGATATATTTTAGTAAGACATATGAATGCCCGAGAGGAGGAGATAAACCATGCAAAAATTCAGGGTCTGCCATATTAGTGAAGCTTCTGAGTCCAGTGGTCTTGAGTATATTGGGATATTTCCTTCCATAATGAGAGACAAGTTACCTCACCTTTTAACACTCACACACAAAAATAAGCATAATGCTTGGCGGTCCTCTTTGGATCTGGGAGGCAACATAAAACACATTTGTGCTTCTCTGACAGATCCATTGGTAGTCTGTAAATCTTCTAATTTTAACTGGGTTCTAGGAAAGAATGGGCTCTCCATCAGTTCCAGGCTGTAGAGCAACATGTTTTACTACTAAGGCTTTATGAACCAGGGGTCCCAAAGATAAGCGGAGTTTCTGTGGCAGAAAGACATGTTATATGGAGCCTCTGGCAAACCCCAATGGAAAGATAATAGCACAGTACACTTTGATTTAGGAGAAATGTCTTACTCTACTCAATTTTCCATTTAAAAACCAAACCAAACCAAACAAATCCTGGGTTAAGAATGGGCCCTAAAAGAGACTATTGTTCATCATGAACTGGTGTTATCTGATTCACACAACAATGAATTTGGATGTCACAGCCTCATTTCATTATAAAATGGAAGTAGTATATACCTGGCCTAAACAGATCTGGAAGGAAATGTCAAGACTATGAGCAGATGATCCAGTAATTGTGCTCCTTGGTATTTAACCAAATGAATTGAAAACTTATGTCCACACAAAAACTTACACATTAATGCTTATAGCAGCTTTATTCATAATTGCCACAACTTGAAAGCAATCAAGATGTCCTTCAGTAGGTGAATGGATAAACTGTGGTATATCCAGATAATGGAATATTATTCAGCACTATAAAGAAACGAGCTGTCAAACCATAAAAAGGCAGGGAGGAAAGTTAAAATGCATATTACTAAGTGAAAGAAGCCAATCTGAAATGTCTACATATTGTCTGATTCCAACAATATGACATTCTGGAAAAGGTAAAACTATGGAGACAGTAAAAGGATCAGTGGTTGCCAGGGGCTGGGGGCAAGAAGGAATAAATAGGCAGAACACAGATAATTTTTAAGGCAGTAAAATTACTCTGAATAATGTTATAATGTTGGATACATGCTATACATTTTTCCAAACCCAAAGACTGTACAACACCAAGAGCATACTCTAATGGGTATGGGTAATAATAATGTATCAATGTAGGTTCATCAATTGTAACAAATGTATCTCTCTGGTGCTGAATGTTGATAGTGGGGGAGGCTATGTGTGTGTGGAGAAAGGGGGTGTATGTGAACTCTTTGTTCTTTCTAGTCAATTTTGCTATGAACCTAAAAGTGCTCTACAAATAAAGTTTATTAAAATTTATGAGCAGATATCTCAGATTCTCACGACATCCGGTTATACCACTTTACCACCTCTCCCTCAAACACATCTATTACTTTCTGAGGAGTTCCTTATGAGTAGTTAATGAGGAGGAAAAAGCATTGGGCCTGATTTACAGATGGAACTGCAAGGTATGCCAATACTACCTAGAAGGAATGGCTGTGAAAGTCACTGGTGTAGCGAAATCCTTCCAGTGGTCAGAATATTCAGCAGTGTATATGACTTTGCACATCAGTGGGAGGAGAGATGGCCTGAAATATGGATCTATATCAATTCGTAAGCAAAGGCTAATAGGTTGGTTAGGGATTTGGAAAGATCAGAATTAGGAAGTCAGTGATAAGGAAGTCACAGTAGGTAGAGAGGTATTTGAATAGACTTCTTCAAATGAGCTAAGAGTGTGAAGATGTTTGTAGCCTATGCAAATACTGACCAAAGGGCATCCATATCAAAGGAAGCTCTCAATAATCAAATGGACAAGATGACTGGCTCTTTTGGTTAGTCAACCTCTTTCCGCAGTCACCTTGATGCTAATTCAATAGGCCCATGTAAAAGTGTACATGGTGGCAGGGATAGAAGCTATGCATGGATTCAACAATATGTTCTTTCCATTGCCAGAGCTGATTTGGCTACCACCACTTTTGAATGACCAACCTGCTCACAGCGGAGGCTAACGTTGAGCTCCAAATATGGTATCACTTCCAACGGACCAGCAGGCTATCTGGTGTCCGATTGATTACAGTAGACAACTCTTCTTATGAAGGAGGCAACACTTTGTCCTCGATGGGATAGACACATATTCTGGATATGGATTTCCCTTCTCTGCCTGGAAAGACTGTGCCAGCATCACTGTTCATGGACTTATAGAATGCCTTTATCAATTACCATGGTATCCCATACAATATTATCTCTAGCTGAGGGATACACTTTAGAGCTATGGACTCACACTGACAGAATTCACTGGTTTTATTATGTGCCTTATGTAATCTGCTGAAGATTAATTTTTTTATGACAAATAGGAGAAAGCAACATGCAAGTTTAAGATGCTGTCCTAAAGGATGCAGTGTATGCCTCAAACAAGTGGCCAGTAAATAGTGCAATTTCTCCCATAACCAGGAACTAAGTGGTGGGTGGGTGTAGTCCTTCCTACAATTATAGCTCATAATATACTTGAGGAATTTTTTTTGTGGTATGCAGGCCTCTCACTGTTATGGCCTCTCCCGCTGCGGAGCACAGGCTCCGGACGCGCAGGCCCAGCAGCCACGGCTCACGGGCCTAGCCGCTCCGTGGCATGTGGGATCTTCCCGGACCGGGGCACGAACCCGCATCTCCTGCATCGGCAGGCAGACTCTCAATCACTGCGCCACCAGGGACGCCCCTACTTGAAGAATTTTTGCTTCCATTCCCACAATCTTGGGCTTGGTGGGTTTGGAAATCCTAGTGTATAAGGGAGGAATATTTTCACCAAGAAACAATGTCATGGGTCTGATGGGTGGGAAGCTGGCACTACTTCATGGGCTTTTTTTTTTTAGCTCTTCATGCCCCTAAACCAATATGCAAAGAAGGGACTCACTGTATTGAATTAGGTAATTGATTCTAATTTTAGGGGGAAATTGAGTTGTTGCTACACAATGGGACAAAGAGGATTATGTTTGGAATCTAGAGGCTTGACAGCTGGGCAAGGGAGTAACAAGAGGCACAACTGTCAACTGTCCTCATCAACTGAAAACTGCAACAGCCCAACAAAGTCAGGACCACAGGACTCAGATCCTTCAGGAATGAAGGTCTGTTACACCCAACCAGGTGACGAACCCCATTCATCCAGGTGCTGACAGAGGGTAAGGGGAGCAGAGAACGGGAAAGGAAAGGCAGCTGTGGTTACCAATATAGCCTCATGAATAGTCACAGAGGAGAAAAATACAGCACTGTTTTTTGTTCTTTTATCTTCTCCCCTACACTCCACCACTGTTTTAATGAATATTCTCAGTAGTGGCTAATATTTTACATGGAGTATGATCAAAATGACATCACCCTGCAATGATATGGTAGCTTGTGTGACTTCATGCAACCCACTGGGTGGAGACATGAAATTTTTACTCAGATGAAGGTCAAGAACGGATGCTGAGGTGCAAAAGGAGTGTACAGTGCTGGTTATCTTTCATTTGACCCCGCAGCTGTTCTCTCCACCCTTTTTCAACCCCCAGGAGGCTGACTTATGTTGGACTATATTGACGAGATCCCATGACTTCTGATTTACAGTCGAGTACAGCTAATGGGGAACAAAGACAGTAGATCAGAAAGAAAGAGAGAAGTGAGATCATGGTACTTGTTCTCTGAAATGTCAGCTCAGGCTGACTGTGACCATGCTCAACTCAAGGGGGTCTTCTATACACAACTTTTACCTTTTCAGGTCTATAAGTTGTAACAGCTCATTATTACTAGCCCCAGGTTACTGCACTATCTCATATGGTTCTCCTACATTCTGCCAACACCCTTGTAAAAAACCTTTTTATAAATAAACCCTTTTAAATTATCCTAATTTGTGTGTGCATTCTGTTAAATGATTGAATCTCTGATACAATCCCCTAGGCAGTGATCTTGGTACAACCTACAATTTATGGCTGGGTGGGTATGTGCCAGATATCTATAGGCAGTTTCTAAAATTTTTATGTATATACATGGATATATATTTTTGGGGCAATCATTTTTTGTCCTGTTACTTAATTGCAATTGTCTTTTAGAATTTGATTGTTAAAGATTTATGTAATATTACAAAGGACTATTGGGCTTATAGAAATTATTCATATGGGATTCTTCGTTATGCCTAGAAATATATGGCCATGAGGCTCAAGCAGTCATTAAGTGACTGCTTAATGGCAAAACTATGTCTTTTTAAAGTTTCAAATTTGGCGGGTTGTTATTTATTTTTCTATTTTATCTTGTTTTACGTACTGACATATTGTTGAGATTGTTTTGAGTTATACTAGGTCATGGATTTTATTCACTGGTTTCCCTCCTGTTCGTTTGTGATGGATGTAATGGAATTAAAACATATGGTTCTTTACTTTCTATTGTTTGTTGTATTGGTAAAATCTTTATCTGAGTAAAGAGGCTATAACAAAGCAAAACATCTTCCTGTGGATTATATCTGAAGAAGATCTAGATAAATTAATCTTGTGAAGTTTGGTATAAGAAATAAATAGGATACATCTTTTAAAAGAGTTTTAGGTAAACTAATTGAATAAAGATTAAAATGTGGGGTAGATGGGTTGAAAGTGAGATATGCTGATAACAAAATAAATTATTTTGTTTGGGGGCACTAAAGACAGAAAGACAATTACGTCTGTGAAAGAAGACAATCTGTTTCATGAAGAGAAGACAGGAAAAAATGAGATCTTAAAAACTACAGGGAATTTATTTTACTATTTGCACTTTGGTGATGTATTGATGTAGATATATACAGACACATGTGAGGCAAGGGAGTATTAAGACTTGGGGTGCAGCGGAGTACTATATTGGGATGCAAAGGGATATCTTTTGCTTTTGAAATGGAAATGATAGGAGTGGTTGAAAAGCTGGAGAGTTTGAAAGCCTAAATATTTCCATGGATTAATTCACTTAATTGTAGGGCTTCTGTGAAGCAGTCTATCTCCAAGGCCTGCACACTTAATCTCCACACTGTACTCCTCTAAATTTGGCATTAAGTTTTTGCACCTAAATTTGCAAATAAAGTCTATGATAAAAGCTGCAACATGGACTAATCCAAACCAAATAACTTATACCAAGCCCCCGTTTCATAGCATTTAATGTCAACTATATAATAACTATGCTTAGGTAAAATGATTGGCAGTTGAGGTCTGGCCTAGGTTCTGAACTGGGATGGGAGGAAGGTAGTCTCATGGCTATCAACAGACAGCTGCAATTGTCTGTGTATAGAAAAGACTTAGAAATACTAATATGAAAAGGGGTTTTCAAGTCCAGAAACAAAGAAGTACGTAAGTACTTATTTTAAACATAAGCAACAACAATCCTGCCATGAGGTTGGGGAGGAGTTAATCAAGTTCCCTTGGTGGGAGACTTTATTGTCTACAGTAGTCTTTCAAAGAATGTGGGGTGGGGGGGTCCTTTGGCCACACTATGTATTTGAATCCTGTAAGAGGTTGATACAATGCTATCAAAGGAAACAAGATGGGGAACAGGGTTCAAAACCTTTATTTATTCAAAATCTTTAATTTTTATTATCAACTAAAGGTTTTTGAAGATATCCTTTAATTATTTCTGTGAAACAGGCTTTTCATGAAAGTACTACGTATAGTCAGACTCCATAAGTAAAATAATAAACGAATGAATGAATGCTTTCCTGAGTTGTCAGCATTATTATCTGAAGCTCTTTGATGTAATTCCACAGAGTCTAAAAACATCAGGGAATAGCCTGAATTGTGGGAATACTAACCTCATAGTCAGCAGGCCTGTCACAGAGCAGGATGTACAAACCAAATGCAGAGACTCTCAAACCACCCAGGTTTTTCTTCTTGTGTGGAGAATAACCTGGATTTTACAAGATCATATTTTAACCATTCATTCTTAGATAGTATTATTGCTAAAAACATTTGATCAAGATTTTTTTGAAAAATAAAGTTCATACAAATATTTGATAATATAACCATTTTTAAGTGATACAAATTGGTTATTTTAATGGTTAATAAGTTAGTTTCTATTTATATTTCATTAGTTTCCATAGAGCTATAGCATTTTGAGTTCTCAGTAAGATAGCAAAATGGGTGATCATTTTTCAGCATATAAAATAATTCTATAAACTTTATTTCAGCTTAAATTCAAGGAAAAAATAAAAGGTTTATTTTCTCCACATGGGAAACAAGATGTTAAAACTAACTAGCAATAAGATGATTTATCATGGCAATATTATTAATTTTTGTAAACAGCTTCTGAGAAAAGACATCTGAAAATACCATATATAGAGTTCTGAATTATACCATTCATAATAGCTTATTGGAGGGAATATTAGCATATCCAAGCTATCCTTAAAACAGTTATTCTCTTGGCAAGTTTCTGAGCACAAAATCATACTTGTGTTGTGTCAATATTATCAGCCTCCATCATAAAAATTGATCCAATTTCTTCTTATGAATACTTACTTGAACATTTTTACATCTGGAAAATACAATCCCTCAAGTAGCTTGCTGTATAATCAGGATTTTAAAGAAGTGCAAATCATCACTATTCACAATAGCCAAGACATGGAAACAACCTAAATGTCCATCGACAGAAGAATGGATAAAGATGTGGTACATATATACATGGAATATTACTCAGCCATAAAAAAGAATGAAATAATGCCATTTGCAGCAACATGGATGGACCTGGAGATTATCACACCAAGTGAAGTAAGTCAGAAAGAGAAAGGCACATATCATATGATATCACTTATATGTGGAATCTAAAGTATGATACAAACGAACCCATCTATGAAACAGAAACAGAATCACAGACATAGAGAACAGACTTGTGGTTGCCAAGGGGGAGGGGGCTGGGGGAGAGATGGAGTGGGAGGTTGGGGTTAGAAGATGTAAGCTTTTATATAAAGAATGGATAAACAACAAGGTCCTACTGTATAACACAGAGAACTATATTCAATATCCTATGATAAGCCATAATGGAAAAGAATAAAAAAGAAAAAAAGAAAGAAGTGCAAGTCATATTAATGATGCCCAGCATATCTATGTATGGAAAGTGGTGTTTCTTCTGGTTCTAGCAGAAATTTGGTAAGATGCACTAGATTTTCTTTCATTTTATCTTGGTATAAATGTCCTTGATACATATTACAAAACACATGAACCTTGAAAGTATTATGCTAAGTTAAAGAAGTCGGCCACAAAAGACCACATATTGTGTAATTCCGTTTATATAAAATCTATAGAGACAGAAAGTATGTGGAGGCTGGGGGGTGGTGGGGAGGATAAGATACGGAGTTTCTTTTTTGAGGTGATTAAAATGTCCTAACATTGATTGTGGTTACACTTACATATATCTGTGAGTATACTAAAAAAACCGAACCACATATTTTTAAAACATGAACTGTATGGCATGTGAATTATATCTCAATAAACTGTTTAAAAAGTGAGTCAAGGAGCTTATACATAGCATTGGTACATTGGATTTATTCAGATTCTCTTTTTTCCAAGGGCCTGACCAAGTAATTCAATTTAATGAAAATCACAAGGCACCTATCATGTGCAAAATGCTGTGTACCATCATTGCAAGAGATAAAAGATGAAACCGCCTTTATCTTTCAGGAGGTTACAGTGCAGAAAGGGAAATGATGATATAATAATGATGATGATGATGATGATGATGATGATGATAGGAAGAGGAGGGAAAAGAAGGGTTAGCATTCACTGAGTATTTGCTATGTTCCAAGAACTGTGTTAAATGCTTTAAATGTTATTTTGTTTTATTCTCATAGCAACCATAGAGATAGATACTGTTATTTTTCTGATTTTTACCTGAGGAAACAGACACATAAAAGGTGAATTAACTTACATAGGGTCACACATCAAGAAACGGCAGGGTGAGAATTTTAACGTAGTGCTTAGCCAAGAGCCAGCGCTCTTAACAACTTGAGTCTATAGATACACAAAATACATAATACAAGGTAGATTGAGGTGTGTCATGAAAGAGTCAAATAAAAGTGATAGAGTCACCTGAAGAAAGAACACATCTTATTTGCGGCTCAGGAAGGACTAGAAAGAACACATCTTACTTGCAGCTCTAAAGTACATGGGTATGTTTGAATATTTGACTACAATTTTCATGAGTCATGAAGTAGCTTCAAACCTATATCACAAATTAAATACTTATTTTTTTGGTAAAATAAATATGGTCAAACAGAAAATGACTACAGAATCACAATGTCAAAGGTGAAACTTTCTCAAAATAAATTTATAATAGACAAAGAAACTATCACAAGATATAAAACCAGAACCCCCAATTCTAGTCATTCTCCTTATCTCCAATCTAATCCTTTATTTTCAGCCTGAGATCTTTCAAACTCTTCTTTTTGTGCTTGCAATTACATTCCTAATCTAGATTGTACCGATTTTCCCCCTCTCCTGTCTACTTTCTTATTGACTTTCCCACTGCTTCCCTTCCCACAGTTAGTTGAATATTATGGCTAAAGCTATTCTTATGAATCACATAAAGCACATCACTAATAACAACTTTAGTGCTTTTCACATAAAGGATAAGTTATTTTGCTTTCAGTCTGGAGGCTACATATTAAATGTTCACCTATATCTACTTAGTCTATTGTCCTTTACATATTTCCATATCACTTTTCTCTACCATCGTCTATACTTACATCTAAAGAATAGCATCCCTGTTCTTTATTGAGTTCCCATGAGTGCTTTTAAAATTGCCTTCCTAAAACCTTTACTGGAAGATTGTTTTGGCCATAATCAGAGGAATAATGAAGTAATTTTACTTCCTAGACAGTCAGCATTGCTGATAAGTATGAAACATGCTAGACCACCCTCTTCTTCAGTCATTACATAAAAACCAATGTTATTTTATTAAATAACATTTACTTCTGCTATAGCATAAGTGATCACCTCTGAATCATTCTGCCGACTACACAAAGATGTGATAGAAAATATGTGAATTATTTTATGTAAATAATGAAACAGACATTCTAGAGTTCTATGTTACTATTTAGAGTAGGATAGGTGATTGCTGTGGTAATAAAAAAGACCCAAAATCTCAGTAGCTTAACACATAACAGTTTATTTCTCACACTCAGAACATTCACTGTAAGTGCATCAGCTCTCCAGGGCAGGTCCCTTACAAATAGCGACTTAGAGATACAGGTTGCATCCATCTTGTAGGTACACTATTTGGAGGACACTGCTTTCAGGTCCTCATGGCAGGTAAAGAGAGCTGGAGGGTCACGCAGGACTTTTTACTGCTCCAGTATTGAAACGACACATCACTTCTGTTTACAATCTCTCTGTAATCCCTCTGCTAGAAGTAATGGCATTGCCTAACTACAAGGGGCTGGGAAGTGAATGGGGACACATAGATATTTGATAGCTGTTAATGTCTTTGCCACATTCTACAAATAATATAAGCTTTTTTTTCATATTTTAATGAAAAACAATTTTTGAAAAACTCTATATGGATAGAAAATATCTCTTAAATGCAATAGTTTTTATCAGCATATAGACATATATTTTAGGAAACAGCTAAAGTTATGAAGCTTCAATGTGACGTAACAAGGCATTACATTTATAATGGTCCAAGAATGTTACTGAGAGATTCCGGGGTATGCACTGCAAAAATTTGGGGACCCAGTATGTTATTTATCTACCAGATGTTTTCTATCTTTATAATAATTTTACTTGTGATTCAAGGGAGCTGACATGAAATCAGCTATTTAAAAAAAATAGCTATTTATTCTCTCCTCATGCTAAAATACTTTGTACATATGACATTACAATTAGCACATCCTCTGTAACAGGTGCTTTTGTTAGACATCAATTTATAATTCATATTACTCTGATATAAAAAATGTAGAGTAAAAATAAATTTCAACTTATTTCAGCATAGTGGCAAATGTGATTCAACAACAAACACAAGGCAACGAACTCCAAATGTTAGTAAAATGTGAAACAGAAAGATTATAATCTCCTAAATTTAACTCCTATTTTAATTCAATATTAATGCTTAAGACAAGAAATTTTTAAACAGCATAGTTGCTAAGATTTTGGCAGTAGTTTTATGTAACAAGACATACAGCGTACTAAAGGTCTGGCACTCAACTTGCTTACAGTAAACCAGCTTCAATATGAAGGCATTAAATATTTTTTAAAAACCTTCTTTTTACATGCTAAATATTTTGGCAAGTGTGCAACTAAACACAGTCATGAAATTAAGATAGTAAGATTAAGAAATTACAAACTTGAAACTTGTATCCTAAGCATAAATCATATAAAAAAGAATTACTGGTTATATAGAATATCTCTGGATAATCAAAACTTAATAGTATATAGCATGCAAAATATTTCAGAATCTTTATTAATCAAAAAATACCAGGGTCTATTTAAAATTATTCCCCTCCAAAGGGTATCAAAGTTAATTCAAATCGTGTAACACTCTAACACTAAATACTATTCAGTACTGTCAAAATGGAGGTAAATTTCATAAAACTGGGGCCTTACATATACTGTAAATTGCTGTCTTTCTTGTGAATGTGAAACAGCATACATTACTAAGTAATAAAAGAATGGCTGCTGCACTGGCAAAAATAGGATGTGTAAGGATCAAAGGCACACTATTCAGCTCGCCAAAGTGAGAGCAAACTCTTTTTCCCCCACAAACCCTTTCCCCATGTAAACAAAATTTCATTAAGGAGAAAAGAAAACTAAACTAAACTTTTCATCTTCAAAAGTAAGTATTTTGAGACAATGTTAAGTCCGTGCTTCAAAAATGTCAGCTATTGTCACCTGGATATTTCTGATTATATTTTAAAGATGTAGCCAAATTCGATACTTTTAACATTAGATCCACTGTTTGGTCAAAATTATTTACCATCTAAAACATTTTACTTTAATTCCAAACATTTTAACCACTAGTATAACAACACGGTTTTGCTCTCAGAAGAATTAGCCAGTGGAGGGAAGAACACACAAAAAAACCCAAAATCCTACATTTAAGCTGCAGGCAACAATTATGGCCCTTTCTGGCACAGTAGCATTTGACTGGCAACTCAAAGTCCAGGAATAATTCTACTAACACAGGGAAACTCATGCATTTTGGTAAATATGCCCTAACATTCACAGCTGAATTTCCTTTACACCTTGCTTTTTTCAATAGGGAAATCTTGCTTTTTTTCTTGATATTATCCGGACTTGTGACTTGAACCTGACTTCTTTTTCTTCTTCTTACTATGTTTTTTGTGCTGTTTCTTCTTCTTCTTCTTTGCTTTTTCCATTGCTTTTTCTCGCTCTTCACATCTTCTCTTCTTTTTTGCTTGTACCTCCTCTTCATAATCTGATTCTGATGAGGACTCTGATGATAAAGGTTTACCCTCAGGACAAGTCTTCTTTCTTTTTTTGCTGAGACTTCTAATATACTTTTCTTTGCCTGTTTCATCCTTTGATTTCTTTTTCTTTTTTACAGATTCTTTGCTCTCTGATTCAGATTCACATGTACAGCTTTCTGATGATTTGTATGAACGGTTCTTCTTTTTCTTTCTCTTTTTTCCTTGTTTCTTTTCCTCATCCTCAGAATCTGAAGAACTGCTTGAAGAATCAGAGCTTGATGTAGAAGAAGATGAAGACTGACAAGATTTCTTCTTTTTCTTTTTCTTTCTTTCTCTTTTTTTGGATGAGCTCTCATTTCCACTTAATAATTTCTCTCTGCTTTTTTCTAGTTCCTTCTTCCAATTCTCATTCATTTTTTCTTCAAATTCAGCTAATGCCTTGGAGCCTTTCTTTTTATTTTCTAATTGTTTCTTCACTTCTTCCCAGGTGGGCCTTGGTCGATTCAGATAATCTTGTATTGTGGGGCCTGCAGATTGAGATGGGCCCCTCCATCTGGCCATTGCTATAGGATTCATATAGGCCACCCGATTGTCCCGCTTCCCCATGGTGCCTGATGGTTCCCAGAGCCGACTCTCAGTTGCTAAAGAGAATAAAGATAGACATCCTCCTTAAATTCTTCATCTGCTAGTATACCAAGTGGGCTCCATTCTGTGAGAGAAGCAGATGGAATGATTACAAAACACCTTTAATATAAGACAAAGTAAGCACATAAGTTTAATTGGTCACTGTCTATCACATAGTACAGTAGAAAAATTTCCAAAATCTTAGACCTTGAGAAAAAAAGAATATACACACAAGATTTTTGCATGTTTTAGATGTTGTGGTATGAATATAACATAAAGTGTTTTTTATATCTCATGTAAGGTTCTGTTATCTAAATTTTTTTAATAACTATTTCCTTTTATATTGTATGATAATTACCTTTTTTTTTCTTTCTTTCTGCCTTATATGGTATAAAGAGAGAGAGGAATTTCTATAGCTAAATTCTATACCAGGCAGACCTTCTCCATTTTAGTAGAGTGCAGCACAATCCACTCTACTCTTTGATAGAAACCTAGGAGTCATACCTGAAAAATCCTTCTCCCTCAATTATCACATCCAATTCATACTAAATCCTGCTGTTTAAACCCCCACAACAATAGGTCTCATGTCCATTCACTTTTCTCCAAATATATTGTCATCAACATAGTCCAGGTACTGTCATTTTTCATTTGGACTATTAATCTCTAGTATCTATTGTTTATTATGTGCCAGGGACCGCTTAGTGTTGTGCAGTGGATTATCTCGTTCAGCCTCCAGACTAACCCTACGAAGTTGATCCTATTATTATCCCTGTTACACAGATGAAGAAACTGAGGCTTAGAGAATTTGAGTAATGAGTACTTGCATAAAGTAACATAAAAAATGGCAAATGGCAAAACCAGGATTTAAATCAAGGCAGCCTGTCGCCAAACCCTGCACACCTAACACAACATTATATTGCCTCCTTATATCAACCTCTTATTTATTTATTTATTTATTTATTTATGGCTGTGGTGGGTCTTCGTTGCTGTGCGCAGGCTTTCTCTAGTTGCGGAGAGTGAGGGCTACTCATCGCTGCAGTGTGCGGGCTTCTCATTGCGGTGGCTTCTCTTCTTGCACAGCATAGGCTCTATGTGTGTGGGCTTCAGTAGTTGTGGCTTGCGGGCTCTAGAGCGCAGGCTCAGTAGTTGTGGTGCATGGGCTTAGTTGCTCTGCGGCATGTGGGATCTTCCTGGACCAGGGATCGAACCTGTGTCCCCTGCATTGGCAGGCGGATTCTTAACCACTGAGCCACCAGAGAAGTCCCTCAACCTCTTAATTGACAGCCCTATATTTACTCTTACTCTCTTCCATTCCAGTCCCACACTGAAATCAGAAGGATCTTAAAATACTCCAATGGCTTTACATTTTAATGAGAATTAGATCCACACTCCTATAAAGATCCTGCATGATCTGTCTTGCTTATCGCTCTTACACTTCATTGAGAGTTATTCACTTCTTTTCTTAATTCTATCTTTTCCAATCTTCTCTTGGTTTCTGGAACATGTTAAGCTCCAAGCTTAGCCACCATGGCCAGTTCCACCTCATCTTCATGCCTCAGTTTAGAGGTCAATTCCTCAGAAAGGAAATTATTAGGTGGAACTATATAAAATCACCAATTATACAGAAAAAAAGTCAAATACCAGTAATTTCACATGGCTCAACCTTATATTATGTTGCCTCTGTATCTATCCCTTATAGTCATTATTCTGCATCACAGTTCCTTGTTTCTTTTATTCGTAGCACTTAGAAAATTGAGGATTATTTTTTTTATTTGACTATTTGGATGTCTGTGTTTGTGTGTGTGTGTGTATGCATGTGTGTATTCATTGCTAAATATAAGGCTAAGAAGGGTAAAGGTCATGTTTGATCTGTCTTATCACCATGGTGTTCCCAGTACCTAACATGGCATCAGGCCCACACTAAGTACTCAATAAATATTTGCTCAATAATAAACAAACTAATGAATGGATTGATGCAGGGGTAACTCTGTGAGAGAGGGGCATTCACAGAAGCCTCCTGTAGTTGGTGATGTCAGTATAGGATTTTGAAGGATAAATAGGAGTTCACCTGGGAAATGAGGAAATGACAGACATTCCCCAGGCAGAAGAAACAATATGTGAAAAAACAGAGAAATCTGAAAGAGCACCATGTATTTAGTGTTGATGGAGCCTAAAGTGCAAGAGGGTAGCAGCAGGAGGTAAGGCTGCATAGGAAGTAAATAGCTTGATCCTAGAGCCTTTCTTAGGTTATTTTAACATCTTGGATTTTGTCCTATACTTGTTAGGAAGCTAGCAAAGTCTGAAGAGAAAGATAATCAGACATATCACAGATTTTTCTGTCAGTCTCCATCTTGACTTTGACCCTTTAAGTCACCCTAACATACCTACCCATCATAAGCTCAACGCCACAGATTTTACGGTGACTCTTGGTAATAGTTTCTTGGGTTTGATTTGTTGTGTTATCTTATTCTCCTTCCTCTTCAGTTCTGCCCAGCTCCTCTTAGGTATTTTTGTCATTTTCATTCTTACTGCTACCCTAAAGGTTGTCAAATATCATTGTTTCCCAGACTTGATCATCAAAAGCCCTTAATGACTTTATTTAATATTCAACTTGCTGGTTGTTTCTGCTACTGCACACTTAGAATAGCATAATCCATTCTAATTACAGTTCCTTGAGACCTAGTCCTGACATCATCTAGAAAGAGAGGCAAAGACCAATTCACAAAGGATTTGGATGCGATGCTGAGGTTGGGATTTATTCTATGGGACTTACAGTGAAGCTAATGGGGAGGTGTTGACTATTTTAAGCCAGAGAGTGATTTGGTCACACTTGAGTGCTTAAGAGACAATTTCTTACCAGCTGAAGACAATGAGATTCATTCAAGTATTCATACAGATATAAAATGAGTCTGAACTAAAAATAGTGGTATAATGAATGAAAAGAGGGGGAAATACAAGAGACATGTTTAGGAGATGCTACTAAAATTAACGATCAGTGAGATACAAAGGGTGAGGAAGATAAAGGAATCTAGGCTAAAGTTCTGGCTTGTGAGACAAGATACAAGGCAATGCCAGTGACTGGGTAATATAGGAAACGGCATAGACTTTGAGAAAAGGTCTGGGCTCAGTATTGGATTCATAAAGTTTGAAATATGTGAGTGAATCCACATGTAGGAAATTGGATGTATGGGTGTTAGCATTCTGGAATGTGACCTGAGTTAGAGATATAGGATTGGCAGTCACTGAGTGATGGCTAAAGTCATGAGAGAAAATTAAATCACCTTGGGGAAGATTTCAAATGAAAAAAGGTTTGAGCACTGGATCCAATTTAATAACAACACACAAGGGGCTGGCAGAGAAAGTAAAGCTTCAGAAAATTAGCCAGAGTGGTAAGAGCTAGACCAGTATCAGAAAATAAAGTTAGAGTCACAGAAACACAGTGGGGAGAGTAAAGTTTCAAGGTGAGGGCAATAATCCTCAAAGGACTATGGTCATGAATTTCATGTGAGCAACTTTTAAACATTAAAATTTGAGGAAAAATCCTAAATATCCATCAATAAAAAACAAGTTATATCAATTATAGTATACGTATACAATGGAATACTACATCCACAACATACTGTTGAGTGAAAAGTTCACCAAATGTAAACATTTGTTATCTCTGCATGTGGAGAGGCATTATTTCCTTTTGTAAGTTTCCCTATACTATTTATATTTTTTACAATGAGCAGGTATTATCTTTAACTTTAAAAAATCCAGAATAGGGCTTCCCTGGTGGTGCAGTGGTTGAGAGTCCGCCTGCCGATGCAGGGGACACAGGTTTGTGCCCCAGTCCGGGAAGACCCCACATGCCACGGAGCGGCTGGGCCCGTGAGCCATGGCCACTGAGCCTGCATGTCCAGAGCCTGTGCTCCGTGGCGGGAGAGGCCACAACAGTGAGAAGCCTGCGTACTGCAAAAAAAAAAAAAAAAAAAAAGTCCAGAATAAAAGGTGTTATGGACAACAATATTAAATGCAACAGATAGGTCAAGTAAGATGAAATCTGAAAATGTCTATTATATTTGGCTATAAAGAAATCATTAGTAACCATTGCTAATGCAATTTCAATTAATTAGGGCAGAAGCCAGATGACAGTGGGTTAAAGACTAAATGGGAGGTGAGAAAGTAGGGACATAGGGTACATAGACTCACTTGAGAAGGAAAGTAAAGTGATAAGAGGGCAACTATAATGAGGGATGAAGAATTTTAAAAAAATGATTTTTTACTGTTGTTTGTTTTTATCAAAGAAGAAACTTGAACATGTTCAGAGGGTGACAAGGTAAAATAGAAAGACTTTTAAGAAGACAGGAAAGAGGGAGGAGCTTCAAATGGTGGAAGAGTAAGACACGGAGATCACCTTCCTCCCCACAGATACACCAGAAGTACATCTACAGGTGGAACAACTCCTACAGAACACCTACTGAACGCTGGCAGAAGACGGCAGACCACCCAAAAGGCAAGAAACTCCCCACGTACCTGGGTAGGGCAAAAAAAAAAAAAAGAAAGAAAAAACACACACAAAAGAATAGGGACGGGACCTGCACCAGTGGGAGGGAGCTGTGAAGGAGGAAAGGTTTCCACACATTAGGAAGCCCTTTCGCGGGCAGAGACTGCGGGTGGCGGAGGGGGGAAGCTTCAGAGCCACGGAGGAGAGTGCAGCCACAGGGGTGCGGAGGGCAAAGCGGAGAGATTCCCTCACAGAGGATTGGTGCCGACCGGCACTCACCAGCCTGAGAGGCTTGTCTGCTCACCCGCCAGGGCAGGCGGGGCTGGGAGCTGAGGCTTGGGCTTCGGTCGGAGTGCAGGGAGAGGACTGGGGTTGGTGGCGTGAACACAGCCTGCAGGGGGTTAGTGCACCACGGCTAGCCAGGAGGGAGTCCGGGAAAAGATCTGGAGCAGCCGAAGAGACAAGAGACTTTTTCTTGCCTCTTTGCTTCCTGGTGAACGAGGAGAGGGGATTAAGAGCGCCGCTTACAGGAGCTCCAGAGACGGGCGCGAGACGCGGCTATCAGTGCAGACCTCAGAGACGGGCATGAGACACTAAGGCTGCTGCTGCCGCCACCAAGAAGCTTGGGTGTGAGCACAGGCCACTCTCCACACCTCCCCTCCCAGGAGCCTGTGCAGCCCGCCACTGCCATGGTCCCGTGATCCAGGGACAACTTCCCGGGAGAATGCACGGCGTGCCTCAGGCTGGTGCAACATCATGCTGGCCTCTGCTGCCGCAGGCTCGCCCCGCATCTGTACCCCTCCTTCCCCCCCGGCCTGACAGAGACAGAGACCCCGAATCAGCGGCTCCTTTAAGCCCGGCCTGTCTGAGTGAAGAACAGATGCCCTCAGGTGACCTACACACAGAAGTGGATCCAAATCCAAAGCTGAACACTGGGAGCTGTGCGAACAAAGAAGAGAAAGGGAAATTTCTCCCAGCAGCCTCAGGAGCAGCGGATTAAAGCTCCACAATCAACTTGATGTACCCTGCATCTGTGGAATACCTGAATAGACAACAAATCATCCCAAATTAAGGAGGTGGACTTTGGGAGCAAAGATATATATATTTTTTTCCGTTTTCTCTATTTGTGAGTGTGTATGTGAATGCTGCTCTGTGTGATTTTGTCTGTACAGCATTGCTTTTACCATTTGTCCTAGGGTTCTGTCTGTCCATTTTTTAAATTATTACTTAAAAAATTGTTTTCTTAATAATTATTTTTTAACTGTTATTTTAATAACCTTTAAATTTTATTTTATTTTATTTTATTTTATCTTCTTTCTTTCTTTTCTTTCTCCCTTTTATTCTGAGCCATGTGGAGGACAGGCTCTTGGTGCTCCAGCCAGGTGTCAGGGCTGTGCCACTGAGGTGGGAGAGCCAAGTTCAGGACACTGGTCCAGAAAAGACCTCCCAGCTCCACGAAATATCAAAAGGTGAAAATCTCCCAGAGATCTCCATCTCAACACCAAGACCCAGCTTCACCCAAAGACCAGCAAGCTACAGTGCTGGAAATGCTATGCCAAACAACTAGCAAGACAGGAACAAAAACCCATCCATTAGCAGAGAGGGTGCCTGAAATCATAGTAAGGCCACAGACACCCCAAAACACACCACCAGAAGTGGACCTGCCCACTAGAAAGACAAGATCCAGCCTCATCCACCAGAACACAGGCACTAGTCCTCTCCACCAGGAACTCTACACAACCTACTGAACCAACCTTAGCCACTGGGGACAGGCACCAAAAACAACGAGAACTATGAACATGCAGCCTGCGAAAAGGAGACCTCAAACACAGTAAGTTAAGCAAAATGAGAAGACAAAGAAACACACAGCAGATGAAGGAGCAAGGCAAAAACCCACCAGACCTAACAAATGAAGAGGAAATAGGCAGTATACCTGAAAACCAACTCAGAGTAATGATAGTAAAGATGATCCAAAATCTTGGAAATAGAATGGAGAAAATACAAGAAAAGTTTAACAAGGACCTAGAAGAACTAAAGAGCAAACAAACAGTGATGAACAACACAATATATGAAATTAAAAGTTCTCTAGAAGGGATCAATAGCAGAATAACTGAGGCAGAAGAAGGGATAAGTGACCTGGAAGATAAAATAGAGGAAAGCACTACCGCAGAGCAGAATAAAGAAAAATGAAAGAAAAGAATTGAGGACAGTCTCAGAGACTTCTGGGACAATATTAAATGCACCAACATTCGAATTATAGGGGTCCCAGAAGAAGAAGAGAAAAAGAAAGGGACTGAGAAAATATTTGAAGAGATTATAATTGAAAACTTCCCTAATATGGGAAAGGAAATAGTAAATCAAGTCCAGGAAACACACAGAGTCCCATAGAGGATAAATCCAAGGAGAGATACGCCAAGACACATATTAACCAAAGTATCAAAAATTAAATACAAAGAACAAATATTAAAAGCAGCAAGGGAAAAACAACAAATAACACACAAGGGAATCCCCATAAAGTTAAAAGCTGATCCTTCAGCATAAATTCTGCAAGCCAGAAGGGAGTGGCTGGATATATTTAAAGTGATGAAGGAGAAAAATCTACAAGCAAGATTACTCTACCCAGCAAGAATCTCATTCAGATTCAACAGAGAAATTAAAACCTTTACAGACAAACAAAAGCTAAGAGAATTCAGCACCACCAAACCAGCTTTACAACAAATGCTAAAAAAACTTCTCTAGGCAGGAAACACAAGAGAAGGAAAAGACCTACAATAATAAACCAAAAACAATTGAGAAAATGGGAATAGGAACATACATATTGATAATTACCTTAAATGTAAATGGATTAAATGCTCCACCAAAAGACATAGACTGCCTGAATGGATACAAAAACAAGACCCATATATATGCTGTCTACAAGAGACCCACTTCAGACCTAGGGACACATACAGACTGAAAGTGAGGGGATGGAAAAAGATATTCCATGCAAATGGAAATCAAAAGAAAGCTGGAGTAGCAATTCTCATATCAGACAAAATAGACTTTAAAACAAAGACTATTACAAGAGACAAAGAAGGACACTACATAAAGATCAAGGGATCAGTCCAAGAAGAAGATATAACAATTGTAAATATTTATGCAGCCAACATAGGAGCACCTCAATATATAAGGCAGATGCTAACAGCCATAAAAGAGGAAATTGACAGTAACACAATCATAGCAGGGGACTTTAACACCCCCCTTTCACCAATGGACAACTCATCAAAAATGAAAATAAATAAGGAACACAATCTTTAAAAGATACATTAAACAAGATGGACTTAATTGATATTTATAGGACATTCCATAAAAAAACAACAGAATACACATTCTTCTCAAGTCTTCATGGAACATTCTCCAGGATAGATCATATCTTGGGTCACAAGTCAAGCCTTGGTAAATTTAGGAAAATTGAAATCATATCAAGTATCTTTTTTGACCACAATGCTGTGAGACTAGATATCAGTTACAGGAAAAAATCTGTAAGAAATTCAAACACATAGAGTCTAAACAACACACTACTTAACAACGAAGATGTCACTGAAGAAATCAAAGAGGAAATCAAAAAATATCTAGAAACAAATGACAATGAAAACACGGTGACCAAAAACCTATGGGATGCAGCAAAAGCAGTTCTAAGAGGGAAGTTTATAGCAATACAATCCTACCTTAAGGAACAAGAAACATCTCAAATAAACAACCTAACCTTACACCTAAAGTAATTAGAGAAAGAAGAACAAAAAAAACCCCAGAGTTAGCAGAAGGAAAGGAATCATAAAGATCAGATCAGAAATAATTGAAAAAGAAATGAAGAAAACAATAGCAAAGATCAATAAAATTAAAAGCTGGTTCTTTGAGAAGATAAAATTGATAAACCATTTGCCAGACTTATCAAGAAAAAAAGGGAGTCGACTCAAATCAATAGAATTAGAAATGAAAAAGGAGAAGTAAAAATTGACACTGCAGAAATACAAAGGATCACAAGAGATTACTACAAGCAGCTATATGCCAATAAAATGGACAACCTGGAAGAAATGGACAAATTCTTTGAAAAACACAACCTTCTGAGACTGAACCAGGAAGAAATAGACAATATAAGCAGACCAATCACAAGCACTGAAATTGAAACTGTGATTAACAATCTTCCAACAAACAAAAGCTCAGGACCAAATGGCTTCACAGGCAAATCTATCAAACATAGAGAAGAGCTAACACCTATCCTTCTCAAACTCTTCCAAAATTTGGCAGAGAGAGGAACACTCCCAAACTCATTCTGCAAGGCCACCATCACTCTGATACCAAAACCAAAGAGGTCACAAAGGAAGAAAACTACAGGCCAATATCACTGATGAACACAGATGCAAAAATCCTCAACAAAACACTAGCAAACGGAATCCAACAGCACGTTAAAGGGATCATATGCTATGATCAAGTGGGGTTTATCACAGGAATGCAAGGATTCTTCAATATATGCAAATCAATCAATGTGATATACCATATTAACAAATTGAAGGAGAAAAACCATACGATCATCTCAATAGATGCAGAGAAAGCTTTCAACAAAACTCAACACCAATTTATGATAAAAACCTCCAGAAAGTAGGCCTAGAGGGAACTGTCCTCAACATAATAAAGGCCATATATGACAAACCCACAGCAAACATCGTCCTCAATGATCAAAAACTGAAACCATTTCCACTAAGATCAGGAACAAGTCAAGGTTGCCCACTCTCACCACTATTATTCAACATAGTTTTGGAAGTTTTAGCCACAGCAAGCAGAGAAGAAAAAGAAATAAAAGGAATCTAAATTGGAAAAGAAGATGTAAAGCTGTTACTGTTTGCAGATGACATGATTCTATACATAGAGAATCCTAAAGATGCGACCAGAAAACTACTAGAGCTAATGAATGAATTTGGTAAAGTAGCAGGATACAAAATTAATGCACAGAAATCTCTTGCATTCCTATACACTAATGATGAAAATCTGAAAGTGAAATTAAGAAAACACTTCCATTTACCATTGCAACAAAAAGAACAAAATATCTAGGAATAAACCTTCCTTAGGAGCCAAAGGCTCTGTATACAGAAAATTATAATACACTGATGAAAGATATTAAAGACGATACAAATAGATGGAGAGAGATACCGTGTTCTTGGATTGGAAGAATCAACATTGTGAAAATGACTATACTACCCAAAGCAATCTACAGATTCAATGCAATCCCTATCAAATTACCACTGACATTTTTCACAGAACTAGAACAAATATTTCACAATTTGTATGGAAACACAAAAGACCCCGAATAGCCAAAGCAATCTTGAGAAAGAAATACGGAGTTGGAGGAATCAGGCTCCCTGACTTCACACTACACTACAAAGCTACAGTAATCAACACAGTATTGTACTGACACAAAAACAGAAATATAGATCAATGCAACAGGATAGAAAGCCCAGGGATAAAGCCCCACACCTATGGTCACCTTATCTTTGATAAAGGAGGCAAGAATATACAGTGAAGAAATGACAGCCTCTTCAATATGTGGTGCTGGGAAAACTGGACAGCTACATGTAAAAGAATGAAATTAGAATACTCCCTGATACCATACACAAAAATAAACTCAAAATGGATTAAAGACCTAAATATAAGGCCAGTAACTATCAAACTCTTAGAGGAAAACATAGGCAGAACACTCTATGACATAAATCACAGCAAGATCCTTTTTGACCCACCTCCTAGAGAAATGGAAATAAAAACAAAAATAAACAAATGGGACCTAATGAAACTTCTAAGCTTTAGCACAGCAAAGGAAACCATAAACAAGATGAAAAGACAACCTTCAGAATGGGAGAAAATATTTGCAAATGAAGCATCTGACAAAGGATTAATCTCCAAAACATACAAGCAACTCATGCAGCTCAATATCAAAAAAAACAAACAACCTAATCCAAAAGTGGGCAGAAGACCTAAATAGACATTTCTCCACAGAAGATATACAGATTGCCAACAAATACATGAAAGAATGCTCAGCATGATTAATTATTAGAGAAATGCAAATCAAAACTACAATGAGATATCATCTCACAGCGGTCAGAATGGCCATCATCAAAAAATCTACAAACAATAAATGCTGGAGAGGGTGTGGTGAAAAGGGAACCTTCTTGCACTGTTGGTGGGAATGTAAATTGATACAGCCACTATGGAGAACAGTATGGAGGTTCCTTAAAAAACTACAAATAGAACTACCATATGACCCAGCAATCCCACTACTGGGCATATACCCTGAGAAAACCATAATTCAAAGAGTCATGTACCAAAATGTTCACTGCAGCTCTATTTACAATAGTCAGGACATGGAACCAACTGAAGTGTCCATCAACAGATAAATGGATGAAGAAGATGTGCCACATATATATAATGGAATATTAGTCAGCCATAAAAAGGAATGAAACTGAGTTATTTTTAGTGAGGTCGTTGGACCTAGAGACTGTTATACAGAATGAAATAAGTCAGAAAGAGAAAAGCAAATACTATATGCTAACACATATATATGGAATCTAAAAAAAAGTGGTCAGAAGAACCTAGGGGCAAGACAGCAATAAAGATGCAGACCTACTACAGAATGGACTTGAGGATACAGGGAGGGGCAAGGGTAAGCTGGGACAAAGTGAGTGAGTGGCATGGACATATATACACTAGCAAACGTAAAATAGATAGGTAGTGGTAAGCAGCCACATAGCACAGGGAGATCAGCTTGGTGCTTTGTGACCACCTAGAGGGGTGGGATAGGGAGGGTGGGAGGGAGGGAGATGCAAGAGTGAAGAGATATGGGGACATATGTATATGTATAACTGATTCACTTTGTTATAAAGCAGAAACTAACACACCATTGTAAAGCAATTATACTCCAATAAAGATGTTAAAAAAAAAAGTAAAAGAAGAAATGCAAGAGAGGGAATAATTCTTTAGGGCAAAACCATAGAAGAAACAGAGGTATCAGAGTCATAATTAGAAGATCTCTCTTGAAAGAGCAGAGGCAAAGAATAAAGGGTATGGGTGTAGAGTTGTGTGTGTGTGTGGGGGGGATGATGAAAGGGAGAAAGTTGAAATATTTCTCACCTAATAGTCTTCATTTTCACTCAGTGTTAGGAGCCAAGGTCAGCTGCTAAGATTAAGGCAGGTTGAGGTAGCATAGGAGTCTTGAGACAAATGATTAAAATTTGGAATAACTGCAGAGGGGAATGCGAGAGAATGCTGACAGCAGACAAGTGTTGTTGGAGGCCTTCAGAACTGCACTATCTGTGTGCTCTTTTTGCAGAAGATAAAGCACACTGAGAAAAAAGAAAAAGTAACACCAACAAAGTCTCTTGCTCAAATACTCTTTGTTTTAAAAGTGCTGTGGCTTACCTTCTGTTTCTATCTTAGAAGAGAAACTTTATTCTCTTTATCTCTATTCATTTGTATGAAGTATGCTAATTTTGTATAAAGATTAGATACAAATTGTAACAACCCTGCTGGTAATCTGAGTGTTATAACAGTTATTTGTTCATTTATTCTTACAGCTCCCTTTTGATCATCTATTATGCACCAGACACTATGTTATATGCCATGGAGATTATGGTCTAGTAAAGGTAAAAGTCATTACACAAATATCAAAAAAATGAGTATATAATTATAATCGTAATTAAAATGATGAAGGAAAAGCACAGGATGCTATGAAAAGTATAATGAGTAACCTAATTTAGAATGGAAGGTCAACTCTGAGATACTAACATATAATTAACATGTAATCTGAGACCTGATGGATAAATCAGAGCTAGCCAGATGAAGTGATTAAACAGGAAAGGAGTAATCAAAGAGCCAGAGTTGACTGCATGTTCCAAGCACAAGGAATACCAGATGGTAAGGCCCCGAGGTGAAAAGGAAAAGCCAAATACAATGCAAATATTCACATTATTACACTGTTGTAAACCAGTCATCATATCAGCTTCTCATTCTTAAAAGTGATCGTATCTATAGCATTTTTTATTGAACATGCTCAGGTAAAAGTCAATATGAATTTAAATTAATTAAAAGCATATTTTAACATTTCACAGTCTAATTTCAATTGTAACTATCACCAAGGCTAGTTATTTTAAGGACTTACTCTATTTTACAAATCATTTCATTCAATTTTTAGTGATATGTCTAACTGTAGGCATCATACTGTCTCATAGACATATGCACTTCAGCTGAAAATTCTTTCCAAATAATTGGCAATAGCTCTGTGACTTAATCTGAAACACCCTACTCTTCTGCAAAGGTCTGGACATTTGGATGAGGCCCCTATTAAGAAAAAAAAAAACCTTAATGTTCTTTGTTCCCACTAGCTAATGTAAGTTTAAGTACCATGCTACTGAAATAAATGCCTCTTATAAAGCTACTTAAAGGCTTTAAGATAGTAATGAGTCTGCTAAATTATAATATAATAATAATCTGTACATATATACTGCTAATACCTTTAATTATCACACTATGTTCTGCCATTTCACATTGATTGATAATATAGAGGGCAGCCACAGAATCACCTAATTCACAGGCTGAATAAGAGACAAAGATGGTTTATGAACACATTTAATGATATTTGAAAATTTCCTGAAAATATCTAGCTCTAGCAAGTGTATATAAAATGATATCATTTCTTCTAAATAAAACTCAAGCAATAACACATTCTATTCTAGCTGTTAACGTGACTGTTTTGAGGGAGAAATTATCCCTCTTATTTTGATCAACATGTTAGAAAGCTGGGATCAACATGATAGAAAGCTGTGCCGGGTTAAAAGCATTCATCTCTGGTGAATTCCCTCTGGCATAGTTGTGTCATGGAGCATTTCTCATTCTAGGGAAAAGGTGTAGAATTTGAAATACTGCCTCTTCTTCCATCTACAGAATTGTCAAATGACAAGGGATCAGTCTCTAATATCTTAAGGATGATACCAGAAAGTTTATAGCAGCAACAAAATATTGCAGATGCAAGAGATAAAACAGAAAAGAATAGTTATGAGGGTAGAAGCTCTAAGTATAAATTTTAGCTAAGTGTTTATTTTAAAGAAATGAGTACTTCACCCTCTTATTTCTCTTAATATAGTAATACATTTAGGATTTTATATTCAGAAAAACAAATCATTGTTATTGTTTAGCTTTTATGATGATGAAGTGAAATTTTTTTAAAAACAAACTTTCTGCTTTAGGATATCTTTAGATTTACAGAAAAATTGCAAGTATAGTAGAGTATCTTCTGCATTCAGTTTTATTATAGATAATGTCTTAAATTAACATGTACATTTGCCACAACTAATGAGCCAATACTGACACATTCATATTAACTAAAGTCCATTCTTTATTCAAATTTCCTTAGTTTTTAACCTAATGTTCTTTTTCTATTCCAGGAATCCATTCGGGATACCACATTACATTTAGTCATCATGTCTCCCAGGATCTCCTAGACTGGCAGTTTCTCAGAATCTCCTTGGTTTTGAGGAGTACTGATCAGATACTGATTTTTTAGAAAGCCTTTCCATTTGGGTTTGTCTGATGTTTTTCTCATGGTTAGAGTTAGACTGCAAGTTCTTGGAAGGAAGAACACAAGTAAAGTACCATTTTCATTACATTACATCCAAGGTACATACTAAGGTGACTTATCATTGATGTTAACCTTGATCACATGACTGAGGTAGTTAGTATTTGCCAGTTGTATCCACTGCAAGAGTACCCTCCATTTCCATTCTGTATTCTTTGGAAGAATGTCACTATGTGCAATCCACACTTGGAGATTTATGCTCTATCTTCTTGATGGTGGAATATCTACATAAAATATTTGAAATTCCTGTGTATGGGAGATTTGTCCTTTGCATCAGTATGGATCATGAGTATTAATTTTATACTTTGGGCAATATTTAAATACTACTTATTTTGTTGTTGAAATTGTTCCAAAGTTGGCCTTCAGGAGCTCTTTTAGTTGGCTCCTGTATCTTTTTGACATATCCTTATGATTTTGTTTCTTAAGTACTTCCTTACTTTCTGGTTCTATAAGACACTCTAGCATCATCTTGTATATCCTCTGCATTAGCCCTAGAATCATATTGGGGTATTGCTGCTTCTAGACTCTCTCATCAGACAGCTAGGAAATACAGTAAGTCCCCTACATACGAACCTTCAAGTTGTGAACTTTCAAAGATGTGAATATGTGTTCGCATGTCCAATCACGTAAGTTAGTTCACGTGTCTGGCATACATTGCCACATGCGTGCACCCTCTCCAAGTGGTTGTGCTTTTGCATACTTTACTGTACATTACTGTATAGAGTAAAGTAGTACAGATTCTTAATTTCAAGCCCAGGATGTCTGGAATCATGTGTAAAAGCAGCAGCGATGTAGCTGGTACTACTATACTTTTCAAGGTACTGTACTGTAAGATTAAAAATGTTTTCTTTATTTTTTGTGTTTGCTTTTTTATGTATTATTTGTGTGAAAAATATTATAAACTTATTACAATACAGTACTATATAGCCGATTGTGTTAGTTGGGTACCTAGGCTAACTTTGTTGGACGTACAAACACACTGGACTTAATGAACATGCTCTCAGAATGGAACTCGTTCGAGTGTAGTAGACTTACTGTATATGAAATGATTTTAATTCATTCAATCACATATTAATTTTGAACTAAGTACCTGACACTTGGATGACAAATATAAATTATTTAGAGATGGAATACAGAACACTGTGTTGACTATAATGTGGCATTTAGGTGACATGACTGACTCATCATCTATAGAGTCCATGTTATGGTTATTTCTCAATTAGTAGGAATGGATCTCTCCTGCATACATTTCTTTTTTTAATGTTTATTTATTTTCTCATTAGTCATCCATTTTATACACATCAGTGTATACATGTCAATCCCAATCTCCCAATTAATCACACCCCACCCCACCCCCGCCGCTTCCACCACTTGGTGTACATACGGTTTTTTCTCCACTTCTGTGTCTCAATTTCTGCTCTGCAAACTGGTTCATCTGTAGCATTTTCTAGGTTCCACATATATGTGTTAATATACAATATATTTTTTTCTCTTTCTGACTTACTTCACTCTGTATGACAGTCTCTAGATGCATCCACATCTCTACAAATGAACCAATTTCGTTCCCTTTTATGGCTGAGTATTTTCCATTGTATATATGTACCACATCTTTATCCATTCATCTGTCAGTGGGTATTTAGGCTGCTTCCATGACCTGGCTATTAAAAATAGTGCTGCAATTAACATTGGGGTGCATGTATCTTTTTGAATTATGGTTTTTTTCTGGGTATATGCCCAGTAGTGGGATTGCTGGGTCATATGGTAATTCTATTTTTAGTTCTTTAAGGAACCTCAATAATGTTCTCCACAGTATCTGTATCAATTTACATTCCCACCAAAAGTGCAAGAGAGTTCCCTTTCCTCTACACCCTCTCCAGCATGTGTTGTTTGTATATTTTCTGATGATGCCCATTCTAATTGGTGTGAGGTGATACCTCATTGTAGTTTTGATTTGCATTTCTCTAATAACTAGTGACGTTGAGCAGCTCTCCATGTGCTTCTTGGCCATCTGTATGTCTTCTTTGGAGAAATGTCTATTTAGGTCTTCTGCCCATTTTTGGATTGAGTTGTTTGTTTTTTTTAATATTGAGCTGCATGAGCTGTTTATATATTTTGGAGATTAATGCTTTGTCTGATGATTCATTTGCAAATATTTTCTCCCATTCTGGGGGTTGTCTTTTAGTCTTGTTTATGGTTTCCTTTGCTGTGCTAAAGCTTTGAAGTTTCATTAGGTCCCATTTGTTTATTTTTGTTTTTATTTCCATTTCTCTAGGAGGTGGGTCAAAAAATATCTTGCTGTGATTTATGTCAAAGAGTGTTCTTCCTATGTTCTCCTCTAAGAGTTTTAAAGTGTCTGATCTTACATTTAGGTCTCTAATCCACTTTGAGTTTATTTTGGTGTATGGTGTTAGGGAGTGTTCTAATTTCATTCTTTTACATGTAGCTGTCCAGTTTTCCCAGCACCACTTATTGAAGCGACTGTCTTTTCTCCATTGTATATCCTTGCCTCCTTTGTCATAGATTAGTTGACCATAGGTGCGTGGGTTTACCTCTGGGCTTTCTATCCTGTTCCATTGATCTATATTTCTGTTTTTCTGCCAGTACCATATTGTCTTGATTAATGTAGCTTTGTAGTATAGTCTGAAGTCAGGTAGTCTGATTCCTCCAGCTCTGTTTTTTTTCCCTGAAGACTGCTTTGGCTATTCATGGTCTTTTGTGTCTCCATACAAATTTTAAGATTCTTTGTTCCAGTTCCATAAAAAATGTCAGTGGTAATTTGATAGGGATTGCATTGAATCTGTAGATTGCTTTGGGTAGTATAGTCGTTTTCATGATATTGATTCTTCCAATCAAAGAACATGGTATATCGCTCCATCTGTTGGTATTGTCTTTAATTTCTTTCATCAGTGTCTTATAGTTTTCTGCATACAGGTCTTTTCTCTCCCTAGGTAGGTTTATTCCTAGGTATTTTATTCTTTTAGTTGCAATGGTAAATCGGAGTATTTCCTTAATTTCTCTTTCAGATTTTTCATCTTTAGTGTATAGGAATGCAAGAGATTTCTGTGCATTAATTTTGTATCCTGCAACTTTACCAAATCCATTGATTAGCTCTAGTAGTTTTCTGGTGGCATCAGTAGGGTTCTCTATGTATAGTATCATGTCATCTGCAAACAGTGACAGCTTTCCTTCTTCTTTTCCAATTTGTATTCCTTTATTTCTTTTTCTTCTCTGATTGCCGTGGCTAGGACTTCTAAAACTATGTTGAATAACAGTTGTGAGAGTGGATATCCTTGTCTTGTTCCTGATCTCAGAGGAAATGCTTTCAGTTTTTCACCATTGAGAATGATGTTTGCTGTGGGTTTGTTGTATATGGCCTTTATTATGTTAAAGTAGGTTCCCTCTATGCCCACTTTCTAGAGAGTTTTTATCATAAATCGGTGTTGAATTTTGTCAAAAGCTTTTTCTGCATCTATTGAGATGATCATATGGTTTTTATTCTTCAATTTGTTAATATGGTGTATCACACTGATTGATTTGCGTATATTGAAGAATCCTTGCATCATTCGGATAAATCCCATTTGATCATGGTGTATGATCCTTTTATTGTGTTGTTGCATTCTGTTTGCTAGTATTTTGTTGAGGATTTTTGCATCTATATTCATCAGTGATGTTGATCTGTAATTTTCTTTTTTTGTAGCATTTTTGTCTGGTTTTGGTATCAGGGTGATGGTGGCCTCATAGAATGAGTTTGGGAGTGTTGCTTCCTCTGCAATTTTTGGGAAGAGTTTGAGACGGATAGGTGTTAGCTCTTCTCTAAATGTTTGATAGAATTCACCTGTGAAGCCATGTGGTCCTGGACTTTTGTTTGTTGGAAGACTTTTAATCACAATTTCAATTTCATTACTTGTGATTGGTCTGTTCATATTTTCTATTTCTTCCCGGTTTAGTCTTGGAAGTTTATATCTTTCTAAGAATTTGTCCATTTCTTCCAGGTTGTCCAACTTATTGGCATAGAGTTGCCTTGTAGTAGTCTCTTAGGATGCTTTGTATTTCTGAGGTGTCTATTTTAACTTTTCCTTCTTCATTTCTAAGTTTATTGATTTGAGTCCTCTCCCTTTTTTTCTTGATGAGTCTGGCTAATGGTTTATCAATTTTGTTTATCCTCTCAAAGAAACAGCTTTTAGTTTTATTGATCTTTGTTATTGTTTTCTTTGTTTCTATTTCATTTATTTCTGCTCTGATCTTTATGATTTCTTTCCTTCTGCTAACCTTGGGTTTTGTTTGTTCTTCTTTCTCTAGTTCCTTTAGGTGTAACGTCAGATTGTTTATCTTTCTTGTTTCTTGAGGTAGGCTTGTATAGCTATAAACTTCCCTCTTAGAACTGCCTTTGCTGCATCCCATAGGCTTTGGATTGTCATGTTTTCATTGTCATTTGTCTCTAGGTATTTTTTGATTTCCTCTTTGATTTCTTCAGTGATCTCTTGGTTATTTAGTAACGTATTGTTTAGCGTCCATGTGTTTGTGTTTTTTAAGGTTTTTTTCCTCTAATTGATTTCTAATCTCATAGCACTGTTGTCAGAAAAGACACTTGATGTGATTTCAATTTTGTTAAATTTACTAAGGCTTGATTTGTGATCCAAAATGTGATCCATCCTGGAGAATGTTCCATGTGCACTGGAGAAGTAATTGTAATCTTCTGTTTTTGGATGGAATGTCCTATAAATATCAATTAACTCTATCTAGTCTATTGTGTCATTTAAAGCTTGTGTTTTCTTATTAATTTTCTATTTGGATGATTTGTCCATTGGTGTAAATGAGGTGGTAAAGTCCCCCACTATTACTGTGTTACTGTCAATTTCCTCTTTTAGAGCTGTTAGCAGTTGCCTTATGTATTGAGGTGCTCCTATGCTGGGTGCATATATATTTACAATTGTTATATCATCTTCTTGGATTGGTCCCTTGATCATTATGTAGTGTCCTTCCTTGTCTCTAGTAACAGTCTTTGTTTTAAAGTCTATTTTATCTGATATGAGTATTGCTACTCCAGCTTTCTTTTGATTTCCATTTGCATGGAATATCTTTTTCCATCCCCTCACTTTCAGTCTTTATGTGTCCCTAGGTCTGAAGTGGGTCTCTTGTAGACAGCATATATATGGGTCTTGTTTCTGTATCCATTCAGCAAGCCTGTGTCTTTTGGTTGGAGCATTTAATGCATTCATGTTAAGGTAATTATCGATACATATGTTCCTATGTCCATTTTCTTAATTGTTTTGGGTTTGTTTTTGTAGGTTCTTTCTTTCTCTTGTGTTTCCTTTAGCATTTGTTGTAGAGCTGGTTTGGTGGTGCTGAATTCTCTTAGCTTTTGCTTGTCTGTAAAGCTTTTGATTTCTCCATCGAATCTAAATGAGATCCTTGCTGGGTGTTCTTGGTTGTAGGTTCTTCCCTTTCATCATTTTAAGTATATCATGCACTCCCTTCTGACTTGTAGAGTTTCTGCTGAGAAATCAGCTGTTAACCTTATGGGAGTTCCCTTGTATGTTATTTGTTGTTTTTCCCTTGCTGCTTTTAATAATTTTTCTTTGTCTTTAATTTTTACCAGTTTGATTACTGTGTGTCTCAGCGTGTTCCTCCTTGGGTTTATCCTGTATGGGACTCTCTGTGCTTCCTGGACTTGGGTTGCTATTTCGTTCCCCATGTTAAGGAAGTTTTCAACTATAACCTCTTCAAATATTTTCTCGGGTCCTTTCTCTCTCTGTTCTCCTTCTGGGACCCCGATAATGCAAATGTTGTTACGTTTAATGTTATCCCAGGGGTGTGTTAGGCTCTCTTCATTTCTTTTCATTCTTTTTTCTTTATTCTGTTCTGCAGCAGTGAATTCCACCGTTTTGTCTCCCCGGTCACTTATCCATTCTTATGCCTCAGTTATTCTGCTATTGACTCCTTCTCGTGTATTTTTTATTTCAGTTATTGTATTGTTCATCTCTGTTTGTCTGTTCTTTAATTCTTCTAGGTCTTTGTTAGACATTTTTTGCATCTTCTCAATCTTTGCCTCCATTCTTTTTTCGAGGTCCTGGATCATCTTCACTATCATTATTCTGAATTCTTTTTCTGGAAGATCACCTATCTCTATTTAATTTAGTTGTTTTTCTGGGGTTTTGTCTTGTTCCTTCATCTGGTACATAGCCCTCTGCCTTTTCATCTTGTCTATCTTTCTGTGAATGTGGTTTTTGTTCCATAGGCTGCAGGATTGTTGTTCTTCTTGCTTCTGCTGTCTTCCCTCTGGTGGATGAGGCTATCTAAGAGGCTTGTGGAAGTTTCTTAATGGGAGGGACTGGTGGTGGATAGAGTGGCTGTTTCTGAGCTCTGATGGGCAGAGCTCAGTCAAACTTTAATCTGCTTGTCTACTGATGGGTGGGGCTGGGTTCCCTCCCTGTTGGTTGTTCAGCCTGAGGCGACTCAACACTGGAGCCTACTTGGGCTCTTTGGTGGGGCTAATGGCAGACTCTGGGAGGGCTCATGCCAAGGAGTACTTCCCAGAACTTCTGCTTCCAGTGTATTTGTCCCTTGGAGATCCACAGCTGCCCCCCGCCTCTGCAGGAGACCCTCCAACACTAGCAGGTAGGTCTGGTTCAGTCTCCTATGGGGTCACTGCTCCTTCCCCTGGGTCCTGGTGTGCACACTACTTTGTGTGTGCCCTCCAAGAGTGGAGTCTCTGTTTCCCCCTGTCCTGCCAAAGTCCTGTAATCAAATCCCGCTAGCCTTCAAAGTCTGTTTTTCTAGAAATTCCTCCTCCCGTTGCCAGACCCCCTGGTTGGGAAGCCTGACGTGTGGCTGAGAACCTTCACTCCAGTGGGTGGACTTCTGTGGTATAAGTGTTCTCCAGTTTGTGAGTCACCCACCCAGCAGTTATGGGATTTGATTTTATTGTGATAGCGCCCCTCCTACCATCTCATCGAGGCTTCTCCTTTGTCTTTGCATGTGGGGTATCTTTTTTGGTGAGTTCCAGTGTCTTCCTGTCAGTGATTGTTCAGCGGTTAGTTGTGATTCCGGTGTTCTCAAAGAGGGAGTGAGAGCATGTCCTTATACTCCACCATCTTGAACCAATCTCCCCTCCTGCATACATTTCTGAAACTGTTTGAAAAGTCTAAGAGTATAGTATACAGAAAAGTGCAAAGGCCCTCAGAAGAACTAGCTTTTCCTCTTTAGCACTTTGCCCTATTCAAGAAGCCATGAACAAAACAGTATTGTTTATAGTGTCAGTGTCAATGTTTTAAGAAATGCTCTGTAGAAAACCATTATATACATGAGTACCAAATTCAACTAAGCAGTTGCCAAGGAGCTATTTATTTTGTCAGTGCATTTGATAAGTTTTAGATACTCACTAGCAACTTTCCTGAGTCTTCCTTGACAACAGATTTTGCCCTATTATGTGTGTTTAGATGTGGTAAGTCATGGCTATATAGGATGTAATTAAAATGTTCTAGGAGCACCGAAAATTCCAGTTCCTCTATTCAAGGGGTCACCTTACATGAACTAATGTTAACTGAATACTAGTTTCTTTCCATCTGTGTGACATGACTTCTATGAAAATACACCCCCCAAATAAGGTTTGCCACCTCTCTTATCCCCATTGTCCCAACTTCTATTTCACAAATGAATTTTGTATAAATCCCTGACAAGATCCCTCAAGTCACAAAGCTTGTTTGTGTTTTTTAGCACTGAACATCTAAAATCAATTTCATTCACATTTGATCAGGGTGCAAATGTAATATCATTCATACATTAGACTTTCAAAGTGAGACAAAACTGTACCTTCCGTTTATTCTTTATAATATTATCTACATTTTGTGTTAAAAAGTGATATATTTTATATAAGAGAATCATGAGATGCTTCTTGAGGCAATGCACTGTGAATCCAAACTGATTGGTAGACTAAAATCTGTCAACTTTTCCCTGGATCTAGTTGTGCCAGGATATACTGGTCACCTCTTCCAGCAACTTATAAAAGATAAGGCCCTAAGCATAGAAAGCAAACCAGGGGAACTCTTTATTATTTTGCCAGGGAACACAGTTCAGAGCACATCTATTTATGCATGGCTTTAAACAGCCTTACTTGGTTTCTCATGAATCAACACTTCAATGACTACCTTCTGTACTCTGCCACCCTGACATGAATTTTTTAAAGTGTATTTCTAAAAACAGAACAGAGAATTTGATGTAATGTGTATATACAAATATACTGGCTATGAAATAACTGAAAGCATCACAGCTATTTATTGAAGCTAGGTACACTTACATGAGTCACCTCTCTTCTCACAAATGACTACATATGAAAATTTCCTAAAAATTCAAAGGCCAGATCATATAGACTTATTTGTTATAATAACTAACATATAGATGCTTATTGGAAACAATAATAAGGTACACTGAGAAGCCTCATAAAGTGTGAAAATTTGTATTAATATTACTTTAGTATGCTGGAATCAAAGGGGACTACCTTTCCATGACTTGCCTGTTTTGAAAAACCATATGGAAGAGATAACTCAGTATTCATCCTCAGGGGGAGAAAAATTAGTTTTAAATTCCAGGAAGGACACTGAGGAAGAGTTGGCTTGATGAAGGCAGATAAAGTATCTTAGGTAAATTCACTAGGCAGGCTGTTTAACTTCACCCACCGATGCAGCAATCATCATTAGAATTCATTATAATTATAGATGTGAAGGACCAGCTCCCCTTTTTACTTGCTGAGTGCTCTCAGACAAATCATATAACCTCTCTTTGTCTCAGTTTTCAATCCCATATCCTGCCCTCAGGTTCAAATGAAATATTCTTTGGCCATAGTTTGAAAACTGTTTAAGTCTATATAAATGTAAAGACTTGATATTCCTATGATTATTTTCATCTATCATATAATAATGATTACAATTATTCAGTATTCACCATGAATAGGTACTATTCCAAGTGGTTTACATGGATTATCTCATTTAATTCTCACTACTTCATGAAGTAGGTATTATAATTTTCCCCATTTGACAGATGAGCAAACAGTTTCAGGATGCTTAAGTAATTTTTCCAAGGTCTCATAGTAGTAGAGCCAAGATTGGACCCCTAGCAGCATGATTTAAAGCCTGCATTATTAAAGAATGTTATAGCATGAAAAGTGGCTGCAAATTCTAGCAGAGGACTCTAATGAAAATATGATGGTTATTTGTAGCTCTACATCCATCCCTTAAGTTCAGAAGGTCACAGGACAAATGCTCCCCTGAAAGGGCAGAAAAGTGTCTAATGTTAACAAAATTTAAATTGGTTGATAATATCAGTTTCTACAAACTGGGACTACCTGAAGCAGGTGTTCTATTAATTTATCACATCAATCTAGAATTTTCAGACACATGAAGCATAAATCTCTCTCGGGTGTGGAAGTGGAGATGGGAGTCTAGCTTAAACTAGTCAATGTATTTTTCTGCATAACCATGTGGCTGGATACAACTAACTTTTATGATAATGAAGATAACTTGGGAAAATGGAAACATACAGAAAACTCAAAAACACCATGTAACTTATTATTTTCAGTTTCTTTCCTTACCCAACCCGATTACCAGAGCTGATTAAATGGACTGATTCAAGTTTTCCCTTCTCTCTTAACATCTGCAAATATGGGGATGCTTAAGGAACAGTGTTAACTAGAATCAGCGAAAAGCAAATGGAAACCATTCAAATCAGCCTGGATAATCTATAAACTACTAAGAGTTTCTTCCCTTTATATTCCAGATTACTTACTACCTATCTCTGTTCCTTCACATGGCTGTATGTGTTCCTGCCATTTATATATGTAGAGTGTCACTTGTAATTTCCTTTTCCACCACTGGATTGCAAATCTCTAAAGGGTAAAAACTATAGCATTGCCCAGACTGCCATGCTCTCTATCCACTGCTTTGACAGATATTCCGAGTCACAGAATTTGCTAACCTGACACTTAACATGTCACAGCAGTTATTTTTACCTATTTGTTATATCATTGCCAGCAGCAGTTGTCATGCAGTAGTCAGGAATACAGGAAAGTTCCACACTAGGAAGTCAGCTATTTTTACCCAGATTCCCCTGAATCTTTTTCACCCTTTGAATGACACTGAAATAATCTGCCTATATTATTGCCTGAATAAGGAAACTGAAAATCCCAGTACATTTTCTTGATTTACTCCCAACTCAGTATAACTCTAGATAACTGTTTTTCTCTATGGAAGAAGTCAATTCTACCCCCAAATCCCCCAACAGCCCTGAATGTGAGCAGACAGATTACTTATACAATCCCTTAAATCTTCTGATAAGCAGTCATATCAAAACTTTATAATCTATTTGGCTTATCTCTTCCAAAATGTTTGCACATGAAATTCCTCATCTTGAAAATAAATTTGATATCCTAAAAATTAGAGAAATACCTAAAATGTTTATGGCATGCTGAAATGGAAGAAAACTTGCTTTTCATCAGCCTGAATTACTACTGGCTTGGAAAATAAATCATAACTTAATTTTGACAATAATACAATGTAAAATGGAAAAATATGTTAAAATAAGATTGAATCTGTATGGTGAAAACATAAAATCTGAATGTAGGTGTTTCACTTATTCACTCAAAATATGTTTACTGAGAACCTACTATGAGTCAGGCACTAGTGTTAAACAAGACAGATAAAGTCCATGACTTCATGGGGTTTACATGTTAGAGGAGAGAGATAATTAACAAATTTGGGCTTTATTCCAAATATGTCAGAATGAAACTAATCAAGACTTTAACAGAAAATACTGGGTGGTGGTTGGGGGATGGGGGAAACAGAGGAACAAGTTAAATGATGTAATAAATAAACACAGATAAATCCAGAATATGGGACATTCTATAAAACAAACATCTGGTCTTTTCTAAAAATTACATGAGAAAAAATGAAGACTGCTCTAGAAAAAAAGATTTAAAGAGACATAATTAAATGCCATGCATGAACCTTGATTTTATCCCAGTTCAGTAAAAAACAGGTATATGAGGTTTCTTTTTAGAGTGATGGAAATGTTCCAAAATTACATTGTGGTGATGGCTGCACAACTTTTGTAAATTTGCAGTAAGTCATTGAATATTACATTTAAAATGAATAATTTTCACGGTGTGAAAACTATACCTAAATAAAGCTGTTAAAAATGATTTTGAAGGGACACCTAGAGATATCTAATATTGATAGGTATTAGATGACATCAGGGAATTATTTTTAATTACCTTAAATATTATAATATTAAGAGTATGGAAGAGAATTCCCTTATTTTTAGGAGATGCAAACTGAAGAAATTGCATATGAAGCATCATGAGTTCTGAAACTTAATTTCAAATTGTACAGCAAAACAAAGAAAGCAAATACAGCAAAATGATTAAAGTTTTTTGCTCTAGGTTATGAGTGCATAGGTGTTCACTGCAAAAGTCTTTCAAGTTTTCTATGTGCCTGAAAATTTCATAATAAAAAGTTGGAAAATAAATTAATTTTTGAGAGAAAAAGAGAGAGCCATTGGAAGATATGAAGTAAGGAATGATAATGATCTGTTGTTTTTGTCTATCTTAACAAACAAATTGGACCTACTTGCTGTATGATTTGATCAGTTAGACAGAAATCTCTCAATAGCTGAAGGCTGAATAAATTGACTGCATTGGAAGATAACTGATTATGAAATCACAAATAGACTTGGCCTAATGTCCTGTCTGTAGCAGTATAAACAATGGTCATGCAACTCACCTTTCCATTCTACTTCCTATCTGTTCCACCTTTTACATTTCAATTTTGACTGGTTTACTTTTGTTGTGGCCAACACATAAAGCCAAGGATCCCTATACTCTTGGCATGAAAAAGATCCTAAATGAGTCTATGGGCTCCAACCTAAATAATCCTGGTCACTGCTTATTTCCTCAACCTTATCTTCTGCCCCACTCATCCTCCTCCCTCTCTGTGCTTCAAATTCAATGGCCTTTCAGTATCTCTGATGTGCCATATTCACTCTACCCAGGGCCTCTGCAAGTACTATTCTCCCTCCCTAAGTGCAACTTGAATAACATTTATTTAGCGAAGTCTTTTCTGATGTCCTGGAAAAAGTTCAGTCTGACAATTATGCTCTTATAGAACTTTGTGCTTTTTCTTTTAATATTCATTGCAATGAATATTATCTAATTATCTGTGTAATCATTTGTTTAATACCATTTCTGTTCACTAGATTATGGGTTCTATAAGGAAAAGATCTATGTGTATTGTGTTCACTACTGAAGCTCTTAAAAAAAAAAACAGCATAGAAACCTGCTACTGTTTCATTTGAACCAATAAAAACCACCTGTCTTAACCCTATTTCCCCTTTTATCTACTGCTCCATTTCTCTGTTGTTCTTTTTTATTACAACTCCTGGAAAGAGCTGTTTACAGTAAGTCCCCTACCTACGAACGAGTTCCATTCTGAAAGCGCATTCGTAAGTCCAACAAAGTCAGTCCTAGGTACCCAACTAACACAATCGGCTATATAGTACCATACTGTAATAGGTTTATAATACTTTTCACATAAATAGTACATAAAAAAACAAACACAAAAAATAAAGAAAACATCTTTAATCTTATAGTATAGTACCTTGAAAAGTATAGTGGCTTGAAATAAAAATACTGTACTACTGTACTCTATACAGTACTATACAGTAAAGTACACAAAAGCACAACCACTTGGAGAGGGTGCACGCATGTGACAATTGTACGCCAGACACGTGAACTTATGTGATTGTACATGTGAACACATTTTCGCATCTTTGAAAGTTTGCAACTTGAAGTTTCATATGTAGGGGACTTACTGTATACAGTTTTCAACTCTTCTCTTCCCATTCTTTCTTGAACCCACACCCATGGGACTTTCACCTCAATCACTCCATCAGAACTTTTGTTGTCCAGGTCATTAATCACCTCTATGCCACTAGGTCTAATGATGAATTCTCATTTTTATCTTAACTTCATCAATCAGCATCAATTGACAGACTGGATCACTCACTCCCTCCTCCTGGAAACACTTACCTCAAATGGCTTCCAACATTACAAACATTCAGTTTTCCTCTCACTTTTCCAGCTGCTTCTTTCCAATCTGCTTTCCAGCTTCTTCCATTTTGACCAAAGATAAGAAATGAGATAATATTTGTTAAAGTCCTTGCATAAGTTTGCAGTATGTTTTAGGTTATAGAACTAAAACTTAAAGTACAAAAAAAAAAATGTAACCAAATTTGAAGAGGTACACTGACCAGAAGAAAAGGTTCCTTTATTCAGGCAAAGTAATAACCCTCCTTAAAAGGTTATGATTAGCACTTTCTCACCATTACAGTTATTTATTCAATTGTAAATATCTACTATAAGTAACTACAGATTATTCCCTGCTTTTATACTTTTCCTTTTCCTACCTATAATTGGTCACCTAATGTATTCCTTCCTCATTGCCAATTGACACTCCTCTACCCTCAAAGGAATCTTTGTTCTGAAACCCAATTTCTTTAAACAAAATTCTTCCCCAACACCTGGACTCCTATTTTATATTTCTATAGTGCTTTCAAATTTACAAAGTAAGTTAATAAAAGAGCAATATTGGGGTAAATTTTATGAAATAATTTAACAACCCAAAACAGTCTAAGGAATAAATTAATTTTCTACTTTCTTTGGTGTCCCTAAACTTTGATGACCAACACAGACTGACCAACATAACCCTTTCTGAGAGCAATAATAGATATTACTCTAAGACACTAACTCAAAGTGTGGCCCCAGGACCCATGGGAGTCTCCAACAACCTTTCAAGTTGTCTGCAGGCTTCTCTTTTTTCCAACTATGTTATTTGTGTGAGGCCTAATTTTTTTTCATATACTTCAACCAAAACATCATATCTAAACAAATTGTAGAAACAGATATGAGAATAATTAAGTCAGCATTAAAGAGATTTAAAAACGTAAACTAATACATGTCTGTTCATTAAATATTTTTAATTTTGAAAATATAATTACTTTTCACAAAACGTTATCTAGTTAAAATTTAATGGTCTTATTATTGGTATTTTAAAACGGATTAATAAATATTTTTAAAATTTCTCAGTTTTAGATTTTAGTACCATAAATATAAATAACTATTATATATCAGATATTCTTGCCCACATAAACAAACACTCCTTGGGGTCTTCAGTAATTTCTAATAGTGTAAAGGAATCCTTAAACCAAATGGTTTGACAACTACTCCTCTGAAAAAATGTTTCTTGATGTATGTCCACTGACCATCTGCATCAGAGCTATCTGGGATACTTGATAAAAATATAGATTTCTGGACTCCATATAAGACCTACTAAATCATAACTTCTGGGGTCATGAACTTATATTTTTACCACGGCCTTCAGGTGATTCTTATGCACACTAATGTTAGAAAAATCTAATAAAGAAGTATATAGACTTTGGAGTCTGATGGATTCAAACTCTAATTCTGCCACTTTCTGTTTATCACCCTAGCCTATACCACTCTCTACCAACCGATTTCCTGCTCTTACTTTCCCCTCACCCCATCTCCTGAATCCTCTTCCAACTGCATATCCTCAGTTAAATAGTTCCTGATTTCCAGAGTAAGATGGAAAATTTCTATGTAAGAGGTGTTTAGGGGCAGCAATCTGATTCTTAGAGAAAGTTAGGGACTCAAAAGTTGCACTTCCATAGGAAGCACATTGCTTTTACTTAGATTGTTTCATTTGGGGCAGCTATGTGGAGACGATAAGATTTTGGAGGGGGTAATATCACCTAGGCTACACCTCGGCATTATCACTTACCTATTTGCTTCTGCTGCTGAACAGGGAAGACCTCAGAGGATTTTATTTTCTATTTTTCACCTTGGAGCACATAGCACAGTGAAGATGGCAGCCATTTGGTCTTTCCTTAGCCCTGCCCCAAGTCGGTTATCCTTACAAAGCTGTCATCCACTTCCTCAATGTTCACTGTGATTTGCATACACAGTTCTGAACAATCAGAGGTCTGAAACTGGTTTCAGATGTCACTGGTTTACCCAGTTAACAGAAACCTAACAGAAATCTGTGAAATTTTGCCCAGCAGTGAACAATCGCTTTAAGAACCACAGGCTTATTTAAATATAGAAAAATTTTCTGTAGACCAGTGCTATTCAAGGTATAGTCCACTGAAGCACAAGCTCAGAATCATATAGGTCATTTTTTTAAACATGCAGAGTCCTATGCTTCATCCCAGACCAAGTATTATCATAGTCTCTGGGAGTAAGACCTCTGAATTTGTAATTTTAATAATTTCCTCAGGTTATTATGGTAGAAAGTACAAAAACCATTGCCCTGAGGAAATTTCAACAAGAAACAATAAAAATAAGAGGAAACATAAGCATATTCTGTATCACCACCTAGTTCTTTAATTGATAACAAATGGATAAATGATGTCACCCACATGCTTTTCCATATAGGCATAATATTTGCTTTAATCTATGTAAGACTTTATACGATTCTATCAGTGTGCCAGTAGTACCAGGATGAGGGAGGCTAATTCACACTAACTAAAGTCACACTATATCAATGTATAAATCAGATGCCCATCCACTAGTTTATAATTGGAAATATTATAAACACAGGAATGTTCAGTTTGATAACCAGCATATCCTAAATCTATTAGATAATACATGTACAAAACAAAATTACAATCATAAATTACCATGGTGAGCCTGGAATCATTAAAAAAGGAGTCAGTAAATATTCTTAATGATTACTGCCTCAAGATTTAATCTGATCTACCTACCAATCTCCACCATTGGGTTGGGGACTAGAGTATTCCAATCTGATAATCAGGGCACTCTCTTTTCTAGCCATTTCTGTAAACTCACAGCTAGTTCTATGATTTTCCCTAATGTAGTAATTTACTTTCTAATAATTCAGTCTTCCATTAACTGATTAGATTTTACCTTTTCAATTTATGAACACATTCTATTCATGCCTCCCTGAAGCTCAACCAAAACTTTGAGTGTTTCCAAATTGAATTATCTACTCACAAGCAGGCTGTTGGGTTAATTTTGCAGGTGGCTTCTCTTCTATGGCTTTTAATTTTTCTCAACTTCACCTTGAGTTTTTGACCCCATTGCACAGCAAAAAGGCAAAACTATGGAGACAATAAAAAAAAATCAGTGGTTGCCAGGGATGGGGCTATGGGGGAGGGAGATGAATAGGCAGAGCACAGAGGATTTTTAGGGCAGTGAAAATACTCTGTATGATACTATAATGGTGTACACATGTCATCATACATTTATCCAAACCCAGAGAATGTACAACACCAAGAGTGAACCCTAAGGTAGACTTTGGGTGATTATGATGTGTCAGTGTAGGTTCATCTTTGGTTAAAAAAAATACCATTCTGGTGAGTGATGTTGATAACGGGGGAAGCTATGCATGTGTGGAGGGCAGAGAGTATATAGGAAATCTCTGTACCTTTCTCTCAATTTTGCTGTAAACCTAAAACTGCTCTAAAAAATAAAGTCTTAAAAAAAGACATTCCAAATGAAATTACTATAAATGATAAGCATGTTGTACCATCTTTCCCAAAAGATGTTCAGCCATATTGGCATTTCCATCTTTTTACATCTCTACTCCACTTTGTCTGGTTTTGTTTTTGCTTTTTTTGATCTTATCTTAACCTTCTAAACAAATGAGATGATTCCTTTCCTGCCAACCCAATGCAATTCTTCTCTGTGGGCACTCATTCTTATCTGAAGAGTTTTTAAAAGGTCTAAAATATGTGTTTTTCACTGGCTGATAATCAACATTTATTTTTTAATGAAGACTGTATTTATAATTCATTTATCTAGGAAATTCTTTTTTCAGTCTTTGTTTAGGCCTCATAGATTGTGGAAGTATTTCAAAAGAGCAACTTGAGGAAAGCTAACCTTGTTGTTACTTCAAAGTTATGGAAGCTCATTATGAAACTTTTATTCAAAAGCATTAGTTATGAAAAGCAAAAACAATAAAATTAGTATTAAAATGCATGGATATGTGGTAAATTGAGAAGGACCTTAGATTTAGAAAAGGGTTCTAATGCTGCATCTTAGCTATACTAGTTATATAACCTTAGGCTATTCTTTTAGCCTCTGTGAGCCCAGTCTTCACATTGACAAAATAAGAAAAGTTGTCTCTGTCTATTTTATGGGTTTGGTTGAAAATCAAATAAGGTAATATATGTGAACATACTTCAAAAAGGTAAATGTTACAGGCTGATGTAATTTCATATTCTTATAATTGTTAGTATTAAGAATTATCATGATATCATGAGGGCATAAAGGGAGGATCTATGACAAATTTTGAAATCAAAGGATATCTGAGTGACATTACACACACACACACACACACACACACACACACATACAATGGTAAGGTTTTAGGAGGGTGCTATAAAAAATACAGATTGCTATGCAAATGTTGTGCATCACGTATACCCCACTTGCATACATATTATTCTTTACTCTTTTTTGTGTCCAGTCCATCCTCCACACTGCTAACTCTAGTCACCTTTCTTTAAAGTTGGTCACTCCCTAATGTTTATTTAATTAAATTTGAATTCCTTACTTTGGCAGAATGACCCTGATCTTGAGCTTCTCCAAGCTCATTTCTCCTTAACTTTCTTCCTCTTATTCTCTCTTCTTCCTCCATGTATCACTGAAATCCCTATGCTTCAGCCACATAAAATACCTCACTATTCCTCAGATATTCCAGTATCTTTCCTAACTCTTTGACTTTGTACAAACATGTTGTTTCCTTTGCCTAAAATACCTTTCTTTTAATCCCCAACTTTCCAGATCCTCCTAGCAGGAAACAATTTCTTTCTCCTTTATGTTTCCATGGCATGTTCACTAATTCATTCAGCCAATATTTATTGAGTGCTTACTCTGTGCCCAGCACTGTGCTGGAAAATGCTGGTGACATTACAATACAATCACGGTCCCTAAACTCATAGATTTTAGCACCACTCATATTAAATAAATAACCTACAAATAACTATATAATTAAAACTGTGATAGTGCTATAAAGAAAATGCATAGGGTTTGATAACAGCACATAGCTAGTACTTAGTAAATGGGATCAGGGAAGACCTTTCTTTGAAAGAGGGATTTAAAATAAGACCTGAAAGATGAATAGTCATGAGCCAGGTAAAGAGGATGAGGGCCAATTCAAAGCAGAAGGAAAAACATATATGAAGGTACTGAGACAGGAGTGAGCTTGGCTCCATCAAGAAACAATAGGCTAATATGACTGGAGGGTAATGATTAATGGTGATGGTGGCATGGGAAAATGCTGAGGAAATGGGCAGGAGCATGATCATGAAGGACCTTATTGACAATACTAAAGATTTTGAACTTTGTCCAAAAACTCATGGGAAAAGTTCTGAATAGAGGAGAAATAGAGACATGCTCATATTTGTATTTTAGAAAAATCATTCTCTCTACTATGTGGAAAAGAGATAGGAGATAAGATTGGATACAGAAGGAATGTTAGTCTAGGTGAGATATGACGGTTAGTTGGACTAGGTTGGGGCTAGAATGCTATGGCTCTTGAATAACATACTTAACTGGGCAACATATTGTACATCAAATGTGGAACCACTGAAAATTTTAAGCAGGGAAGTGACGTTATCATATATTCATTTTTAAAAGATCACTTTGCCCCACGTATGAATAAATGATATTTTGGTTTAAGAAGGGATGCAGGAGACCAGGTATGATAATTTGGATGGGGTGGTGGCAGTTGATGAAAATGGTCTGGACTAGGATGTTGGCACTAGAGTAGGAGACAAATGAGCAGATATGAGATACTATTTTGGAGGTAGAAGCAAGAGGACTTGGTGACTGATTGGATATGGGGTAAGGGAGAAAAAGAAATCAAGGATAACTACCAAGTATCTGGAACTCATTAGACAGAGGTGCCATTTATTGAGATGAGGTCACTAAAGAAGATTAGTAGTAAAATGTGGGTGAGCAAATTCATTTCTGTACATGCTAATTTTGAGATGTCTGCTAGACATCCAAATGGAGATTCTGAAAAGGCAGTTGATTATGAGTCTGGGGTTCCAAGGATGCACACTTGGCTGTCCACCTGATATTGATACTTCAGACTCTGAAGACTTATAGACTTGAAGCATACTTGCAGACTCTGATGCTACATGGAGAATTCCTTTAGGGTAGCAATAATGATTAATTCATCTATTGTTTCCTGTGGTATCAAACACATAAGAAATGCTCGATATATCTGTTTATTTGAATTAAATTATGTAGTCAATTTCAGTCACTGTTTCATCACAACTCTAAACACATAATCAATGCTATACAAAAAAAATTATTCAGTAACCCATATGTTTTGTCTTTACATGACAAGTGGTAGTTTAACATGTTTTTTGAATGAATTGGCATAACTCAATAGATATTCTATCACCGGGCTTTTGGAATTAGAAGTGCTTGGAACACAAATTCTCATAAAAATACACACATGTTAGAACTTCCAGCTATGGCTAGGTGAGGAGGTTAGGAAATATTTCCGAAAAGCACTATAAACCTGGAGAAGATTAAAAAAGCAACCATTTCAGCACTCTGGAAATTGACCAAAACTATATATCCATCTGAGGAGTGTTTATTCGTGAAACATCACTGACCTTGCAGTACAAACTGTGGGAATCTGTGGCATTAGGATCTGGAGCTGCTCCCATACCCTCCACCCTCCAGTTCATTCAGCACAGAGTTTCTGTCAGGACTTATACACTAAAAGTCACAAAACATTGCTGAGAGAAATTAAAGAATACCTGAATAAATAGATATTTCATGCTCTTATATAGGAAGACTCAATGTTATCAAGATAGTAATTCATCCTCAATTGATGGATAGACTAAATGCAACCCCTCTCAAAGTCCCAGCTGGCTTCTTTGCAGAAACTGATATTGATGCGCTGATCTTAAATTTCATATGGAAATACAAGGGACCAGAACAGCCAAAACAAACTTGAAAATGTGGAACAAAATTGGAGGACTCACATTTCCCAATTTCAAAACTTAAGATAAAGCCACAGTTAATCAGACAGTGTAGTATTGGCCCAAAGATAGGCATATAGATAAGTGGAACAGAATTCAAAGTTCAGAAATAAATTCTAAAATTTATGGTCAGTAGATTTCCAACAAAGGTACCAAGACAATTCAATGGGGGAAAGGATAGTTTTTTCAACAAAGGAGTTGGGACAACTGGATACCCACATTTAAAAAAAAAATAGAGAGGGAATTCCTTGGCAATCCAGTGGTTAGGACTCGGTGCTTTCACTGCTGAGGGCACAGGTTCAGTCCCTGGTTGGAGAACCAAGATCCCGCAAGCTGCATGGTGCGGCCAAAAAAAAAAAAAAATTAGAGAAATAAATTAAACCCTTAATTCGTACCATATACAAGAAATTAACACAAAATGGATCACAGACCCAAATTTAAGAGCTAAAATATATAACTTCTAGGAGAAAATATAGGAGAAAATATTCATGACCTTGAGTAGGGCAGAGAGTTCTTAGATACAATATCGAAAGCATGATACATAGAAGAAAAAGTTGATCAATTTGAATGTATCAACTTTCGCTCCTCAAAAGTCACCAATAAGAAAATAAAAGTACAAGCCACAAACTAAAAGAAAGCATTTGCAAATGATAGATCTAATAAAAAGCTTGTTGATCCACAGCCATGGCCAGTCCAGGGGCTGCTTTCTGCTGTCTGGGTGCCTTGTCCGGAGTGGGGGCCTTAGGCCTGGCCTCCTATGGGGCACACTTAGCCCAGTTCCTGGATGCCTACAGGAAGGAGCTCTTTCACAAGACCAACAAACACCACTTTTTACACAGCCTGGCCCTGCTAGGGGTGCTCCTGTGCAGAAAGTCCCTCTGGGCAGGGTTACTGCTAGCTTCTGGAACTACCTTTTTCTGCACCAGCTTTAACTACCAGGCTCTGAGTGGACACCCCAGCACCCATACTTTGGCCCCTGTGGGAAGGAGCCTGCTACTCTTGGGCTGGCTTGCCTTGGCTCTTTGAGCTTCCTTGTGTTTAATTTCTGGGGACATTTTTTAGAATTGGAGCAGGGATGGGATTAAAAGAGAAAGGCAAATTAAAAAAATAATAATAAACTAAGAAGCTTGTATATAGAATATTTGAATAACTCTTACAACTCAATAATTATTAGGAAGACAAAAACCTAATTAAAAATAGGCAAATGATTTGATTAGACATTTCATCAAACAAGTTATGAATAGCTGAAAAGGATATGAAAAGATATGCAACATCATTAGTCATTAGGGAAATGTAAATCAAAATCCCAATTAGAAACTACTACATATCCACTAGAATGGCTATAATAAAAAATACAAATGGTACTAAGTGTTGGGGATGCAGAGAAAGCAGACCACCTGTGCATTGTTAGTGGGAACATAATATGGTACAGACACTTTGGAAAATATTTTGCAGTTTCTTAACAAGTTAAACATAAATTTATCATATAATAGCCATTTTACTTTTAGGAATTTAACCGTAAGAGATAAAGATATATGTCCAAAAATATATGTCCACACAGAGGCATGTTGTAACTATTCATAGTAGCATTATCCATAATAAGAAAAAACTGGAAAAAATCCAAATGTCCATCACCTAGTAAATGGATGAACAAAATGTGATATATTTACACAATGGAATACTATCAATCACTTAAAAGGAACAAGCTATTGATACATGCTACAACATGAATACACCTTAAAAACATACTCAGTGAAAGAAGCTACACACAATGGACCACACATTATATGATTCCATTTATATGAAATGTATAGAAAAGGCAAATTTACAGAGAAAGAAAACAGAAGAGTATTTGCTTAAGCCTGGGCATGGGAGAAGAGATTAACTGCTAATGAGTATCACAGAATTTTTGGATGATGTAAAAATTTTTAAATTGAATTGCAGTGATTGTTGCACGATTCTATTAATTTACTAAAATCATTGAATTATACACTAATAAGAGTGAATTTTATAGTATGTATACTACATTTCAATAAATCTGTTTTAAAAAACACAGAGATATTTTAAATGGAATAATTTGGTGGACTTCCTTTATGGCACCTACATGGCTTTCCTCAGGCTTACCATATTTTCATAATTTCTTCATTTACGCTAACACTCCTTACATAACAATGAGTCACAAGCCTATATTTCCAGCCCTGACTGTGAAGCTTTTTCCCAGTTCTAACCTCATATATCCAGTTACGTTTCAGACTACTCCCTGCTAACTAACTTTTCCACCTCAATAAACTTTCCTTCTCATTTGTAATAACTATTAGTTATTCCTGCTTTTTACATCTTCTCATACCCTTAATACTGATATAAAACATTTTCACATGATATGTTTTACTTATTAATATAACTGCTCCTGGGATACTGCATGCTTTTATTTTTTTCTCTCCTAAATTAGACTGTGAGCTACATCAAAGGCAACTTTCATAGTTTTTTTTTCTGTACCTTCAAAACAATCAACACAGTGCTGAGTCTACAGAAGGTGATCATTAAATGAATGCTGATTTAAATTAATAATTTGCAATTCTTGCATTTGTTTATCATAAGTTTATGAGTGCCTACTATGTGTAAAACACTGGATTCAGTGCCATCAAGGAAGCAAAGAAATATATGATACATGATCTCTCTTCTGAAGGAGTTTATAATCAAGCTGGGCACATAAAGAGTTAGCAAATACAAGACTACCATTCAAAAAGGATGTCAAGAAGCAATCCATGATTAAGAAAAAATGAGGAAACAAAACCAGTGATTCCAGGATCAGAAAAAGAGCTAAACTGAGCCTTAGAAGAGATAAGTTGGATATTAAAAAGTGAGAGAGGTTGAGAAGATTTCAGGCAGGGAAAATGGACTGAGAAGGGCAGAGATGAGAATTCAGGGTTTATGTAGAGGATTTGGGAGAAAATTAAGTTAGAAAAGTGGATTGAGGTCGGAAATTGAATGGCCATGAAGGCCTGATTAAGTTGTCCAGACTTTATTCTGTTAAAATAGTCATTTACTGAGCATTTACTATGTGATTTGTGGTTTATATGCATAGTGGGCATTTGTTGTATGTTGGATATTGGGTATCCATTCCCTCAGTCTCACAGCACTGATTTTCTTTTGAGAAGAATCCAGTGGGACTGTAACTAGAGGCCTTACCCTATTGTAGTTAAGGGGCAAGCAATTAAATTGAAAGTGACTGAAGTTTCAGTTTATCTCATCCTCAACATAATGTTTAGACTATTCTGGTTATGAGGCCCTTGTGTTTTCTGCTTCCTAGGTATTCAGAGCTACTTCAGTTCCTGCCTGTTTCCAGACCTGACTCACCAGCTTTCCATGGATTCTGTGATACCTTGTTATTTTCCAATGAATTAAACTTTGAATAAAATAGCCAGAGTTGATTTATGGTGCTTGCAACTGAAAAGTCCTAATTGATATAGTTATATATTATTTCCCACATTCCACTGATAAAGAGACTGTGGGTTAGTGAGTAACTTCCCAATGCCAGACAGCTAGCAAGTGACAAATGTGGGTATGTTTGATTCTGGAATCTAATTTCTATAAAATTACTTACCAGAGGCTGCATGGCATGACCAAGACTCAAACTCTAGTTTGTCTGACTTCGAAACTGGTATTTTTTTCCCTACACCACTCTGCCTTTCAATGAGAATTCACTGTAGATCTTCAAGAAGGGTATGATATGATGAAAATGGCATTTTAGAAAGGTTAATTTCACAATAGAATATAGGCTGGAAGGGAAGCAAGAGAGCTTGATGTAGGGAGATAGATGACAAGGATGAGGTAAATAATCCAGGTGGAAAATGACAGTGGTCTGAAATAGTGAAATGACAGTTAGAATGCAAGAGAGTATAGACGGGAACAGTAACTAGAATATCAGTTGTCATAGCTATCTCTCTGAAATGTCCATCCCATTAATTTTTACTATTTTATAATAACTTCGGTTCAGTGATTTCAAATTTCAGTCCAGTAAGCCTATGTCTTTTACTGAGTTAATCAGAAACTCTTAGTAAGCATATTATTAATGTACATCATTTACAGCTAAATTATATGTACACCATTTGCAGAAAAATGCAATTTGCCTAGTGATTTCATGATCAAGCAATATTTTATGGCTTTAAATTTCTTCAAACCATCACAAAACCACAGGAAAGAAAGGATATCACAAAATCCAAATAGTTATTTATAAGAATTGGCCTAAGTTTTCCCCACAAAGATAAAAATAAACTTCTCAGAAGAATGGTTATTCTACTAATGACCTTCATTTTCCAGGCAACCTGAGCCTCTAGAAGCAAGAGTCATTTTCTCCATTAAAAATGGCTGTACAAGTCAATAGGAAAAATAATATGAGTTTTGAAATAAGAGGAAAGGAAACAATTTGAATGAAAGAAATGTATACAGATCAGGCTATATAAGTGCTGCTCAAGCAAAAGATACTTCATACTTTGCAAAAGCAATAATTGGGACAGTACTCAAGCTCTCCATATAAACCTTGCATGACTAAACAACAACCCAAACTTTGCGCAAACAACGTTATTCATTGTTGCCTTAACTTTTTCCTTTTTAGTTACAAAAATAATATATGCTCATTATTTTAAAATTCAAAAAGTACTTCAGAATAGAAAATAAAAGTTTAAAGCTTTTTCTTCTACCTAATTACATCAGTTTGGTGTGTATATTTTCAGACATTTTTCTATGAGTATGAAAACATACACACACGCACACTCCATATATGTACCTTTTTATATGTATTTTTTACATAGATGAGATCATACTGCAGATATTGCTTTGCAACTTGGTTTTTTCATTTGACACTCTACTGTGGGCATCTTTTGCACATATTGAGAACCAGCTCTTTTGTTCTGTTACCAAGGCAGATGTGTTCTCAAGCCCTAGTTTCTGGCATTTTCCCAATCATTTAAATGCTTCAATAACTGCTTTTTGTGTTAAAAAAAAAACTTGACTTCCCAAGGAAAAGTACCTTTTAAATAATAAAGAAATTGGGGAATTTGTTTCTTAATATGCTACAAGAAAGGAAAATTCAATGTGACATGTAGATGCTTAATTCAAACAGCAAGGCTCTGGTAACAAACAATATCTGGTTCTCAGAGTAGCCTTTTCAAAAAATTATTTTATTGTGATAAGAACTCTTAACATGAGATCTATCCTCTTAACAAATTTTAAGTGTACAATATATTATTGTTGACTATATGTACGATATTATACAACAGATCTCTAGAGCTTATTCATCTTACTTAGCTGAAACTTAATTTGTGGCTATTTTTATGATATCCAGAGTACAATTTATTAAAAGGAGATGCCCTGATATTTTGATATATATTTTCCTTTAAATGCCGATTATTTGTAAAGAAACTTTCAGATAATTATTTTCTATAAATCTTGTCTTATGAAAGAAAATACTAATGAAACAGAGGGTTAAGAGGCATTTTAATTTAATATTATAGATCCTCATTAAATTCCAGAATTTTTCTTCTAAACACTCTGCATAGTCTCCTAGCTATTAATAAAGTATGTGAGGTGCTCTTATTTAGAAGTTGGTTGCTAAAAACTAATTTTTTAAATACTGAAAATGTACTAATGTAATTTCCTGCATGGCAGGTATGCACCAGTAAATCTGGCATATTTAGGAGATGGGACAATTGTTAAATAAAAGTAGGATGTAATTAAAGGTTAAAAATGTTTTTTACTTCAGCAGCAAGTAAAAACACTCCTGCTCTCAGGAATCCAGTTCATTAGTTTAAGAAGTTGGTTTTTTTTTAATTTTTATTTATTTTTTATTATTTTTTTTTTTGCAGTACACGGGCCTCTCACTGTTGTGGCCTCTCCCATTGCGGAGCACAGGCTCCGGATGCGCAGGCTCAGCGGCCATGGCTCACGGGCCCAGCCGCTCCGCGGCATGTGGGATCTTCCCGGACAGGGGCACGAACCTGTGTCCCCTGCATCGGCAGGTGGACTCCCAGCCACTGCGCCACCAGGGAAGCCCAAGAAGTTGGTTTTTTAGTACTAAGTTTGTTCTTGTGCAGAGCAATACTCTGTGTGAGGATGGAGAGTTACATACAAGAAAATATCTCAGTCCCCGTCCTAGGGAAGTTTAAAATATACTTGGGGAAAGAACGTGTGTTTGTAAAAGAAATGTGGCTATGTGGTTCTGTTATAATGTTTATCAAGAAGTATACAAAACTTTAATGTAGCTTCAGTAAATAAGCCCTGAAATAAATGAAGAGTTGAAGAACTACATCCCACTGGGCAAGCATTCCTAGAAAACATAAGTTTAGTAAGGAAGTTAGAATTCACTGATAGAGCACTAACCGTGTTCAAAGCATTTTTACATGTATTATGTTATTTAAAGCTCACCATGGTTCTATGAGGAAGGTACCCTCGTTTCACAGATGAGGATACTGGGGCAAAGGGAGTTGAAAAATTTGCCCAAGGTCACCAGATACAGCTTATGCTTATATGCACAGATCTGATTCCAGACAGTGGAGTATCACCAAAACTTTGGGATTAGAACAGGGATAGGATAAGTATTTTCAGGAAGACTTTTCAAAACACTATGTATAGCATATATTAGAAGCTAAGGAGCAGCATGGAGAGCACTGTAAGCAAATTGGTCATGTAGTCTAATAATTCATGTAATTCTGTCTCTGCCATTTTTAACCTTTCTTCCAAAGAAGGCTAGACACATTCTCACAATGACAGATAATGAAATTGTGTTAATTAGAGCATTTGGTTACTTCTAAACAAACAACGCTTAATTAGTCTTTTAGACAGAAAGACATTGGTTATAAAACAAGACAGACAAAACTGGTCAATATCATAATTTTGAAATTTTGGTTACAACTGTTTTAAAAGAGTCACTAAAACACAGTTATGAATCTGGAGAGTTTATGGTTGCATTTTTTGTTTCTTTCTCTGTATTAAATAGATTTTTTGATAACTAAAACAATGAGTTCATTAGCCATCCTGTTCATTTACTCGACTGTAGTTAGTCATGATGTCATTTCCTCGCCTCTTCTCTTTCATTGATGAGTTACAGAAGAGTGAAGTTAGCTATCTTCACCTGGAAAGTATTAATACTAACTAGATTTGCTGAAGCATTAGTCTTTACTACATGATAAGCATGTAATTTAACTGAAAAGCCTGCCACAGTGGACAATAAACCAAGGATATTAGTTCTCACTTTAACAACAAAACGTGACTTTGGGTCACAAGGCAAATTTAACTTATCTTCTAAGTTGAAAGGTATGGTTTGCATATAAAACACAGCAACTCAAGCTGATTAAACTTATTAGCCTTGGCCCTGGATCATACTTACTTAACTGGGATAGGAATCCCTATGCAGCCTTGTGAATGGTATAATAACAGACAGCACTTATAGAACCTTTATGCATATGAATAAAAAATTTACACAGATTAGCCCCTTAATGCTTATGTAACAACCCAATAGGGCTATTCCCATCATCATCCTCTTTTTAAAAGAAAACTGAGAGTTGGAGATGTGTGACGTGTCTAGGGTTATACAGACAGTAAGTGGAAGGATTTAAATCCAGGCAGTCTGACCCCAGAGCCTGTGCTGTTGCCTGAAACACAGGAAAATGGAGCGGATCATCATAGTGCATCATCCTGGGTGTCAGTTTTACTCAGGGACCAGGAATCTTATATGAAAACTATGTCAATAAATTATGGAACACAAGTCAAATATTGAAAGGAAATGTACAGATAAAATGTATAGATTTCAAGGGAGTTTCCTGCTTTCAAAGGGTAGCTTCAGATCATATCTTCAGGCTCCTCGAAGTACAGGTTCCTTTGCTGCTGGGGATACTAAATGGAAAAATTCCTAGGATATTTTTCATTTAACTGTGGATTGAATACATTGGCATTTACTTTAAGCTCTGACCTCCCAGTATTTGGCTGTTAACCAAATAAAGTCATTAGGCATGTTAAATTTAATGAAAACCATCTTTTTCATTAAACTAGCTTGTTCTAGTATACCTTGCCAGTTCAAGCTAAGTCTCTTGTAAGTCAGAGGAACTTGAGTACTGATGCCCCTATAGGTGCTAATACCATGAGGAATGGAAAAGTGGCCAGGGCTGTCACTTAACTCCAGTTCTAGTACCTCTGTCCAAGAGTTCATTCACTTCTGTTCATTAAAGATGGTATAGTAGAGTGGTTAAGAACTCAACTTCTGGAATCAAACCATCTGGTTTCACATCTGGGCTTTTTTGATTATAAATTGTGTGACCTTGGACAAGTTATTCACTTAGTCTCGGTATCCTCATTGAGGATATAATACTAAGGATGAGATGAAGTTGTCATACAAGGATAGTATAAGGATGATAATGAACCCCTCAATGGGTTCATTAAAATACTAAAAATAAAGCACTTAGTCCAGTGTCTGATACACGAAAGTGATAAATAAAGTTATTATTATTCAGTGACAACTATGTATACTTACTACACAATGCTTATGCTTAGGGTAATCATCCATTATTAGAGGACCTGAACAATCTTTATTTACTCCTTAATTTGCCCCTAAACCAAAAACATTAACATTTGTGAAAACGACTTTTTGCATACATAATAATATACGTAAAAGTGTGTTAACTGCAGAATTGTTTGTAGTGACGAATACATGGAAAGTCCTAGAATGTCCATCTAATAAGGAAGGCCTCAGTTTTCCCAGTCTGTATAAGGAGATTGGACTAGATCATTTCTAAAATCCCTTCCACCTCCAACAAGGACAATATTTTCACCAGTTGTTAGTTAGGCTTGACACCAATACGCTAAGCAATAGAACTGAGACAGGAAAATCTAAGGTATTAGGTGGGTATTTAAAATTAAGTCACAGTGCACAGTACTCTACAATTAACCAACACATAAAAAGTTAAAAAAATATGTTATTAATATCAAGGACAGAAATCATTATTTAACACATTGGGAGTTATTATATTTTAAGATGTATGTAATTAATTGTATGCAAATTTTATACTCTTAACCTTTATAATGGAATAAAAAATAAAAGGTATCAAAAATAAACATGAGATATGAGTTTGAGGTTTAGATAATGAAGATGTATAATTTAGGACTATCAGGAAGTTTGAAAGTTCTCAAGAAAGAAAGGGGGCTGTGTGTGCTGTAAAACACTAAAACAATACTTGGTTTGAATTTTATTTAAAATTGTGTTGATTTTTTTTCTTTGAAATAACAGGAGACATTCTGTAGGCAGACAATGCCAAGCAGGATGAGTGGTTATTTGACTTTAGAACTATCAGGACCTAATATTATTATTAATATCAAGGAGTTGCCAACATCCATGAAATTTCCACCCTCATGCATATCTGAGTTGGAAAATCTCTATTTGTAGAGTCCCATGCTGCTTCCAAAATAGAATTCACATTATAGTCACAAAGAAATGCTATGAGTGGCTTGAGACTATATAATAAGAAAGGTTCCTTTATACATAATCTTGATCAATAATATTACGAAAAATAGTAAACAATGTTGAATTTGAGGTCTATGTGCCATTTTAGCCCCATTTTATTTAATTTATTTATTTAAAATTAATTTTTAATTAATTTATTTTTAATTTTTATTTTTGGCTGCATTGGGTCTTCACTGCTGTATGCGGGCTACCCCTAGTTGTGGCGAGCAGGGCCTACTTTTCGTTGTGGTGCATAGGCTCTTCATTGCAGTGGCTTCTCCTTGTAGAGCACGGGCTGTAGGTGTTTGGGCTTCAGCAGTTGCTCAGTAGTTGCAGCACGCGGGCCATAGAGCACATGGCTTCAGTAGTTGCAGCCCATGGATTCAGTTGCTGCAGGGCTCTAGGGCATGCGGGCCTCAGTAGTTGTGGTGCACAGGCTCAGTAGTTATGGCTCACGGGCTCTAGAGCACAGGCTCAGTAGTTGTGGCACACGGGCTTAGATGCTCCACAGCATGTGGGATCTCCTCGGACCAGGGATCAAACCCGTGTCCCCTGAATTGGCAGGCAGATTCTTAACCACTATGCTACCAGGAAAGTCCATAGCCCCAATTTAGAGAGGAAGAATAGAGGTAATAAAAGTGAGTTAGCTTGCCCAATATCTAATACAACCAGTAAGAGGAAAAATCAGGATTCAAGCCCAGCAATTCTGACTCTAGAACCTGTAATAAAATCACTTAGGTCATAAAGTCTCACTAAGGAAATCAAATGCTGAAACTTGATTATTATTGAGATTCTACTCTTTTAAACTCTAAGAAAGGGTTTTTAAAATTATGTGTATGTTGTTTGATACAAAAATGACCATCACCTCTGAAGAGCTGTGGAACAGGTATTTGTTCCCACCAGCAGGAATATTTGCAATTCCATAAGACTTACTTTTTCTCAGTGGACGCACTTAATCAAATTAATTAAATATATTTGGGTATTCTGGATGAAAAATGGCAGAAAATATCATTTGGGCTTGTTCTACATTGTCCAAATATAATACAAAATTTAGAAATAGTTATGGTAGTTATACATACATGCATGGACATTGCTCACCATTCAAATCCTTTGAATTTTTCCTCCCTTTTTAGTCGAATGAAATAAAATGCTTCCAAACTTGCAATTAAAAAGGTTTGCTTTATTTAAGTTTTTATGTGAGAATTCTTCAAATGAGTACTGTGGGCAAAAGATTCTTGAGTGTCCTTATAAAAGTGTTTCTCTGTGATGTGGATTTACATTTTTGAACAATGTATGCTATTTTTAAGTTGAAAACTAGCATTAGAATAAATATCCAAATTAGTAACTAATTTTCTTTTTCTGCTATTGCATATTAATTGTAACTGTTCTCTTAAATTCCATGCAGTTAAGGTTATAATGCCAGAAATGTAATTCACAAATATTTCCTTTTAAAAATCAAATGTTATGGGGGAATATTCCATTTGTGTCAAAAAAGGTTATGCATGTTCATTGGTACAAAGTTTGATATGTTTATTAAATCAAGTTTCTTAAAAATAAAAAAAATAAAATGTTATAGCTACATACCATATTCTATTCATTTGTGTGTACCCTTATTTTAGGAATGAGTATGGAATGATATAATTTTGATTTGAAAAACAGTAGTGTGAAATACTAACCAATTTTTATTACTATTCCTTTTTAAACCACAATTTATTAACAGCTTGAAAAAGCTGTCTATTTAATTTTACCAAAGAGGTCTCTCCTAACCAAGGCGAGAAAAACAGAGGCATTATTTGTACTCCTGAATAATGCTATCTACCATTCCTGTGGCTGGATTATAGACAGCTACACACTGGCAACTCCAGAAACTAGAAGAGCATTTGATGTTTCTTGTGTTGATTGGTTTTCTAGGTTATTACTGTTGTTATTTGCCTCTTTCTCTCTCTTCTGAGAGCAGAAATGAAAGGCCAAGGATGAAGATCCACCTTCTATAACTGTCTCCACTGCAATGAAATTCTGTTATCCTACAATTTGGTTCTATTTTCCTCTCAAATAGACCTAACAAATATTTACCAAATAGGTGATTAAAATCAGTACACAAGTGAACAGAACAGAGAGTACAACACACACCCACACATATATGGACAACAAATTTTTGATAAAGGTGCAAAAGTAGTTCAGTAGAGAAAGGAGCTTTTGTAATAAATGATGCTGGAACAGTTGGTTACACATTTGCAAAAAAGAAAAAAAAATTAAATCCACATCTTCTACCACATACAAAAATAGATCAGATTGAAATATAAAACCTAAAAGTATAAAACTTTAAAAAAAGATAGAAGAATATCCTTGTGACCTTGGGCCAGGCAAAGGTGATACCAAAAGCATGGGAACCTAGGGGCAGGACAGGAATGCAGACGCAGACATAGAGAATGGACTTGAGGACACGGGGAGGGGGAAGGGCAAGCTGGGATGAAGTGAGAGAGTAGCAATGACATATATACACTACCAAATGTAAAATAGATAGTGGGAAGCAGCCGTGTCACACAGGGAGATCAGCTCAGTGCTTTGTGACCACCTAGAGGGGTCGGTTAGGGAGGGTGGGAGGGAGATGCAAGAGGGAGGGGATATGGGGATACATAAATACATATAGCTGATTCACTTTGTTATACAGCAGAAAGTAACACAACATTATAAAGCAATTATACTCCGATAAAGATGTTCAAAAAAAAAGCTTGGCTCATAAAATAAAAAAAGATGATATACTGGACTCTATCAAAATTACAAATTTTTGCTCTTTGAAAAACTGTGAAAGGCACTTTTTCAGTTTTTCCTGTTTTTTTAAGAGGATGAAAAAAAAATCATGGATTGGGAGAAAATATTTGCAGAGCTTATACTTGATAAAGGACTTGTATCCACAGTAGAAAATGAATTCTCAAAACTCAATAGTAAGACAACAACCTAATAGAAAAATGGGTAAAATATGAATAGATACTTCTACAAAGAAGATAAGTAGATGGTAAATCAGTACACAAAAAGATGTTCAACATCATTAGTCATTAGGGAAATGCAAAGTAAAACCACAATGAGATACTCTTACATACCTATTAGAATGGTTAAATTTTAAAAGACTGACCATACCAAGTGTTGGCACTCCTAGTGGGAATGCAAAATTGTACAATCACTTTGGAAAATAGCTAATTTCTTAAAAGCTAAACATACACATACCATGTGATCCAGTCATTCCACATCTAAGTATTTTTCTAAAGGAAATGAAACTATATGTCCATACAAAGACATACACAAATGAACATAGCAGCTTTATACATAATAGCCCAAAACTCAAATGTCCATCAACAAATTGTGATATATCCAAGCAATGTGTAACTACTCAGTAACACAATAGGAAAATGACTCGTTATGCACATAACGATACAGAAAAATATAAAAATAATTATGCTAAGTGAAAGAAGATAAGCAAAAAGAGGGATATATTGCATGACTCCATTTATATAACATTCTAGAAATGCAAGCCAATCTATAGAAACAGAGAGATGATCAGTGGTTGCCTAGGGACGGAGTAGGGCATGATGAAACATTTGGGGGTGATGAAAATGTTCATTATATTGACTGTGCTGATGACTTCACAGGTGTATAGATTTATAAAAACTTAGCAAATTGTACACTTTATGTACGATTATATCTATTGCACAGTTGACCCTTGAACAACTCGGGGGTTAGGGGCACCCATCCTCTGCACAGTCGAAAATCTTGTGTATAACTTTATAGCCTGCCACAGTATCCACGGTTTTGCATTCAGGGATTCAAGTAACTGCAGCTTGTATAGATTTATCAAAACTTAGCAAATTGTACACTTTATGTACGATTATATCTATTGCACAGTTGACCCTTGAACAACTCGGGGGTTAGGGGCACCCATCCTCTGCACAGTCAAAAATCTTGTGTATAACTTTATAGCCTGCCACAGTATCCACGGTTTTGCATTCAGGGATTCAAGTAACTGCAGCTTGTGTGGTACTGTAGTATTTACTGAAAAAAAATTGTGTATAAGTGGGTCCACGCAGTTCAAACCTGTGTTGTTCAAGGGTCAACTGTACTTCAATAAAATTGTTTTAAAAAATAATTAACTTGTTTATTTAGATAAAATCTATCTAGATGAACCAAAAAAAAAAAGAACAACAAACAATAAGTCCAAAAATAAATGAATTTGCAATGCTTGGCTTCTTAAACATCTACAACAAAAGATAATGCTACAGCAGTTTTCATTGTGTATTATGTATGTGTGTTTGTGTGGCAGGGGTGGTGGGTGGGATTGTGTACATGTTCATAACAGGTAAGGTGTAAACAGATGTCCAAGAGCCATGTTCAGCTTGGAATATACCAATAGATTCTGTGTTAAGCATCATCTCATGTAGAACTATGAACATTTAACCCTCCAAAAAGAATATTATAAAATAATGGAACAGAGATCATATTACTATGCAAGTAATTTATAGATAGCCTTATTAAGAAAAATAGCATATTATATGCTTGCACACTTATAAAAATAGAAAAAATATGGCATTATACATAAATTATATTCATTATATGAACATAAAATTTATTTTCTTTTAGGGACCTGCCATTATAAAATTAAGTTAACTAACAGACCAAAAAAGCTACAAAAATAAAAGTGTGTTATGAGATACCTAAAGTATTGTATACACATCAAAAGTAGACTGTTGTTAGAAAAAGGTACCTAAAATCTATGGCTTGGGACAACAGACTTCCAATCAAAAATCAGGATAGCTCATTAATATATTATCTTTGTATGAGGTTTTTTTACAAGCTTTTTTTCTCTTTTTATTCTCCCTGTTCCATTCCAAACTTTTCTGTATCGGTGTGAATGATTAAGTATTAATTCTTGAAAAGCATCTAAACAAGCCTCCACATAGATAATTTTAGAATGAAAGTTGTAGTTGAGTCACATTTGTCCAATATCATAAATCAGAAGAGAGCTATTTTCTAAAGGAGTCACAGTTGTCTTAAATCAAGGTCAAAATTATTTTACCCTTAGGATTTCACCACTGATTAGTTCCTTTTTCAATTCAGTAGAAAAACAAGCAAAGGATATGAATAAGCAATTCCCAAGTGGACAATAAACATATGAAAAGACATTCAATCTTACCACTAATCTAAGAAATAGAAATGCATAATAATAAGAAATTAATTTGGAGATGTTTATTAAAATGTGAATAGTGATTATCTCAGTGTATTTTGAGTTATTTTAAATTTCTTATTTGGATTTCAATGTACTGACTTTTTTCAACCTATATTATTTTCAGAAAAGATAAAGTTATTAAAAAACTGCCTCAGTTATTTGCAGATAAATTATGGACAATGCATCAGAAATCAGAACTCAGAAACAGAATCAAACAATTTAGTTAATACAGTAAAGGTGGTATTTCAAGTAAGTGTGAGACAGAAAGATTATCAAATAAGTGGTACTAAGAAAATTAACTAGCTAATAAAAATACATTAAAAAAGTCTCAATCCCTAACTCATTGCTAACTCCAAAATACTAATTATTGTTGGTACAAAGTTTAACATGTATATGAAACCATTAAGGTACTATAAAATATAAGTGCATTCATTACCAAAATACATCCATCATTTTAAAGGAAAATAATAATCTGTAGAACAATATTTACAGCATAACTTCATTGATTTAAATCATTGTTTCCATAGTATATGTTTTAATTAAAATTATAAAATGAAAGGATATGCACCCAGTAAGTTATATTCAGCATTATATCATCATCCTCTACCACATGTGCCTGGCACATGGCAGGCACAAAAATATATTAGTTGAATGACTAAATAAATGAACTCATGCATTGTTGGTGGGACTGTAAATTGTGATAATTTTTTTCTGGAGAGAAGTTTGGCAATATGTATCAAAGAGTAAAATAAGCATGCAACTTATTCCAGCACTCCCATTTCTAGGAATTCATCATATGACTAATTTTTACAAGTGCATATAGTAGGTATACAGGGGTAACTTTTTTATAACAGGAGAAAATATGAATGTTAGTGGAGAGATGGTTTGGGAAGTAGCTGCCCTACAATAGGAATCTGGTTAAATAAATTAAGGCATGGAATATGCATCTATTTAAAAATAAGATGTTGATCATTTACTGTGAAAGTATAGTCACAATTAATTGATAAATGAGCAGATTACAAGAGAATACGATGTCACATAGATAAAACAGCATATATAAACAGGCAGGTGTGAATATGTACAAAGAAAATTCTGGAAGGAAATGCATCAAAATGCTAACAATGGTTAACAAATGATTAAGATTGTGTTTTTATTATCATTGGAATTTTCTATATTGTATTTTTCCTTACAATGCTTACATACTTTGACAACCAGGAATAAACAATAAAAGTAAATTCATTTACAGAATAGAAAATAAAAGTGTTTCCTAACTTTTAAAAAATATGACTAAATGACTAAGCACAAATCCTATAATAAAAAGGTAACATAAGGGTTAATCTAACTTTAATATTTTCCTCACTTGAAATGAATAATTCATCATATTTTATATTTTAATTTGCTACTTGTATTCTATGAGCAGGTTTAGAAAGTGAATGTGATTAATTAGGTTATTTTCTACATTAGCATTCCAAATCACCTCTGTGGAGTTTTCCGCTTCCATAGAACTACTAAGATATCTTCCAATTAAGTCTTTAAAAGACTATATCTTGTGAATTTTTATTCAAACACAGATAGGTAATTCTTGTCATTCATAAAAATGGGCTAAATATGTTCCTTACCTTTTAATGAAAAGTAAACACTGGTCTTTTTGGTTGTACCAAGGGAGTTGTTCTGTTGCAGAAAAGAATCCTGTAAATAAAAATAACAGATACCTGTTTTTAAACTTCATTTTGCAAAAGTTTATTCATATATTACTGGACTTGTAAATCATACTTTAGTATGGCTAGAATTTTACAGTGTTAGAAGGAAACTGGTGGAAGATGACAATGTAAAGAACACCCTGACAGAGGATGCAGTTTCATCAGCACAGATTCCCCCTCCCGTCCTGCTATTCGTGGAATTGAAAACTGCTGCACGAAAGTATAGAACAAATCGTCTGCTTTTAAATAATACTACTTAACATTTGAATGCCCTTTTATTTTATCTATAAGGTTGTTACAATCATTGAGAAGGACTACGTGGCAAATCAGCAGCAAGGATGGGGTCTCTTATATGCCAGCTTAAAAAGAGAAATATAGTAAAAATGGTGTAACTGACTCACGGCAACATGGGTTCGCAAACCTTGTAGATGGATATAAACCAGGCTTGCCAAACATCACAGACAGCACTTATTAAAACTGCTACGTGGAATGCAATATGCCTGCTTTCTAGCCCCTCCCCCCCTCACCAATAAACGACTCCCCCTTTTTCCCCCAGTGTAAAAATACATGCTCATAGAACAATTAGATAAAAGAAAAAGAATTTTAAAAATCATCAATAATCACACTACCCAATGATGCCACTTGGAGCATTTTCACCCAATTTTTTAAAAAACAGATTTTTGTTACGAGGCCCCTGACAAACCAAGCGGGAATTAAGGATGAGCGGATGGGAGAAGAATATTCCTCTTCCCTTGTTAGGAATCATGACTAGTATTTTTACCTCATATCTAAGCTTTTTTTTTTTTGTAATTATAAAACTATAAAGATAGAATTTTGAGGGGGGAAAAAACGTCTTCCAGGGGTGTCTGCCTCAGCAACCAAGGAGCGTCTGGGAAGGAGGGCGGAGCCTGGAGGGGGAGGTGCGTTTGGTCACTCATTGGGCTGAGAGGTTGTCAATCAAGCTTGCCCAGCAAATGAGGTGCGAGCTGAGGGCACACTGGGAACTAAATGAACTGGAGGTCTGACTGCGAGGGGAGGGGGCTCGAGATGTAAGCAGTGAAGAGATCTCGGGGTCTTGCACTGCGCCATTCGGCTGCGGCACGCCTCAGTCCGCTGCAGCTGTAGCTGAGAGAGGCCTTGCCTTCGCCGCTCTCGTCCAGGTCTCCGCTGCTGCTGCCACCTCCGTTGCGATCTCCTCGGCCCAGCCGCGCCCCGCCCCGCGCTCCTGCTGCCTTCACCGCTGCCAACACCTCAGCCAGAGCCTCCGCCGCCGCCACCCAAGCATCCGTGAGTCATTTTCTGCCCATCTGTGGGCGCGCGGTAGTCACCACCCTAAGAGGTGTGCAGGCTTGCAAAATGGCAGAAGCGGATCCTAACAGGGTCTTGGAACCTGCCGCCCAGGGGGTGGATGAAGAGATGGTGGCTAGCTCGTCTAGCGATTCTGGGGAAGAATCTGACAGCAGCAGCTCTAGCAGCAGCACTAGTTGCAGCAGCAGCAGCAGTAGTAGTGGCAGCAGCAGCAGCAGCAGTAGCTGCAGCCGCTTCTATAGAAAGAAGAGGGTACCTGGGCCTTCCAGAAGTGCGCGGCGTGCTCCGTCGGGTAGAAGTTTCGTGGATCAGCTGCCTCGGGCAGTTAGAAATCGTGTGCAGGCGCTCAGAAATATTCAAGATGAATGTGACAAGGTAGACGCCCTGTTCTTAAAGGCAATTCACGATCTCGAACGAAAATATGCCGAACTCAATAGGCCTCTGTATGATCGGCGATTTCGAATCATCAATGCAGAATATGAGCCTACGGAAGAAGAATGTGAATGGAATTCGGAGGATGAGGTGTTCAGCAGTGATGAGGAGGTGCAGGAAGAAGGCCCTAGTGAGATGCCTGCCTTAGAGGGTGAGGAAGAAGAGGATGACCCGAAAACAAAACCTGAGGTCAAGGCTGAAGAAAATGCAGCTCCGAAAGAAAATCTCGAGGCAAAGGCTGAAGAAGAAGAAGAGTCTAAAGATGCTCTGGAGGCCAAGACTGAAGTAAAAGAAGATCCGAAAGAATCCCCCCAGGCAAAGGCAGAAGATAAAGAGCAGCCTAAAGTAACAGAGGCTAAGGCAAGGGCTCCAGGAAAAGAGGCTCCTAAAAGAGTTCCTGAGGTCAGGCCTAAGGAAAGAGCTCTTAAAAGAGCTCGCAAGGGAAAGCCTAAAAGAGAAGATCCTAAAGGCATTCCCGACTATTGGCTGACTGTCTTAAAGAATGTTGACAAGCTGGGGCCCATGATTCAGAAGTATGATGAGCCCATTCTGAAGTTCCTGTCCGATGTTAGCCTGAAGTTCTCAAAACCTGGCCGGCCTATAAGTTACACATTTGAATTTTGCTTTCTACCCAATCCATACTTCAAAAATGAGGTGCTGACCAAGACATATATAATAAAGTCAAAGCCAGATCACAACGATCCCTTCTTCTCTTGGGGCTGGGAAATCCAAGATTGCAAAGGCTGTAAGATAGATTGGAGAAGAGCAAAGGATGTTACAGTGACAACCACCCGGAGTCGCACAACTGCTACTGGAGAAGTTGAAACCCAGCCAAGAGTGGTTCCTAATGCATCATTCTTCAATTTCTTTAGCCCTCCTGAGATTCCTACAATTGGAAAGCTTGAACCACGAGAAGATGCTATCCTTGATGAGGACTTTGAAATTGGTCAAATTTTACATGATAATGTCATCCTGAAATCAATCTATTACTATACAGGAGAAGTCAATGGTACCTATGATGTTGGTAAAGATTGTAGAAACAGGAAATATCGAAAATAAAAAAAAGGCTGCATGAAAGAATTTTCAAGAATCTCAAATTTCAAGCAGAAGTGAAGTAGGTTTATATAGTCTTGGGGAAAAAACAAAACAAAACCTGCCCTGTAACCTCAGCACTAGTATTCCTAACAGTCTTGAGTTTTCGTACTTTCCTGGTAGCCTAAAATATTGTCTTAAAGTGTCTAAGTATCAGTTTATTCTATCTAGCCTGTTGTAGTGTAATATTCTTCAAAATATGTAAACTGTTGTCAATTATCTAAAGCATGTTAGTTTGGTGCTACAAAGTTTTGATTTTTGTGAAGTCCTTTTGTCATATTCCTATTAGAATGTAGCTGTGAAAACTGTCAGAATTGTTTAACTGAGACAAATATTTGCTTGAAAAAAAAAGTTCCTGAAGCATCAATGCAAATATTTTTTTTTCTTTTTCCAGCCCAGAAGACTAAGGGTTTAAATCTGCTTGTACTAGCTGTGCCTTCATTACTTTGCTATAGAAATACAGTATTATACTAACTAAAACAGTGCATTGTGAAATTTGACCCCTTGAAAAAAATTAGCATACATTTAATAATGTCCATCAAGACCATATATGATATGACTGTGAGCTTGTTAATGTGCCATAGTGGTTTATAAATTTAAGCATAATGAAGTTATTGTTTACCACTGAGGTGTTAATATAACATAGCATTTTTAAAAAGTTTGCTCATCTTATCCTGTGTAACTATAAACTAAAGGTACTAACCACATTTTCTTTGTAATATGTTCTACTTTGCCTTTCACTGGAAATGATCACTTTACATCATTGGTATTTTTTTCATGTTCTTCTATTACAATCTAAAATAAATAAATGTCAAAATGTATCGTGCTATAAAAATCTACCATTTTTGCCTCATTATAAAAAATATGGTGCTTATTATAGAAAAAGTAGAGAATCCTTAGGAAAAGGAACATTTAAAAATATATAATTATCAATATAATTAACATTCTGATACATTTCACAGATCTTAGCTCTTTTTGGTGGGTACACATCCCAGTGATTGGAGAGAAATGGGACAGGGGAGAAGGACTAAGATAGGGGAGAGAGGAAGAGAAGAGGAGGAAGGAATGGGGAGGAGTGTTGAAGTAGAGAAAGTGGGGAGGGAGAAGGGAGAGGGAGGGTACCAGAGTGAGGAGGGGGGTGGAAGGAGAAGAGGGTGGGAGGGAGGAGGAAAGGAAAGGGGAGAGAAGGAAGGGAGAGGGGAGGAGGGAAGGGAGGAGGGTGGGGAGTGGAAAGGATGGGAGGAGGTAGGGATGGAGAAGAGGGGAGATAGGCAGGAGTGCCTCACCCAGAAAGGACATCCATATTAGTTGTTGTCTTCACTTCCAGGAGTAGGTTGGGTAAGTGACCCAGGCCCACCTTCCACCGTGACTTGGGAAGAGGTCTCATTCCCCTATGTGGTTTATTTTTCCTTATAGGTGACATTATGCTTTCACCAATTCTGCACCATGTGGTTGGTTACAGAGTAATTTGATCCAGAGATTTTGGTTTGAATTTATTGTGAGGAGGAAGCCCCTTAAACTCACTTTACCAAAGAGCTTTGTACTGGGCACAAAGTCACAAGCACAACAAATAATATCCTATTTCACATCTGCCATTTCCCCAACTGCATGTACTTTCCTCCAGGACCTTAACAGGAAAGAGCTGTGGCAAGAGGAAGACAGGATTGGGGAATTTCTGGGTCACTAGGCATAAAATTACCTACTAGTCTTCCCAGATCCCACCATATATATAGTTTAGTATCTTGCATTTATCCCTGCTTAACAATAGTCACCCCCCATGTCTATAAATGTCAAAATATTCCAACCTATGAGATAGATATTTAACCAATCATGCATGTTTGGATATTTAGGTTACAATTTATACAAAATCAGGAAGTAAATTATTGCTTTTAGCAATAGCAGTCATATTCTGAGAGTCACTTTTTTGTAGTTCTGAGATTTTTGCAACCATCAAGGAGGGGTGTGGTAGCAGATTTACTTATAAGTCTGTGCCGAATCAAAGACTATAGTAAATAGCATGTACCTGGCTCACTGATGCAGAGGTTCTCAAATGGAATATATACTGTGCTTGCCAGACATCACAGACAGTAGAGCCCTTAAAACTTCTACGTGGAATGCAACATCCTTATTGCATCTTAGAACACTTGCCGAAGTAGTTAGCCCCTTCCTGCTCTGTATTTTCCAATGTTAAAGGAACGTATGTCATTATAGAATATTTGCAAAATAGAAGGAGAAGTGCAGATAATAACAATCAGTCAGAAGCATACTACAGGAAGATATGCCCTGTATATATAATAGATTGGTGTATTTTCTCCCAGTCCATCACTTTGATTAGGTTTTATCACAAGTTCTTGTCTCAAATCAAGTTGAGTGGGTGTAAGAAGCTAATTCGAAAGACAACTTATTTATTTTTTTAACATCTTTATTGGAGTATAATTGCTTTACAATGGTGAGTTAGTTTCTGCTGTATAACAAAGTGAATCAGCTATACACATATATCCCCATATCTCCTCCCTCTTGCGTCTCCCTCCCACCCTCCCTATCCCACCCCTCTAGGTGGTCACAAAGCACCGAGCTGATCTCCCTGTGCTATGCAGCTGCTTCCCCCTAGCTATCTATTTTACATTTGGTAGTGTGTACATTACAATGCCACTCCCTCACTTCGTCCCAGTTTACCTGTATTGGTATTTTTGCCTTTTCAGGTTAAGTCTGGCGGGGGTAGGGGTGGGGAACGGGCAGGTGTCACGGATTTTTGAATCAGTAAAAGCTAGGATTCCGGAAATGCAAACGGTGGGTGGTGGGTGCTTCAGCCACCTAGTCTAAGTCAAAGGTGAAAAGAGCCGGGAAACCCGATGGGCTTGCACGTTCGTTGGGCTGCAGGTTTGTCCATCACACTCGCTCAGCCAATGAATGATGCCAGAAAGAAGAGCTGGGTGGGAGCGAAGCTCCTGGGCTGGGTGCGTGGGCGTGAGAAGAGTTTTACGGGGTCTTCCTCGGTGCCTTCTAATCGGCGAGCTGTTTCCTTTGGCTGTGATTCAAGGCTGAGGTCAGCCGTTCCCTTCACTGACCCGAGCCCGACCGAAGAGGTCGTCACCTCCTCCGCGCTGCAGTCGTCCCCGCCTTCTCCTTTGTGAATTTTTGCCATCCTGAATTGGGGCACTGAGCGTCCAGGGTCTTCACTCTAAAAGTTTGTTCTTTTCCTGTAAGGTGGCAAACTCAGGTAAGAAGGGGTTTTCCTAAGCAACAGCAGAGACTGCTGAAGAGGTCAGGAAAGAAACTTGAGCTAAGTGAAGAAAGGGACCACACGGATAGTCAAATGATGCCAATGCCCCATTCTGACGGGGTCTAACGATACAGGTGTCCTTACCCTCAAAAGGCTTCAGGGGTCAAGTGATAAGATAGAAGCTGAATTTGAAAAGGAATTGCACGCTCTTGTAAAAAGGATAAATCCTCACTTGATTAGATGTTCGTGCCCACCAGCGTAAGCATTAGGACAACCTGCAGTATAATAACTTCAACACACTTATACATTACTTCAAATTTTATGTTTTGTGTTTTTTGTGGAGTATATCTTTTAAATTTAAAAATGAAATATTTAAGTATTAAAACTCATGGCATTTAGAAATATACTTCTTTTCAAGAGATCTGGAATACAACACATTCTCTAAAGCCTCTGTGTAGTTTAGTCCTTATGATGTCCTTTTATCATATAGCTTTTAGAGAGTAACTGGTAAAATTATCAGAACTCTTCACTGAAGCTAATATTTACTTGGGAAAAAAGTACTTTAAAGAGCCAATTCACGTGTGTGTTTTGCCTCACCTCAGAGGTAGGAAGGGTTTAAACCAACCTGGACCAGGTGTACCTTATTGCTGTGCTATAAATTATTTATTATGCTATGGTACATTACAAAATTTTATCATTTGCATAAAGTAGCATAGAGTTAAGAATTTTTAATAACATTAATATCAAGTCTCCTAGATTACTTATGTTTTTGAATTTTGCATGACAGAGGGATTTATAAAAACATAATGGAGCTGTTATTTCCTTCTGTGTTGCTAATAGACATTAGTGTTTGCAAGTGGTCTTCTCAACTTTTACTCGTAAGTTATGTAAACTAAGGGGATTAAGTATATTTTCTTTGCAGTATGTGTCACTGAAAGTTATCACTTTATTATTTTATTACATCTTTTGATTATAAAATATGTTCATTATAGAAAATTTGGAAAATATACTGAAAAGTATAAAAATTATTTTAAACAATTCTGCCTTCAAAGATAACCACATTTCGTATGAAAAGAAAATGTCTATATCTATCTTTATTAACATAACTACTATTCTACTCCTTTCACTTTTCACTTAATATATTTTGGAACCCTTTCTGTATCAGTGCATGTAAACTTCATTCTGTTTAACATAATATACCATAATGTATTTCATCAGTTTCTTATGGGCATTTAGGTTAGGAGCATCTTTTTCCAACTGATTGGTAATTGTAACCACCGTCTATGAATTAAGGAAAAATGTTGCATATAGTGAAATATTTTACCTTTGGATTTTGTTCAGTTGTTTTTTCTTTATTTCCTGTAGAAGTGTTTTAATGTTAATAAAGTCACATTTATCTTTTTTTCCCCATTACAGATTTTGGGTATTTAGTTTAGAAAGAGCTTTCCACACCAAGATCTTTTTTTTTTTTTTTTTGGAATTGCTCATATTTTCTTAGAGTACTCTTATAGTTTCATTTAAAGTTTTAATCTTTCTGGAATAAGTTTTATGTAAGGATTGAGGTAGCTATACCACTTTTTTTCCTCTCAATACAACTAATCAATTATTTTGACACCATTTATTGAATATTGAATATCCAATGTAATTAATTGCTGCCTTTATTATATAATCCATTCCCTTATGTGTTTGGGCCTATTTCTGGACTGTTCTGTTCAGAAGTGTTATTCTTGTGCCAGTATAAATCTTCTAAAACAGAAATTTCTCATATATATTTTATTATCTGATAAGAAAAGTTCCTTATAAAACTTGTTTTTAAGATTTTTGGGGGGCATATTTTCACCTATTCATTTTCCCAGATGAACTGCAGTATCACTCTTTTTCAGTCTCCCTCCCTAAAGCCTATGGATATTTTGATTAGGGTTTGTTTGATTTTATAGATTCATTTACAGAGAATCAGGAATTTCGTATTATTCAGTCTTCTTATCCAAGGACAAGCTGTGTCTTTCCATTTAATCAAGTATTTTTAATATTTTTCAGTAGAATTGTAAAGTTTACCTATTAAAATAGGCTTTTTAAAAATATTCAGAACCTGTTCTTCAGTTTCTTCTTCCTTTGTCTACCTTTTGCTTATGCTGTTCTGCTGCTTATTTTTAAATCATCTGTGCTTAGGTGTTGTCCTTTTTTTTTCCAGCTTTGAATGGGGGCAACTGTTTGCTGAAGTGTGATGTGTGAAGAGGTAGGAGGAAATGAGCTTGAGCATCTCAGAAGCTTCAATTCAGGTTTGTCTCATATCATTGTTTCCGAATTGCTATATTTTCTGCTGGAGACCATTTTGGTCTTCAGTTTAGGCTATTCTCTCCTTTCTCAGCCCTCACGAGCACCAGCTTTGGATTGAGCAGGCCAGCATGACTCAGTGAAATGCCTTGAGTTAGAGGTATTCTGTGGCAGTCTTGTAGTTAATTTCTGCTCAGTGGACTGGCCAACATCTGTAGAGTTACTTGTTGCTTGTCTCTCTCCTCATACTGAAGCAGTTTCTAAAGGTTCTCAGAAAATGAAGATGATGTGCTGGTATAATTTCTCCTTAACTCCAGCTCCCCTTTTGTTCTGTGTTATGGAGCTGTTTCCATAAGGGGTCATTTCTTGCTGCTTTCGACGTCTGATGTCTGCCACAGTTCTAAGTCAGATGTTCAGAGCTTGAACACTTAAGGGAACAGCAAGCATTAGCTCAGAGTCCTGCTTTTTTTGTTTGTTTGTTCAAATTTCATTGTAAGTGGAAGAAATTATTTCCAATGTGTGGCTTGGGATTGTGGCTATTTCTTTGACTTGAAGATTATTTCTGCCTTTAATTTTTATTCTGATAATTCTGGTACATGGGCAGGATTGAAAATCACAGAGCAATGTAGAGAGGAATCTTCAAGAGGGGAGGGGCTGTGTCGTGTGCTCTGAATGTATTGACCTCAGAAAAACTCTTTCTGCAGCACAGCTATTAACAATTCTCCTAATTTATAGTGTTCCTGAAATACCAGTTTAGTGAATTTGGCCTTGGTCAAATAGGGAAATTAGCCCGACTTTGTCTATTGGTGAAAGCATCCTTAATCAACATGTACAAAAAATTTATTTTGAGATAAAGTGGCAAAAATAGTACAGAAAGTTGCAAAAATAGTACAGAAAGGTCCTGTGTACCCTCCATCCAGCTGCCCCTAATGTTAACACCTTACATGACTATAGTACAATACCCAAGCCAGGAAATTAACATTGGTATAATCTACAGACATCATTCAGGTTTTGCTAGATTTTACATGCATTCCTGTGTGTGTGTGTGTGTGTGTGTGTGTGTAGTTCTATGTCGTTTTATCACATATATAGATTCATGGAACTACCACTAAAGTCAAGATTCAAAACTGTTTCTTCTGTCCCTAAATTTGGACAACTGTTAATTTGTTCTCAAACTTGAAATGAAAAAATTATACAGATTGCTTTATAAATGGATTTATATAGCATGTAACCTTTTGAGAATGACCTGTTTTCACTCATCAAAATAACCTTACGATCCATCCAAGTTGTACCTGTATCAGTAGGTTGTTCTTTTTATTGCCGAGTAGTATTCCAGTGTATTAGTCACTGATCTATGACTCTTGTATAGAAGAGTAAAAACAGGTGAAAAGGAAACAGGACTGCCAGTGGCCAGAATCTCCCATAGGGACAGAAGAAGGAATTACAAGGTCCTTCTTCCTAAAATCTGAAAGTGAAATAGTATCAATAGAAAATGCTTTTGCAATGCTTACTATGCACTAGGACTATACAAATTATTATTCATGTAGTCCTTACTACTGTATTATTAATTAGGTACAATTATTATCTCTATTTAACAAATGGTGAGACTGAGGTACAGAGAGGTTAAGTAACTTGTCCAAGCTCACACACCAGTAAGTGACAAAGCCAGGCTTTATAGTTGGCAATCTGGCTCTAGTCCATGTGCTTAACTGCTCTATTATTCCACCTTTCTACCATGCTATACCACCTAGAGAAGCACTGTCTTTGTCCATACTCAAGACTAGATAGATAAGGCCCAAGGGAAGCAGCAGAGAAGAAATAAGTACAACCTGGAAGAAAAGCAGATGCCTATCTACAGAGGAAAACTAAGACTCTCCACTTACCTAGCAGTGGTGCCCCTGAATCCACTTTGTAGCTCATGTCTGAGAAACCTTATCAAACTTTATAGCTTAGTGAGACCACTGGGTAAGGTTGAGCCCCTAGGTCATATCCATCATACACAGAGGTATCATGAGAACTGGCTTAGTAAATTTCTATTTCAATTAGATATAGGGCAATCCATTACTATTAAAGATTTCTTTTACCTTTCCAACTTCTTATATTTTTATCATTCCCTGTTTTCCTGTAGTTAGCAGCAATAAAGAGCCTTTAAATCAATAGGTGTAACAAGGGAAAAGAAGATGAAAAAGTGGTTTACTCCTAAGCATCCTTGAGCAGAACCCAGAGGAACATTTACAGGAATCGGGCAATATAGAGGATGAAAGCACGGATTTGAAGTCTAATAGTCTTGGTATTGACTCCCACTTCTGTCACTTATTGGCTGTGTGACCTTATGCATGTTGCTTTTCCCCTCTAATCCTCATTTTTCCTATCTCTAAAATGGGGCTGTTACCTGGCTACTTGATAGAATTATTGTAAGGCTTAAATGAGATATTATTTATCAAGCACTTAGCAGAGTGTTTGGCATGCAGTGATAATTCAAATAATAATGTATTGATATAATTAGGATAACTGAGTTTTACTTGGTAATTCCAGGTAAAGTATCATGATACTAAAGATGTTGAAGTTGGTATTAACTCATCCAGGTTTGTTTGTCTTCAAGCAAGAAAATCCTCTTTCCTTCATGGATTTCATGTAACTGCTCCTGTTCTTTCTTGGATTTTCCTTCCCTAAATCAATAGCTCTGAACTGATTCCTGGTAAACACCTACCTGCCTGCATCCTCCCTATATCTTCAGTCTTTGAAGGTCAATTTGAATTTTTATCCATTCCTTCAAGGAGTCAGTACTCTACCAGTTTGTTGCCTGAACAAAAGTCTATAACATAAACTCTTTTCTTTAGTAATGCTGAATACAACTGGACCATTTCCAGACCCCAGACATACAAAATAGTTTGTAAGATAGTGATTTACACACTATTTCCAGTGTGGAATGCTTTCCTCACAACCTCCTCTAGTTTTGGCCAGGGTATTAACTGGGGACATACAAGTCAGATCAGTGGGATTTTTTTTGCCATGGTTTTTAACAATGTTCTTTTGGTCAGGAAATTCATTTATAAGAATTGCTTGCAGAAGTTTAAGAGAACACAAGAGGTGAAAGGCAATGAATGGCATAGCAGATGGCATCTACTTAAAACATTTGCACTGAACCCCATAGGAAATGAAATTTGAAGAAAGTGAAAATCTTTCTTGTAATATTTACCTTAAACTGTCACCACTATTTACAACTTCAGGTAAAATATCCCAGTGTTAGAGCTGCTGAAATTGGTATTAACTCGCACCAGCTTGTCTTGCTTTAAGGGAAAATGTCCCTTTAAATACAATAAAAATAAGGATTATGGGAGTAAGATGCATTACTTACAATTATTTAGGTGTAATTCAAGTTTTAACAGAGTTTGTCAGTCTCTGGATTGAAAGACAAGTAAAAAATAATGCACCAGAACAAATAAATAACTTAAAAATTTTTCATTATTTTTGGGTAGGTTCAGGGTGCTAGGAAAACATTTTAACAAGTATAATATACTTTTAAATATTGGAAAAGTTGGATTTTCACAACATAATAACTGTGTCAGCAGGTTGCCAATTAATTGTTGGAAATTCTTTTGCCGAAGACGACATCTGCAGTTAATTATGCTTAAGGGCTAGAGAAAGAATGTAATTATTTAAAAAAAATTTGTATAGATGATGAGGCTTTACAGAAGTGAATCCTGACTTTTTCCAATTGAATCTATACTAAATGAACAATCTCTAAGCAGCACGAGGGAAAGTATCAGGAAATTTCTCTAGCTTAGGAATATCCCTGGTTGATTTTCTGAACAACTGTTTTGGAAATAAGTTAGGTCTTTTCAGATGTTATATTTAGGTTTGTTTAGCTTGTGTTATTAAATATTCCCACTAGTATAATTATTAGTGATTTCATGAGGAAGCAAAAGCTCACAAATTGTATTGGCATACCTCAACTACCATAATATTTATATGTGAAAAGAATATTTTTTCATTTCACATAGAAACACTGATTTCATATTAAATATGGCTTAAATCTCTGTATTATCCTAATATTATCATCTTCTTTAGTAAACACAGCGTTTGTGTATAGTAAAGTGCAGTTGAGTCAAAGTTTTGTTACTCAGGGCAGATTAGCAAATTTTCACCCACCAAAAAAGTATTAAGTGATTTAAAGAAATACTAGAATTTGTTGATGTTTAAGATCCTTTCTTGGCCTCTCTTCTTTATCCAGCAACCTGATTTGTGATAATTTTCCTAAGGGTACCTTGTACCTAAGGAAAGGTAAGAGAGAGAATATTAGGTGACATTTGTCATCCAGTTTTAGGATCTGTCTTGATAGTTCCTATTTAAAACCATACTAACACCATTTATAAGACAACGTATAAAAGGAGTGACAAACTTAGGAGAAAACTATTTGTAAAGGAAATGAATAAGCAATTCAGAAAAATACTTTTATATGTATATTAGTATTTTGGCTAATATATATGAAAAATGCTCGCCTACGCTACTAATAAAAAAGATGAAAATTAAAATAACAAGATACTGCTATTTACCTGTTTTGTTGTCAAAAGTAAAATTTAAAAATTCCCATCATTGTTCTCATAATGTGAAGAAAAGGCCCAACCATGTACTGCAAGTGGAAAGGTATAATGGTACACATTTTTCAGGAGTGTGATTTGGCAGTACTTAATAAAAGCCTTTAAAATGTGCATACTCTTTGACCTAGCAAATCTTCAAGGAATTTATCTTAAGGAAATAATAGTGAACAAAAACATTTATAAGAGTGTTCATTTCGGTGTTGCTTACAATACTACTGAAATGTTTGAAACAATTTAAATGTCCAGAAAGAGGGGATTCAATTTATAAGCTATTGTTTATTCATACAGCTGAATAATGTAAAGGCATTTAAAGTAATAATGTAGATCTATGCTGACATTGAAACATAGCTAAGATAAATTGTTTAATGAAAAATGTCTCAAAACTATGGAAATGTATGCATATATATGTAAATTATGTGTAGTACACAAAAATATTGATACTGGTTATCTATATGTAATGGAGTTTTAGGTAATTTGTATTCATAATTTTTAGTATTCTAAATTTTATATAATGATCAGAATTTACTGTTGTGATCAGAAAAGATAGAGCAGGAGAAACAGGAACATTTTAGAATTTTAGACAATTATGTGGAGCTGTAGAGTCAGAAAACAAATAAGGAATTGTGAAGGTGCTATATAGGCACATATTTGTGCTATGCAATACTGGAAACTAACTTTTAAAATAATATATTAAAAGCATATGCATAAGGGTTGTTTCCTTCACAGTGGTCACCTTAAGAGCAAACACTTATTCCAATTATGCTGACACTAACAGAATGTTAAAGATGATCTACCTCCTCATTTCATAGGTGAGAAATCTTGGGCTCATTGCATCTAAATACTATCTAAGGTCACACAACAGCTAGGTAATGGGAGGTTCACAAAACCATGATGCTTTCCCTTTCCATTTTTTGGATAATTAACTATTACTATAAAACCAAGTTTTTCCAAACTCTCTGACCTTCAATGGCTGCTTTTCCCTTTAAATACCCAAATAACCTAGCCTCAGCCTTCCTTCTCTCATGTCACCTAACTAACCTAACCAAGTAACCTAGTCTCTGCCCAGTTTCCTTTCCCAAGTATTTCTAAGAAACGCTAGAGAATGCTTGGTTGTATGTTCCAAAAGTATGTCTGCTGGTCACTTATCAATTCTTTCTTAGGGCAAGTGCTTCAGACTTTTCCACTGGTCAGATTGTGCTGTCTTACAACTGCTTCTCCATGCTGCTGCCTCTTACCCCAATCCACACTACACTAAGAATTAAGACATCACAGTAAAAAGTAAATCCTTAAAACACAGTTCATATCTCACTCTTATGCTTAACAAAACTTTAGTGACGGTTTGGGACTAGCAGAAGAAAATTATCAGACAGAAAAAGGAAATTTTAAAACCAGCCATCAGAGATCCACTGTCTGTGCCTTTGCACAAGGGTCCCTGAATTACAGTCCTCCCTGACACCATACATGTTGCAAGCGCCAACTTTTTTCCCACACTGGGGCCTCTTGACCCCCTCCTTCTTTACAGGTGACTAGTGTTCCCATTGTTCTTGGAGATTTGAGAAAAAAGGAGTATCTTCCTCTCTCCCAGTCAAAGGACTATTGTTTTCCCAATGGGAAAGTTGAAAAACTCATTTCCCTCAGCAGAAACTCCATCCTTGCCACAACTGGTCTAGCCACCATGTTCCAGATAAAATAATTTCAATAGCACATTTCTCAGTCTGGATTCTTTATGTGTATGTGGAGTATGTGAATTTCCTTCTGTGACCCAACAAAGGAGTTTTAATTGCAGGGCCTAAACCATCTTTTCAGCTGCTTCTTTTCCTCTCTGTCTATTTCAGTTTGTCTCTCACTTTTTCTAGTGTTCTACTTTCTCCATAACTTCGTCTATCTTCACTCCTCCTTCTCTTCTCTTTTCACATGTTCTCTTGCTTTTGGCTTCCTAGACAGATGATTCAGTCAATTTTGGCTTGGCTGCTCCTTTTCTATCCCATTTTTTATGGTTAATGTATTGAATACTATAATCTGTAAAGATGAATTGGAAGTCTCAGATGGGGGATTCTTTTTACTTCTAAATTGGGTATGGTAAATTTACTAATTAATCTGGTTCTAGAAATCTCAGATGAGGAGGTGACTATCCAACAGATATCAACTGTCCTCATAAAGGTACAAAATAAACTAACAGTAGAACCCTCAGTGGCAGACAATGCCTGAAAAAATTCAAACATCCCCAGTATAGAAATCAAAATAGAGTATATTTTGATGTTGAACATAGTTCATACCTTCTTTTACATTCTTTACTTTAAGACCTCAAGTTCTCTTGTTAGTAATTGATAGGGTATGTTGTCTATAGTTGCTAAATAAGTGAAACAAGTCTATGACTTTTATTTTAAATTATACTAAAGTAAAAGGAACCCAGCTTTTTTTCCTCTCTACTCTCCCTTATTCCACTATACAAGATCACAGAGGAAAAATCAAGAATGTCTTTCCCTCCTCTAACCCTCAGAAGTTACTATTTTCTCTTCTATTCTTTTGAAAATAATAACTTTATTGAGAGATAATTCGCAAACATTACAATTTACTTTTACGATATACAATTTAGTGGTTTTTGATATATTTACAGAGTTGTGTAACTATCACCATAATCAACATTTTTCATCACCACGTAAAGAAATCCTGTACCTACCAGTGGTCACTTCTTATTTCCCCCAGTTCTCCCTTCCTCCAGCCCTAGGCAACCACTAATCTACTACCTGTCTCTATAGGTTTTCCTATTCTGTTCTTCTTTCTGTTTTTATGAATTTACCTATTCTGAATATTTCATTTAAATGGAATAATGTAAAATGTGGCCTTTTGTGACTGGCTTCTTTCACCATACCATAATGTTTTCAAGGTTCATCCATATTGTATCATGTGTCAATATTTCACTCCTTTTAATGGCCAAATAATATTCCATTGTATAGGTATATCACATTTTGTTGTATAATGAGATGACATTTGGGTGTTTCCACTTTTGGCTATTATGAATAATGCTATTATTAACATTTATGTGGACATATGTTTTCATTTCTCTTGGGTATATATCTAGAAGTGGAACTGCTGGGTCACGTGATAACTCTGTTTAACCTTTTGAGGAGTTGCCAGACTGTTTTCAAAAATGAATGCATCATTTTACATTCCTACCAGCAATATATGAGGGATCCATTTCTCTATATCTTTACCAACAATTGTTATTATCTCTCTTCTTGATTCCAGCCATTCTAGAGAGTGTAAAGTTTTTTAATTTTTTATTGGAGTATAGTTGATTTACAATGTTGTGTTAGTTTCAGGTGTACAACCAAGTGAATCAGTTATACATATATCTACTCTTTTTTAGTTTATTTTCCCATATAGGCCATTACAGAGTATTGAGTAGAGTTCCCTGTGCTATACAGTAGGTCCTTATTAGTTATCAATTTTATATATAGTAGTGTGTATATGTCAATCCCAATCTCCTAATTTATTCCCCCTCCCTTTCCCCCCCGGTAACCATAAATTTGTTTTCTACATCTGTGACTCTAATATGGTTTTTTTTTGCTATACGCAGGCCTCTCACTGTTGTGGCCTCTCCCGTTGCAGAGCACAGGCTCCGGACGCACAGGCTCAGTGGCCATGGCCCACGGGCCCAGCCGCTCCGCGGCATGTGGGATCCTCCCAGACCGGGGCACGAACCCGCGTCCCCTGCATCGGCAGGTGGACTGCCAAACACTGCGCCACCAGGGAAGCCGTCTAATATGGTTTTGATTTGAATATCCTTGATGACTAACGATGTTGAGCCAGATCTAAAAGAAGACATAATTCTTGATTATTAATTGACTTTTAAGAGTGAAGAAGAGGAAAGAGTAAAAGATCTGCTTCCTTTTAATGATAATAAACATCGGTTCCAAAGCCAAATATAGATGGTTTGTATATATCTGCACTGCATTTTTAAAATCCCTGCCTCAGTACTATTTATGTAGCTAATTAAAAGTTGGGCATAAATAAGAGTCTTTACTCAGGACAAATCAAATAACATTCATTTTCTTTTCCTGAACACCATTTGCATTTTTCCTTAAGTTGAAGGATCTACTGCTTGGAAATCTCTTTAGACAGAAGGGAGCTGAATGACATGTCCCTCCTTTTTTCCTCTACTTTCTATACTCCAATTGTGTGCATCAGATTTTTCTTGCTGCCATAACAAATTACTACAAATATAGCAGCTTAAAATAACACAAAATTATTATCTTATAGTTCTGTAGGTCAGAAGTCCAGTATGGGTTGCATTAGGCTAAAATCAACGTGTCAGTAGTGCTGGGTTCCTTTCTGGAGGGTCTAGGGGAGAATCATTTCCATTCTTTTTCAAATTCTTTCCCCAATTAGGTTGTTACAGAATATTGAGCAGAGTTCCCTGTGCTATATATTAGGTCCTTGTTGGTTATCCATTTTAAATATAGCAGTGTGTACATGTCAGTCCCAAACTCCCTAACTATCCCTCTACCCCGCCCATCCTGGTAACCATAAGTTCATTCTCTAAGTTTATGAGTCTGTTTCTGTTTTGTAAATAAGTTCATTTGTATCATTTTTTTATGGATTCTGCATATGATATTTCTCTTTCTCTGTCTGAGTTACTTCAGTCAGTGTGACAATCTCTAGGGCCATCCATGTTGCTGCAAATGACCCAATTTCATTCCTTTCTATGGCTGAGTAATATTCCATTGTATATATGTACTGCATCTTCTTTATCCATTCTTCTGTCATTGGGCATATAGATTACTTCCATGTCTTGGCTACTGTAAACAGCACTGCAATGAATATTACGGTGTATGTATTTTTTCGGACCATGTTTTTCTCTGGGTATGTGCCCAGGAGTGGGATTGGGAAGACTCATTCTTGGAAACAATATTTAAGGAGTATTTACCCATGCAACGCTACTGGGTCTGCTGCTCAGGTGATTATTATAAGGAGCTCTGTTGCAGCAGTTCTTTGTGGGGAAATATTTAATGTCAGGGCCTTAATGTCCTGAGCCATTATGTTACTGTTCTATCAGTCCACTGTTTCAATTTTTCTATTTAAAAAAATTTTTTTTTTTGGCTGCACTGCATGGCACGTGGGATCTTAGCTCCCCAACCAGGGATCGAACTTGTGCCCCCTGCAGTGGAAGTGTGGAGTCTTAACCATTGGACCGCCAGGGAAGTCCCTCAATTTCTCTAAACAACCATTTCCTGACTGCCCTAGAAGTGTTGTGTTAGGAGGATTAGTTCTAGCAATCACCACTCTAATGACTTATAACCATTAAGTTAACCTAGTCAGCCCAGTCAAATTGACATACAAAATTAATTTTGTATGTCAACTTGACTAAGTCAAGAGATGCCCAGATATTTGGTCAAAGATTATTCTGGCTGTGTCAGTAAAGATGTTTGGGGATGAGATTCACATTTGAATCTATAGACTGAGTAGAGCAGACTATCCTCTCTTATGTGTGTGGGCCTCATCCAATCAGTTGAAGGCCTGAATAGAACAAAAAGGCTGACCATCCTGCAAGTAAGAGGGAACTCCTGCCTCACTGCCTTGGAGCTGGGACATCAGTTTTTTCCTGCCTTTGAACTAGAACTAAAACATTGGCTCTACCTGGATGTCAAGCCTGCTAGCCTTTGGGCTGGAAATGCACCATCAGCTCTTCAGTTCTCAGGCCTTTGGACTTGGACGGAAACTACACCACTGGCTTTTCTGGGTCTCTAGCTTGCTGACTACAGATCTTGAGACTTGTCAGCCTCTAAATTAAGTCAATTTCTTATACTCAATCTCAATCTCTCTCTCTCTCTCTCTCTCTCTCTCTCTCTCTCTCTCTCTCTGTGTGTATATATATACTTGACCTTGAACAATACAGATTTGACCTGTGTGGGGGTCTACTTATATGTGGATTTTTTTCAGTAGTAAATACTACAATACTACACGATCCGATGTTGGCTGAATCTGCAGATGCAAAATCTCCGATACAGAGGGCCAACTACAAGTTATATGTAGAGTTTTGATGGCATGGAGGGTTGGCACCCTGAACTCCCACATTGTTAAAGGGTCAACTGTAAACACACACACACACACACACACACACATACACACACACAACTTTCTATTGGTTCTGTTTCTCTGGAGAACCCTGACCAGTACAAGTAGTATCCTCACTTTTCGTCACAGTAACTCTCCTTACCTCCACCTTGGGAACTTTTTTTCCCCTCTCTTATAACTCTTATGCAACTTTTAACCACCCTTCTGATAGAGGCTAATCTCAGTGAGTCTTGGAGGGCCCACATTCCACACCCTTCTAAGGAAGGCTTTACTAAATATATATATATATATATATATATATATATATATATATATATATATATATATATATATATATACACATATATATATATATATATATATTAAGGCTCCAGTCTTTGTACCACTACATAGGGAGTAGCCCTGCACTTACTGTTTATTTTGTGTTTTCCAGACAATTCCAATCTCTTTAACAATTTCTGGCCCCCTCTTGTATCTCCTGGCACCACAGTTGAAAGTCAACTCTAATTTAGCTGGCAGCTTTTCTTGCTGAAAAAGGATAACTAAACCACAAGTTTCATCATTGCCATGTTTTCTTCTCTGGTAGTGCCTCTGCTACACCTATATGTGAGAAGACTGGTTTTGGAGTTCAATAGTCGTAAATTCAAGGCCAAGATGTGTGAGGCAATGTGTGTGGGGATTGTAACTATAATTGTAACTATAATTAGTACTAATGGTATTACTATCTAGGAAAAGGAGATCAATGAAATTCTACCCCTATTCTTTCCAGCTGCTGCCTAGTCTCTGAGATATATTTTCTTAGTCCTGTATATGAAGTGATTCTCCGGAAAACTAGCTCATTTTGTTTCCCTCTACAGAGAACACGCACACAGATTGGCAAGGTTTGGGATCGTTTCAGTAAATGAAGTTAATCTTTTAGAACCTGTGGTGAATCTAGGTTAAAAAAAAAAGAATTATTTATGGTGTTAGAAGAAGGAATGATATTGATTATTCCAAAGTAAATGCCTAAAAGACTTTCTACATGAAAATTCTGATCAAATAATGAGGGAACTGTGAATGCACTTTTCCAAAGTAGACAGCTTTATCATTACCTGTTATAAAACAGCCCCCTGTCCTTGAGGAGCTTCTAAGCAAAGAGAAACTTATTAATGATATTTACATTCCAGTTGCTCAAGTAGATCACTGCTTGTATTTTTACAAAAGTCAAAATTCATGCACGGATAAGCTTTAATTTTTTTTCTTTGCATACACAGATGTATACTCTTTGCAAAATGTTAATACCTTTTTTACATTCTTCACTCCAGATTGACCCAGACCTGGGATTCAATTATGTACTGCTTCTCCAGTTATTAGTTATTTTACCTTGGGCAAGGGAATCACTTTTAAAATTAGGGAATATATAGAATTATGGATCATGTCTCTGTCCATATTCTTTATACTATTTATTCACTTTTGCAGTGAAACTGTACATGTATACATAGAGGAAAATAACTTAGATCATTAAATTGAAACTATTGTGGGGCACTTGTTTGGAGGCAGAGAATTTACATTTTGGCAAAAAGACTAGAGTATTCATGAGGAATTAGTAGCTCAAATATTTCTAGACTTTTGGGTTCAAATGTATTTCCAGTTGTTATTTGAAAAAAAAATCAGTTTGACCACAACCGCCCCAAACAATGATTTAGGCCACCCACGTGAAAATACAGAAATGTTGTTATAGGAGATCTTCTGCAGGCAAGTAACATACCTGTTGAACAAAACGTTTTCATGAATATTTCATGAGAGATATGTTCTGTGTCAAAATATATTTTCTACCGTCTACTATCAACTCTGACTAAAGAATGTGGCCAGCAGGTCTTATTTTCTGTGACTCACTAAGAGGGTGGTGGCACTGTGGTTTTTATCTGTGGATTCTTGCCATCCTCAGGTTTGGGCTCTACCATTGCAAATCAAGATGGCTGAATATATTATTCCTGTCTTACTATCCAGTGTGCATCTCTGTGCAGATGTAGCTTAATAATATTAACAACAACACGTCTTCTCTAAATCCTTTAATACTTCCATGATGAGCATATTTCATGGAAGCGTTACATTTTATGGAATATACTGCAGGAAACGAATCTTCTCCTAGAAGCTGGGACTTAGGATCTTTTAAAAAGTCTCTGAAGTACAAATCTGCACAGAAATTTGTGTTCAAGTTGCAGATTTCCAGATTAGAAGCATGTCAGAAAAAACAAGTCCTGTCAAATATCACTTTGCCTTTTTTTCCCCCTTTAACCAGCTCTCTGCAAGTGACAAGCATTTTGTAAAGGGAAAAGTTTGATATTTAGAGAGAAACATTCATGGAGATACTTAGTGTGGAGGGAAAGGGCTTTCAAGGCAGTAACTATTATCCAATTGAGTAAGTTCTGGCTTCTTTCACATGGCAGGGGTCACCAAGTACATTTATGAGAACATACGCAGGCATTCTGGCATGGTGTTCTATATCTGTCAATGTCTCTGGAAGTCATAGTATTCTTATAATTTCTCTGTTGTAAACATTTCTTTCAATCTTGTTGACCCTTGGATCTGCACATGCAATTTTTTTAAGAACACTGGATAATGTTTAATAAGACATAAAGGTTCCCTAAATATCAAGAGGAAATAGAGAGTACATACTCTGATCCATAATGTATATTGGTACAAGAAAATTGTTCTCCATACTCCTGCTGAGGTTTTCTGCTGTTTTTATCTACTCTAGCAGTTAACATGGAATTGAATGCCTAGAATCTACAGGAAAGAGTACTTGACTGGCAGACACTTGATCCTGCCATGATTATGTTAGCTTGGCAAGATTTTAACCTCTGAGCACAGAGAATAATCCTTTATTAATCTGCTTCACATGAGTCTGCTAAGAAGGTGAAATTTCGTCTAGAATATCCTAGTTATCTACATTATTATTGATGTGAAAATCCCAGTATATTTGTATGAGTTAGTAGAATGATACAGGGAAAATAAAGTGATATTATTTAGTGAGTGATCATTATATTTTATAACTTTAAGTCATCACTAACAACAGTTGATTTCATATTTGCATGGGAGGACATATAATACTGATGTGTGTTTCTGAATACTCATCTGGAAGTTGTCTCAAATTATTTCCTGAGAAATCCAGGCTTGAAACCTCACAATCATTTTGCCTGCTTCTCTTTCACAACCACCCCCCCAAACCAATGAATGAATTGCTAAACACATTCTAATATTTCCTTTATACCAACTCTCAAGTCTATTCCTTTCCTTCAAGGCACATAGACTTTAGAAGCTGACTGCCTGAATTTGAATTCCAACTTGGGCATTTACTAATTGTATAACCTTGGGTAAATAATTAACCTTTCTATATCTCAGTTTCTTTGTCTATAAAATGGAGTTAATAATGATGCTTGCTTCATGAGATGCTCACACTTCTGTATATCCCACAGAATATAGCCAGGTGTTGACTCTGCACAAATTTATTCAATGAATGAGTGCCTCTCTATCCAAATTTTAAAAAATGAACCATCTTAATTTAGTACCATGACCTGGGGATTAATGAACAAGGATTTTTTACTACTTGGCCTTAAATGTTACCCTGATTTGGTATAATATTCTACGTGGCTTGCATTTTTTTCTCTTTTTTAACAGAGTCAACAGAACCATCACAGCTGTAGTTATTTTTATTGCATACTTTCAAGGTGTCCAGTACAGTTAGACATTATGTGGAATATGGAAGAAGTGTATGCTGCAGTCCCTGTACTTAATGAGTTCAGCCTCTAATTAGGGAGGCAGGAAACAAATCCTATATGCATGAAAAGTTAAATAGCAATACAAAAATGTCTGAAGGATACATAAGAAACTGTTAGTGGTAATTACTTAAGTGAGGAAAGGAGGGGTTTACTGTTGATACGCTTTGTCGTACATTGTTATTACTGTTTCTGTACTGTTTGTTATTATTGATATTTAATGAAATTCCTGTAAAATCATCAAATTTAGTATTAAAATATGGCATATAAAATATAGTTTATGGTTAAATTCCATTTTTTAGCACAGAGTATAAGTACATTTCCAAAGAGGCAGTGAGCTTTATTCGCTATTTATATGGAAAACATTTGCAAAGTACTTCTCCAATACCATGAATGGGGCTGAAATAATTTGGACTCATCTTAACAGCACACACATACATCGTTGCCCATAATTCTTTTTATATCGCTAGAACACAAGCCTGTTAAATACTATATGACATTAAACTGTTTGATTTCTTTACATTTTCCTGAGATATATATGCATTTTAGGTTGACCAAGTTGAATTTAGCATGTTTAAACTACACACACACACATGCCCAAATTCCACTGCTAAGAGAGTAAGATATTAATAAACTTATTTATAATAGGAAGTAATATATTTAGACTAGATGTGACATCAATTTGTGAATTTAGAAAAGAAAAACCTACTTTGAAATCAGATTTAAAGATTCATTGCTTTAAAGTTTTGTCTTAAAAAATGTATATAAGATTTTAATATTATACTGAAATAACTGAATTATATGAGAGATATAATGAATACCTAGTATGACCCATACATTTAGTTCTACTCAAAAGGTATTTATTATTGTCTAATATGTGCTCATCTAACAATGGAGCACTTCCTATGTGCCAAGTTCTGTACTAAGTGCTTAGCACTTCACCGCTTAGTACTTCACATGCTGTGTTAGTTAAATGGGATATATTGTGACACTACAGGCGGAAATAAGTATACAAGGCATGGATGGACTCAGGGTGCCAGAAGTATGACTTCATTTTCTATAATAACATGATCTCTGCTTCTTAGTCCCCATTCCATAGAGATAGTGGAAATGTAAACTCTTATGTTTAAGGTTCTATATCCTGTAGAGTTTATGTCATACTTTTAGGGTCTTAAACTGTACCAATATTTTAGCTGAGAGACTCTGGTCTTCAGATATTTGATCATACAGATACCACTGAGATGCCCATTATCCTAGCCTCAGTGACTGTCAGGTATGGAGGCAAACAGCTGATTTTGTTTGGACACAGGAATCTTTGCTGAAGGTTGATTTTTCTGTGCCAAGGGTCTCACACACCCCACAGCCATTCCTCTCCAGGACTTGTTACCATTCCTCTCTAGGATGTGTTACCTCTTTGACAGTGCTGATAGGAAGCAGAACTCAGGGTACCTCAGGCATCTTTCTCTCTCCTCCTCCAGACATTGAGGTTTTTTTCCCCCTAGGTTTGTATGTGTATGGCCAAACTTCAGAGGAACCCAGGAATCTCATTTGTTCAGTATAATATAGTAGCCAGATGCTCAGGCCCCAGCATCAGATAAGGTTCAAGTTCAAATTCCCATCTCCACCATTTACTGGCTGTATGACTTGGGGCAAGTTATCTTACCTCTCTGAATCCTCATCTTTAAATTGTAGATTTAAAAAATTCCTCTTTCATAGGGATGTTGTAAGGATATGAGATAATGCACACACATGAAAGGCCTGTTAAAGGTGGTATTCAGAGAATGGTAGCTATTCCAAGAAATATAAAGTAACCTCACCTCAAAAGATTGGAGACCACAAAATAGACCATGTCTGATTTTACCAAAGACTTTGAAGGACTCTAACAAGCTGGAAGTACTATTGAAAATAAGTTAAAGGCCCTGATCCTTTTTTACACTACTTTAAATTAGTGCTTTTAAGATGGTACAAATTACTTGATCTTCTTTTTTTTTAATTAATTTATTTTTATTTTTGGCTGTGTTGGGTCTTTTTTTCTGTGCAAGTGCTTTCTCTAGTTGTGGCAAGTGGGGGCCACTCTTCATCACGGTCTGCGGGCCTCTCACTACGGTGGCCTCTCTTGTTGCGGAGCACAGGCTCCAGACTCGCAGGCTCAGTAGTTGTGACTCACAGCCCTAGTTGCTCCACGGCATGTGGGATCTTCCCAGACCAGGGCTGGAACCCGTGTCCCCTGCATTAGCAGGCAGATTCTCAACCACTGTGCCACCAGGGAAGCCCCCTTACTTGATCTTCTTACCTCAGTGTTTGATTTGCCTTCTGATTGATCCAGGCCCACGTGGTTGATGATAAAATTTTCAAGTTTGAAACTCCTCTGGCTTTTTTTTGTTTTTGATATGGACCATTTTTAAAGTCATTATTGAATTTGTTACAATATTGCTTCTGTTTTATGTTTTGTTTTTTTTGCCTGTGAGGCATGTGGGATCTTAGCTCCCCCACCAGGGATCGAACCCACACCCCCTGCATTGGAAGGCGAAGTCTTAACCACTGGACCGCCAGGGAAGTCCCCAAAGCTCCTCTGGTCTTTAATAAGAATTCTAATAGATTGACCAGGCTGCTAGAAATTATCCTCCATTAACATGCTTGAAACAAAATATGTGGTTGTTAACAGGGTAATATGACTAGATTATGAATATCTGTAATAAAATCAATAAGCGAGGAATGGATATAGTGTACATCTTTCTGGTATGTTTTTACAAAGGCTAGAAAGAGGCTATAAATATTAAATCATTAAAGAAAGATGTACTTGTGCAGTTGTGTAAAAAGGCTAAGGGTTAGAGATGGGGTGGAGGCAGGGGTGGCGCTTGCCTCTCTGAGTAATGAAAACAAAAAAACAGGCCAGGGATTATTTTCTTTTCTGAGAGTTATATGTAAGATTATGTTTCATCCCTTCTTTGAATATACATGTTTCTTAATGCATATTCAAAGAAGCCATATGCTTAGAGGCATGCCAGTAAGACACGTTAGCTCAACTGCACATTCTAAATCGAAACCAAATCTCACTAAAGCAATATTCCCATATGAAGAGAATACCAGAGTGGTGAGGTCAGTTACTACTAAGTACCTTGCTGGCAGTTTATTTCAAAGACAGTAATCTTGTCATTAGAAACACTAATGTTAAGTATGTTAATGTGCTGATTGATGGCTTAAATGGTAAAAAAAAAAAAAAAGTTACTATTAGTTGTTTAAGTCAATTTACTTTGACAAAGAACTGTTAAACATTGAGGTGAATTGAGATATAATAATATTTATTATTATTTCCTATTGTAACATATATCTTGAGTTTTGGCTGTTGAAAGTGAGGGAAGGGAGAGAAAGAAGAGTAAACTGCTGTTAATAAATGGATCGTTAGATGATGAGGAGTCCTATCCTTTGTCATTCACATGCTTTCAGATGCTTTTACTAACCATTCAAAATATTAACACTTCTCTAATAGATTATTATGGGGAAAGGATGGCTAAGAGAAGAGGGATGGAATGAAGATGGGAAGAAATATATTTTATAGATAATGAAAGCCTTTTGTTCTCCTTGGGGTGCTATTCTAAACAAAAATATGCTTATGAGAGACTTGAGCATTAGGTCACCCAGATACATGCTTTCTAAAGTACCCTCTATACAACTTTTATTACCTCCGCCCATTTATAAGTATTTGTTCCCTATCATTCCCATAAGTTCATGAGGGCTGAGGTGGTGTCTTTTCTTACTCATTGTAACATTCCCAGATCCTACAATAGAGCCTGGAATGTAGGTGGTGGTCACAAATGAAAGTGAACTTTAGATAAACTAAGAAAGCTCAGAACTTAATCACGAAGCAGTTCCTTAATAACTGTATATAAGTTCTCTGGAATTTGGAGTTTATAACCAATCCCAGATCAAGCTAGTTCACTAACATAACATTATGGAAGTCCCTCTCCTGTATCTTTTAAAGTAAAAATGACTAATTTAATGAAAATGATAACAATAATGGTGAAGCATATTACATGCATTATCTCATTTGATGCTCACAACAATCCTGGAAGGAAAGTAATATTACCTCAGTTTGACAGATGAGAAAATTGATATTTAGAGAAGGCAAGTTTTTACAATTAGATTGTAGGACAGCAGAGACTGAGCACTGAATCAGCACATCAACTTGATTCACTTTTCTTCATATGACAGCTTAACTGGATTTGAAGACCACTGTCCCAGCTTTCTTACCCCTCAAGGATTTTTTTCTCTCTCTTGTGTATTTTTTAGCAGAGGGAATTATGGAATAGTACACGTAGGATTTGTGCATTTCACTGTATGTAAATTTTAACTCAAAAGAAAAAAACTATAAACAAATATTGAACTCTAGTTAATGATCTACATGTTGGAGTATTTGGGGAAAGTGTACTGATATCTGCAACTTTAAAATACATAACAATAAGATGGAATGATGGATCTATAGAAGGATAGGTTGGTGGACAGATATAGGTTAAAGTAAGTATGGTAAAATGTTAATTGTAGAACCTAGGTGGGGGCTGTGTTGGTATTCACTAGAAAATTAAACTTTTCTTTATGTTTGATAATTTCTGTTAAAACATCGAAGAAAAATGCTTCTAAAATAGAGCTTAAAAACAAAATAAAATTCTCCAAAGCCATTTCACAACCAAAAACCATAAGCAGTGGTTAAATACACGAGCTCAAGAGTCAGCCAGACCTGAATTCAATTCTTGGTCTGTCACTTTCAAGCTGAATGACTGAGGAAGTGAGTTGATTTCCTTGAAGCTCCACTTCCTTATTTATAAAATAATGATAATGAGATCAAGCATCTAATTAAATAATTCACTTAGTACTGGCCTGGTATTCTATTATTCTATTAAGTGTATATCTAACTATAAAGTAAAAATAAGTATTTATGTCTACCTGCAAAATGTATAAGTAGTGAAGGGAGGATACAGGGAACTGGGGTTAAACCTAGAATAAATAGTCAATAGTAGACATAGATAGTAATATCCAATTAAAGAGGGTTCAACTGAATGTTTTAAGAAGATTTATTACCCAGACTTGACCCACCGTATCTTGGAGACCCTGCTAGTTATCCATGAGATGGCAATAAGGAAAAATGAAGTTAATATTAAACTGAGGTAGGACATTTGGTGACCAGAACTTAATGAGCACAGGAGATGAGCTAGAAGTGGAGAAGGTTAAAAAAATAAAAGACTAGTTCTCTTATGTAGTTAAGCCTGGCTCCCTTTTATTCCTCTGAGTCTTGGGAGGTGGTTTGAGTGCATTCTCCGATAGGTAAAAAAGTGAAAGAAGTTCTTATTACACTGCTACATTTCCCCAAATGACTGTCTTTGTGTGGGATGACTGGGAATGAATCTTTTGGGGATTTTAGAGGGAAGAAATGTCTTCCTGTCTTCTGCACCTGAGTTCAGGAACAAGTGAGAGACGTGGAGAGCTAAGTGTCTATTAAGAACAAACACTGAAAGACAAGCCATGGCTTAAATATGCAGTCATAATGGAATTCTTAATATTTTTCTCTTGAGGAATATAAACTTAACTGACCCGTGCACTAGCACAGAGGGACAGTTGAGGGTATTCACAATGTGTACCAATGCTCACCTTCACAGAAAAACACCAAGCATGCTCAGTTCTTTATCTTTAACTCACCAATCAGGGGAGTTGCTGCACATCTTCTGGGCTGAGTTAGTAAGGGAGTGAAGAGTGTGCTTTCTATGTTTCCCTCCTGCCACCTATGGACCCACAAGGCATTGGGAATAAGGGTTCCTTTCCAGCTCTTTCTGATGGGTCTTGACTTAATTGTGCACTCCTCCACTCCAGATCACTGGCAGGGTTCAAGTCACAGGGTCTACCCCAGGCATGGAGTAGGTGCTTCTTAAATAGTTTATTCTTAAAACCACCCTGAGAGGTATGTAAGATATTTATTATTTTTTTCCATTTCACAAATGAGGTATTGGAAGGTGAAAGAGATTGAATGATGTTTTCAGTGGCAGGGTTGGAACAGAATCCTGGGTAATATTTTTATGCAAATTCATGAATTATGTAATTCCTTCAGTGTCCCACTGTCTCACTCATTCACCACAGATTTTCACTTAAAAAAATAAATTTATTTATTTGTTTATTTATTTTGGCTGCATTGGGTCTTCGTTGCTGTGCATGGGCTTTCTCTAGTTGCGGTGAGTGGGGGCTGCTCTTTGTTGTGGTTTGCGGGCTTCTCATTGGGGTGGCTTCTGTTGTTGTGGAGCACGGGCTCTAGGTTCACAGGCTTCAGTAGTTGTGGCGCACGGGCTTAGCTGCTCCGTGGCATGTGGGATCTTCCTGGACCAGGACTCAAACTTGTATCCCCTGCATTGGCAGGCAGATTCTTAACCACTGCACCACCAGGGAAGTCCCTTCACTTGTTCATTTAGGTATTAATCACTTTTTATGTATCTGGCAAGGTATTATATACTAGATTTATTTTTGTATGTATTCCAATGCAGAAATCTGTTGTATTCGTGTTTGTAACTTGAATATAGGCTATCCGTTTCCAATGCTTACTGAGTTATATTGTGTTTGGATTTCACAGACACTGATTTCACACTGGAAACTGAGATTTCACTGTGGTGATTTTTCATGGCAACGCTTCTTAGGAATGGAAACATCAAAATATAAAATTAACAAATTATATTTTGGAAAAATTAGATGCTACAGAAAAGAATCACACCTTCCTATCATTTCTCTACCATGACCACTGTTATTTTTTTATTTAGTTCTTTCTGAAAACTAATACTGGTTAGGTCTCTCCTATGTACCAGGCCCTGTGTGAGGCCCTTTCATATTTTATTTGATTCATTGTTGTAATCCTTTTAATAATCTCCATGCTGAACAAAAATTTATTTCATTCTAAAAATTAATTGTATATTTAAAGTAGAAGGAAGGAAATTTATACTGATAGTTTTCCATGGAGGTAGCTGTTAAGTGACAAATTCTCTCTAGTGGAAACACAGGCACATTTCCTGAAAAAGGAACCTTCTACTATTTTAACCTTACTTCCTATTGATTCTTCAATCCATGACAGCCTGGCCTTTTCCAACATTAGTCTGCTAAAGCTACTCTTGGAAATGTCCCCAAGAACCCTAGAAGCACCAAATCCCCTAGGCAATATCCTGTGTTTATTTTAGTTGACTGCTGGTCTGTGGAAATTGAAACCCTTAATCCTTCCTTTCTTGAAATGTCTTCCCTTGTTTAGATAAAATGAATTACTCCTACTTATTCTACCTCTCTGGCTGCTTGTTATCAGAATTTTTTTTGTGGTTTGCTTTCTCTCCACCTTTGCTCCTAAATATTACTATTTCTCAAGATTGTTATTAGGCCACTTTGCATCTAATATACTCTCTGGGCTAGCTCATCTATATATCTACCTTAATCTGCAACTTAAATGCTAAGGATTCCAAGTCTAGACACTTCTTCAAAGATTTATGTATTCATGAGGGTTATAAAAATATTTGTTCATTGTAAAAATCTGGAAAATACAGAAATAGAGAAAGGAGAAAAAATAGAATACTCCCATCAATCAGAGATAACCACTGTTACTTTTTGGTGTTTTATTTTTAAAATTGTCACTATGTTTTTACATAGTTTTAAATCATACTGTTTACATATTGTTTTAATCAGTATAAAGCTGGCTAGCTTGCATTTGCCTTGAAGTTCTGGTACAGGGTTACATTCATGAACATAATCCAACTCTAAAATTAGGTATTTGTAGGTTTTCTTCAAGGAGTGTCACAAGAGTGTTACAGTCCAATCCACAGCACAACTTCTGAAATTCCTCTTTAGAGCTCTTCTCAGTGCCCTCCACTGTTCTCCCTTCCCTTCTTCCTCTTTGGAACCAAGCAGCTCACAAGTGGCCCTTTGTCCAAAGGCTCTCAAAACAGTACTCACTTCTGGAATGTTTTTCTGTTTTCTTGAGAAATAAGTAATTCTCTCATCATGCCACCCAAGTTTTGGAAATAAAATCCTCCAACTTGAGATTGGTTCAAGATAGCGGAGTAGAAGGATGTATGCTCACTCCCTCTTGTGAGAGCACTGGAATCACAACTGCCTGCTGAGCAATCATTGACAGGGAGACAGGGAGATACTGCACATCCAAAGACAAAGGAGAAGCTGCAATGAGATGGTAGGAGGGGCACAATCACAATAAAATCAAATCCCATAACCGCTGCATGGGTGACTCACAAACTGGAGAACAATTATACCACAGAAGGCCACCCACTGGAATGAAGGTTCTGAGCCCCCGTCAGGCTTCCCAACCTGGGTGTCCAGCAATGGGAGGAGGAATTCCCAGAGAATCAGACTTTGAAGGCTAGCGGGATTTAATTGCAGGACTTCGACAGGACTGGGGGAAACAGAGACTCCATTCGTGGAGAGCACACGCAAAGTACTGTGCACATCAGTACCAGGGGAAGGAGCAGTGACCCCATAGGAGACTGAACCAGACGTAGCTGCTAATGTTAGAGGGTCTCCTGCAGAGGTGGGGGGTGGCTGTGGCTCACTGTGGGGACAAGGACAGTAGCAACAGAAGTTCTGGGAAGTACTCCTTGGCTTGAGCCCTCCCGTAGTCCATCATTAGCCCCACCAAAGAGCCAGGTAGGCTCCAGTGCTGGGTTGCCTCAGGCCAAACAACCAACAGGGAGGGATCACAGCCTGACTCATCAGCAGACAAGGGGATTAAAGTTTTACTGAGCTCTGCCCACCAGAGCACACCTAGCTCTACCCACCACCAGTCCCTCCCATCAGGAAGCTTCCACAAGCCTTTAGATAGCCTCATCCACCAGAGGGAGGATGGCAGAAGCAAGAAGAACTACAGTTCTGCAGCCTGTGGAACAAAAACCACATTCACAGAAAGACAGACAAGAAGAAAAGGCAGAGGACTATGTACCAGATGAAAGAACAAGATGAAACCCCAGAAAAATAATTAAACAAAGTGGAGATAGGCAACCTTCCAGAAAAGGAATTTATAATAATGATAGTGAAGAGGATGCAGGACCTCGGAAAATTAAAGGAGGCAAAGATCGAGAAGAAGCAAGAAATGTTTAACAAAGACCTAGAAGAATTAAAGAACAAGCATTTAGAACAATTAAAGAACAAATAAACAGAGATGAACAATACGATAACTGAAATCAAAAATACACTAGAAGGAACCAATAGCAGAATAGCAGAGGTAGAAGAACGGATAAGGGACCTGGAATACAGAGTGGTGGAATTCACTGCCACAGAACAGAATAAAGAAAAAAAAATGAAAAGAAATGAAGACAGCTTAAGAGACTTCTGGGACAACATTTAACACAACAGTATTCACATTATAGGGGTCCCAGAAGGAGAAGAAAGAGAGAAAGGACCCTAGAAAATATTTGAAGAGATATAGTCGAAAAATTCCCTAACAATGGAAAGGAAATAGCCACCCAAGTCCAGGAAGCACAGAGAGTCCCAGCCAGGATAAACCCAAGGAGAAACATAGCAGAGACACATAGTAATCAAATTGACAAAAATTAAAGACAAAGAAAAATTATAAAAAGCAACAAGGGAAAAATGACAAATAACATACAAGGAAACTCTCATAAAATTAACAGCTGATTTCTCAGCAGAAACTCTACAAGCCAGAATGGAGTGGCATGATATATTTAAAATGATGAAAGGGAAGAACCTACAACTAAGATTACTCTTCCCGGCAAGGATCTCATTCAGATAAGATGGAGAAATCAAAAGCTTTACAGACAAGCAAAAGCTAAGAGAATTCAGTACCACCAGACCACCTTTACAGCAAATGCTAAAGGAACTTCTCTAGGCAGGAAACACAAGAAAAGAAAAGGACCTACAAAATCAAATCTAAAACAATTAAGAAAATGGTGATAGGATCATACATATCAATAATCACCTTGAATGTGAATGGATTAAATGCTCCAACCAAAAGATACAGGCTCACTGAATGGATACAAAAACAAGACCCATATATAAGCTGTCTACAAGAGACTCACTTCAGACCTAGGGGCACATACAGACTGAAAGTGAAGGAATGGAAAAAGATTCCATGCAAATGGAAATCAAAAGAAAGCTGGAGTAGCAATTCTCATATCAGACAAAATAGACTTTAAAATAAAGACTCTTACAAGAGACAAAAGAGGACACTACATAGTGATCAAGGGATCAATCCAAGAAGAAGATATAACAATTGTAAATATTTATGCACCCAACATAGGAGCACCTCAATACATAAGGCAAATACTAACAGCCATGAAAGGGGAAATCAACAGTAACATAATCATAGTAGGGTACTTTAACACCCCACTTTCACCAATGGACAGATCATCTAAAATGAAAATCAATAAGGAAACACAAGCTTTAAATGACACATTAGACCAGATGTACTTAATTGATATTTATAGGACATTACATCTGAAAGCAGCAGAATGCACTTTCTTCTCAAATGCACACAGAATATTCTCTAGGATAGACCGTATCTTGGGTCACAAATCAAGCCTCGGTAAGTTTAAGAAGATTGAAAACATATCAAGCATTTTTTTTCTGAGAACAACGCTATGAGATTAGAAATAAATTATAGGGGAAAAAATGTAAAAAACCCAAACACATGGAGGCTAAACAATACGTTACTAAATAACCATGAGATCACTGAAGAAATCAACAAGGAAATCAAAAAATACCTAGAGACAAATGACAGAGAAAACATGGCAATCCAAAACCTATGTGATGCAGCAAAAGCAATTCTAAGAGGGAAGTATATAGCAATACAATCCTACCTCAAGAAACCAAAAAAATCTCAAAAAACAATCTAACCTTACACCTAAAGGAACTAGAGAAAGAAGAAAAAAAAAACAAGGAAAACAAAGTTAGGAGAAGGAAAGAAGTCGTAAAGATCAGAGCAAAAATAAATGAAATAGAAACAAATAAAACAATATCAAAGATCAATAAAACTAAAAGTTGATACTTTGAGAAGATAAACAAAATTGATAACCCTTAGCCAGACTCAACAAGAAAAAGAGGGAGAGGGCTCAAATGCGTAAAATTAGAAATGAAAAAGGAGAAGTTACAATGGACAGCACAGAAGTACAAAGCATCCTAAGAGCCTGCTACAGCCAACTCTATGCCAATAAAATGGACAACTGGGAAGAAATGGACAAATTCTTAGAAAGGTATAACCTTCCAAGACTGAACCAGGAAGAAATAGAAAATATGAACAGACCAATCACAAGTAATGAAATTGAAACTGTGATTAAAAATCTTCCAACAAACAAAAGTCCAGGACCACATGGCTTCACAGGTGAATTCTATCAAACATTTAGAGAAGAGCTAACACCCATCCTTCCCAAACTCTTCCAAAGAATTGCAGAGAAAGGAACACTCCCAAACACATTCTACAAGGCCACCATCACCCTGATACCAAAACCAGACAAAGATACTACAAGAAAAGAAAATTAAAGACCAATATCAATCATGAATATAGATGCAAAAATCCTCAATAAAATACTAGCAAACAGAATCTAACAACACGTTAAAAGGATCATACACCATGATCAAGTGGGATTTATCCCAGGAATGCAAGGATTCTTCAATATACGCAAGTCAATCAATGTGATACACCATATTAACAAATTGAAGAATAAAAACCATATGATCATCTCAATAGATGCAGAAAAAGCTTTTGACAAACTTCAACACCCATTTATGATAAAAACTTCCCATAATGTGGGCATAGAGGGAACCTACCTCCAAATAATAAAGGTCATATATGACAAATCCACAGCAAACATCATTCTCAATGGTGAAAAACTGAAAGTATTTCCTCTAAGATCAGGAACAAGAGAAGGATGTCCACTTTCACCACTATTATTCAACATAGTTTTGGAAGTCCTAGCCATGACAATCAGAGAAGAAAAATAAATAAAAAGAATATAAATTGTAAAAGAAGAAATAAAGCTGTCACTGTTTGCAGATGACATGATACAATATATAGATAATCCTAAAGATGCTACCAGAAAACTACTAGAGCTAATCAATGAATTTGGTAAAGTTGCAGGATACAAAATTAATGCACAGAAACCTATTGCACTCCTATACACTAACAAAGAAAGATGAGAAGGAGAAATTAAGGAAACAATCCCATTCACTATTGCAAAAAAAGAATAAAATACCAAGGAATAAACCTACCTAAGGAGGTAAAAGACCTGTACTCAGAAAACTATAAGACACTGATGAAAGGAATCAAAGATGACACAAACAGATGGAGAGATATACCGTGTTCTTGGATTGGAAGAACCAATATTGTGAAAATGACTATACTATCCAAAGCAATCTACAGATTCAATGCAATCCGTATCAAATAACCAATGGCATTTTTTACAGAACTAGAACAAAAAATCTTAAAATTTGTATGGAGACACAAAAGACCCTGAATAACCAAAGCAATCTTGAGGTAAAAAAGAAACAGAACTGGAGGAATCAGACTCCCTGACTTCAGACTATACTACAAAGCTACAGTAATCAAGACAATATAGTACTGGCACAAAAACAGAAATATAGATCAATGGAATAATATAGAAAGCCCAGAGATAAACCCACACACCTATGCTCAACTAATCTATGACAAAGGAGGCAAGGATATACAATGGAGAAAAGACAGCCTCTTCAATAAATGCTGCTGGGAAAACTGGACAGCTACATATTAAAGAATGAAATTAGAACACTCCCTGACACCATACACAAAAATAAACTCAAAATGGATTAAAGACCTAAATGTAAGGCCAGGCAGTATAATACTCTTAGAGGAAAACATAGGCAGAACACTCTATGATATAAATCACAGCAAGATCCTTTTTGACCCACCTCCTAGAGAAATGGAAATAAAAACAAGCATAAACAAATGGGACCTAATGAAACTTAAAAACTTTTGCACAGCAAAGGGAACCATAAACAAGACGAAAAGACAACACCCTGAATGGGAGAAAATATTTGCAAATAAGTCATCGGACAAAGGATTAATCTCCAAGATATATAAACAGCTCATGCAGCTCAATATTAAAAAAACAACCCAATGAGAAAATGGGCAGAAGATCTAAATAGACATCTCTCCCAAGAAGACATTCAGATGGCCAAGAGGCACCTGAAAAGCTGCTCAACATCACTAATTATTTGAGAAATGCAAATCAAAACTACAATGAGGTATCACCTCGCACCAGCTAGAATGGGCATCAAGAGAATATCTACAAACAAGAAGTGCTGGCGAGGGTGTGGAGAAAAGGGAACCCTCTTACACTGTTGAGGGGAAGGTAAATTGATAACAGCCACTATAGAGAACAGTATAGAGGTTTGTTAAAAAACTAAAAATAGAATTACCCTATGACCCAGCAATCCCACTCCTGGGCCTATACCCAGAGAGAACCATAATTCAAAAAGACACACGCACACCAATGTTTATTGCAGCACTATTTACAATAGCCAGGTTATGGAAGCAACCTAAATGCCCATCGATAGACAAATGGATAAAGAAGATGTGGTACATATATACAATGGAATGTTACTCGGCCATAACAAGGAACGAGATTGGGTCATTTGTAGAGATTTCGATGGACCTAGAGACTGTCATACAGAGTGAAGTAAGTCAGAAGGAGAAAAACAAATATATTAATGCATATATGTGGAATCTAGAAAAATGGTACAGATGAGCCGGTTTGCAGGGCAGAAATAGAGACACAGATGTAGAGAACAAACGTATGGACACCAAGGGGGAAAGTGGGGGCAGGTGGTGGTGGTGGGATGAATGGGGAGATTGGGATTGGCATATATACTTAGAAAAAAAAATCATTATGGCAGGCTGGTAAAGGCTAACAAAGTAGCCTCATCAGGGGAAAATCTACAGCCTTCATTGTGTAAAAACAATCAATTGAAACACCTGCCCTGACAGCGAGATTAATTTTGCTTTTCCAAAAGTGTGTTGTGAACAACCGTACTTCCAGGAGATGCTTCCCAAAGGAAGAGCCCTGGGGAAAACTAAGTATGGGAAACGCTATATGTTAAATGTATCTTATGATCATTTTCAACACATATTAGCATAGTAAACGTTTGTAGTAAAGAAATGTTTGAAATAATGGTAATAATGTAACATGTAAAATATGTCAAACATGAAGAATATTTATGATAATGTAAACACAAATAATATAATAAATTGTATACTGTGAAATAAAAAAGCCTCCAACTTGTTACAACACTGTCATCCTTCTTTCTTTTACTATTTTATCATAGTTTAATACATCTTTATAAACATAATTTTTGGAGTAATTTTTCTAAATTACGAAGTTATTCATGTAACTTCTCACCTTAAAATCTCTCATTTCCACTCCATCCCCACCACTCATAGCCTCAATGGTAAATTTCAAACTTTCAGCACAGAGTATAAAGCCCTTCACAACATAATACAAAATTGTGCGTAGTGCTTAGCACATAGTTGCATAGTACAGGCTACCTTTCCCCTTCATGACCTGGCCCCTGTCCATTACTCTGGTATTATTTTCTGTCACTCCCACCTGAACTCTGTTTTCCAGTAATTCTGAACTACTTTGGATTTCTGAGAAACTGCTATGTTTGTCTTGTCTCCAATAGTTCTGGAATACTTTTCAGATGCCTTTCCCTTTTCTTGAATCCTATCACCCATCCCACCCCATGAACATATTCCATTAGGATTCAGGAGAAATACTAGCATCCCCAGAAAGCCTTCCCCTATTGCAGGTTGCTTGCCATATTTATAGTGGAACACTATGCAATTATTAAAAGTTATGATTGTTAAGTATTATAATAACATGAGAATTGCTTATACTATAATGCTAAATAACAACAAAAGCTGTATACAGAATTGTATCAATAATACACTAACTGTATAAAGAAGACCAGACAAAATACATTAGAATGTTACAGGAGATTATGTCTGGATAGTTCAGTAATTTTGAGTAATTTTGATATTGAGTAATTTTATTTTTCTTTATAATCTTTTACCCATTTCCAAAATTTAGACAATCATCATGTTTTACTTTTTTAATAGGGAAAATATATTTTAAAAAGCCTTATATCCCTCACCCAGCAGAATATTTAAGGACCATATCTTACTCCTCTTTGTATCTCTAGCAGCAACTCAGGTCCTGGCAGAGAGTAGGAACAGAAAATCAAAAAGGAAGAGAAACTTATTTACTTTTTTTTTTTTTTACTTATTTACTTTTGAGATTTGCTTAAGTAAGGTTTGCTATGAATTTATGATTCACATAAAAATTGGGGGTAATAAAATTAATGTTATGTGACTTCATTTGTCTGTTATTAAACTGAATTGGACGCTGAGACAAGAAATTAATAAGAGGATGATTTCATGTTGAAGAGACAAAGAAAGCAGTGAATCTTTGTTCCAAATGCAGGATGAATATTTTAAAGGCAGTCATGCTGTGTGAGGTAAGATGAATTGGTTTCATTGATAAGAGTATTGGTCTGGCCATTAATGATGGTGTTGGCTGAAAAGGAGATGACTGTCAAATTAGAGAATCATGACAGGAAAGTAGAACTCACTTTTAAAAATGTAATCTTGTTGCTTTCATTGCTTATAGGAGAAGGCATGATTGATCATTCGGATTTAATTTTAAATCACATCTAAAGTACTTTCATTGACAGCCATTTCACACTATTAAAGCCCCATGGCATTTGTTGCACTTTGATTCCATGTCTAATTCTAAAAAAGCCATGTCCTCTTTATTATTTTCATTTAAAAATTTGTTAGACAAGTACTAAGTATGGGAAACGCTGTGTGCTAAATGTATCTTATGATCATTCACAACACATATTAGCATAGCAAAAGTTTGTAGTAAAGAAATGTTTAAAAAATGATAATATAACGTAAAATATGTCAAACGTGAAGAATATTCATGACAGTGTAAACAAATAATATAATAAATTGTGTATTGTGAAAAAAAAGCCTCCAACTTGTTACACTACTGTCTTGCTTCTTTCTTTTACTATTATATCATAGTTTAATACATCTTCATAAACATAATTTTTAGAGCAATTTTTTCTAAATTACCAAGTTATTCATGTAACTTATCCTCAGTGTGAAATATTCCGAAGTCTATAGAGTAATGTAGGAAGGTCTTTCCTTATTGCTTTCTCTACCTGACCCTCTTTCCCAAATACCTCTTTCTTCTAAGAGGTAGCCATTGTTAAGTTTGGTGTGTATCCTCCTTCCAAATCGTTCCCTATATACATACACAAACATATATGTGCAAATCAAACATCTATCTGTCTGTTTTCCCACCCACTCACCCACCTACCTACCCTTTATCCCTTTCTCTCTCTCTCTCTTTCACATGCACACGTATGAACACATACAAATATCTGTATGTGTGTCTCTTCCACAAATGGGAACATTGTGTGCATAAGTGTTCTGCAACTTAGTTTTTCAGCTTAACAATTTTTTCTGTGTTAATACAAATAAACAGATCTACCTCACATTTTTTTTACTACTGCCACATATTTTGGCACCCTTTGGCCCAGCCAAATTGACACATAAAATTAACTGTCACATCTATTTATTCCTATGTGGCTTGCTTTTTTGTCTACTATTATGTATTTGCAATGCATCCACATTAACACATGTAGAGGTAGTTTATTTTCCTATTGAATTCAATTTTTTGAATATGTCACAATTTATAAATTTCACTGTTGATGAACATTTAGGTTGTCTTATGTATTTATTATTTGAGCAAAGCTATAGACATTTTTTACATGCCTCTTGATGTATATGTAAAAGAGTTTTTAAGGTATACCTCCAAGGGAAAATGCTGAGTTATAAGGTATGCATAGAACCAACTTACTATGTAATGCCTAATTGTACTTTTTCAAATAAGTGTTGATATCTGGTAGGGTACATCATTCCAACTTATTCTTCTTCTGAACTGTCTTGACTCTTCCTGATTCTTTGCTTTTCCACATATTTTCTGGATTTAGCATGTCAAGTGCCACAAAATCTCTCATTCTTTTCCTTTACAGCTTCTTCATAAGAAGTCCTTTCCTATATCAAGTTTATAAACATATCTTCATTTTCTTCTAATACTTTTTGTTTTTTATGTTTAAGCCTTTAACCCCATCAGGAAATTATTTTGTGTTTGGTTTAAGTTCAGGGTTGATTTTTAAAAAATAGTTGTCCAACTGTCCCAAAACAGTTTATCAAATATACCCTAATTTCCCTGCTTATATGAATAAACCACTTTTATCAACCACTAAATTCCTATATAAAAATGGATCTATTTTCTATTGAACTATTTTTGTCTATTTTGTGCCAGAATCATAGTACCTTAATTACTAATACCTTTATTATGTTTTGATCTTTGGAAGGGTTTATTAGTTTCATGTGGCTATTGTAACATATTCCAACAAAATGGGTGGCTTCAAAACAGAAATTTATTCTCTCAGTTCTGGAGACCAGAAGTCCAAAATCAAGGTGTTGGCAGAGCCACATGGAACATTTTGTTGCCTGAATCTTCCATCCGCATCACTCCAATCTCTACTTCCATCTTCAAATGACCTTCTCCTCTTCTATCTCCGTAATCCCTCTCTGCTTCACTCTTATAAGTACACTTGTCTTTGGGCCTACCCAGTTAATCCAGAATAATCTTGTCTCACAGTCCTTAACTTAATTATATCTGCAAAGCCCCCCCCCCTTTTTTTTTTCAAATAAGGTAACTTTCACTGGTTCTGGGGATTAGCCTGTGGACATATCTTTTGGGAGGCTACCATTCAACCCACTACAAAGGACAAAAGTGCCCTCTTATTTTTAAAAAAATTCCTTGTGTATTTTTTGTTAATTTTTTTCTCCTAGATAAATTTTAGAATAAATCTGTGAAGTTAAAAGATTCACATTGACATTTGGTTGTAATGGGGTTTAATTTATAGAATAATTTTGGAGATTTGACTTCTTTTTCTTTTTTTTTTCAGAATTCAGGATTTTAGTGATGAATACAGTGATTCTCCTAATTCATTTCTTTCTCCCCTCTCTTATATTGCTCCTCTTAGAATTTTTTCCCCACTGTGACCCCCAATTAGTATCTTTTTTTTAATGTCTTTATTGGAGTATAATTGCTTTACAATGGTGTGTTAGTTTCTGCTTTATAACAAAGTGAATCAGTTATAAATATACATATGTCCCTATATCTCTTGACTTCTTTATAGTACTAAATCTTCCCATTCAGGAATGTGCAATATCCCTCCATTTCTCTGGAGTTATTTTTACTTGTTAGAAAAGTTCTATTGTTTTTTTCTTATACATCTTACACATTTATTTTTTTAATTGAATACTTATTCTTAAGATTATTTTACTAGTTATATTTAGATTTGTTGGTTTTGAGAATAGAGTCTGTTTTCCTGATATTATCAACTTGTTTATTGTTGGCATATAGGAAAGCTATTGACTTATTATATTTTTAAAATTTTATATAGTTTTAATTCCTGCTCAGTTTTTCAACTGATTTTCATGGATTTTCCTGGAAGATTATCATAATGTCTGCAAATAATCATAGTTTTGTGTCTTACTTTCCAATGTTTATACAGTATTACTTCCTTTTTCTTTTTGATTGAATTAGCCATGACCTCCTTTACAATGCTGAATATACTGAGCACAAGAAACATCATTGTATTGTTTGTGATATTACTGGGAATGCTTTTAATATATGATCATATGATCATTGCTGTAGTATTGTTTTCGATTCCTTTAATCACATTTAGGAAGTTCATTTATTTTTCACTCATATTTTGTTGGTTGTTTGCTTGTTCTCTTTCATGTGGTTCTTTAAAATCAGGAATTAGTGTTGTATTTTATTAAATATTGTGGCACCAATTGATATGTTCATGCGAGTGTTTTGCTTTAACCTTCAAATTCATTTTCTTAGTTCTCTGTCTAGCTGTGACTGGCTGAGGCGGCGCGGCGGCATAGGGACGGTAGCCTTGCCCGATTGGTGTGTCCCTTTAATACAAGAAAATGGAAACTGAACAGCCAGAGGAAACCTTTCCCAACACCGAAACCAATGGCAAATTTGGTAAACGCCCTGCTGAAGATATGGAAGAGGAACAAGCTTTTAAAAGATCTAGAAACACAGATGAGATGGTTGAATTACACATTCTGCTTCAGAGCAAGAATGCTGGGGCAGTGATTGGAAAAGGCGGCAAGAATATTAAGGCTCTCCGTACAGACTACAATGCCAGTGTTTCAGTCCCAGACAGCAGTGGCCCCGAGCACATATTGAGTATCAGTGCTGATATTGAAACAATTGGAGAAATTCTGAAGAAAATCATCCCTACCTTGGAAGAGGGCCTGCAGTTGCCATCACCCACTGCAACCAGCCAGCTCTGGCTCAAATCTGATGCTGTGGAATGCTTAAATTACCAACACTATAAAGGAAGCGACTTTGACTGCGAGTTGAGACTGTTGATTCATCAGAGTCTGGCAGGAGGAATTATTGGGGTCAAAGGTGCTAAAATCAAAGAACTTCGAGAGAACACTCAGACAACAATCAAGCTTTTCCAGGAATGTTGTCCTCAATCCACTGACAGAGTCGTTCTTATTGGAGGAAAACCTGATAGGGTTGTAGAGTGCATAAAGATCATCCTTGATCTTATATCAGAGTCTCCCATTAAAGGACGTGCTCAACCTTATGATCCCAATTTTTACGATGAAACCTATGATTATGGTGGTTTTACAATGATGTTTGATGACCGCCATGGACGTCCTGTGGGATTTCCCATGCGGGGAAGAGGTGGTTTTGACAGAATGCCTCCTGGTCGGGGTGGGCGTCCCATGCCTCCATCCAGAAGAGATTATGATGATATGAGCCCTCGTCGAGGACCTCCTCCACCTCCTCCCGGACGAGGTGGCCGGAGTGGTAGCAGAGCTCGGAATCTTCCTCTTCCTCCACCACCACCTAGAGGGGGAGATCTAATGGCCTATGACAGAAGAGGAAGACCTGGAGACCATTATGATGGCATGGTTGGTTTCAGTGCTGATGAAACCTGGGACTCTGCAATAGATACATGGAGCCCATCAGGGTGGCAGATGGCTTATGAACCACAGGGTGGCTCTGGATATGATTATTCCTATTCAGGGGGTCGTGGCTCATATGGTGATCTTGGTGGACCTATTATTACTACACAAGTAACTATTCCCAAAGATCTGGCTGGATCTATTATTGGCAAAGGTGGTCAGCGGATTAAACAAATCCGTCATGAGTCAGGAGCGTCGATCAAAATTGATGAGCCTTTAGAAGGGTCCGAAGACCAGATCATTACCATTATAGGAACACAGGACCAGATACAAAATGCACAGTACTTGCTGCAGAACAGTGTGAAGCAGTATGCAGATGTTGAAGGATTCTAATGCAAGATATTTTTTCTTTTTTATAGTGTGAAGCAGTATTCTGGAAAGTTTTTCTAAGACTAGTGAAGAACTGAAGGAGTCCTGCATCATTTTTTTTTATTTGCTTCTGTTTAAAAAGCCAACATTCCTCTGCTTCATAGGTGTTCTGCATTTGAGGTGTAGTGAAATCTTTGCTGTTCACCAGATGTAATGTTTTAGTTCCTTACAAACAGGGGTGGGGGTGGGGGAGGGTGTGCAAAAACTAACATTGAAATTTTGAAACAGCAGCAGAGTGAGTAAATTTTAATTTTTGTTCATTGTTGGTGGTTTAAAAAAAAAATCCCCCCATGTAATTATTGTGAGCACTTTACTTTGTGATCACTGTAACATTTGGGGGGGGTGGGACAGGGAGGGAAAGTAACAATAGTCCTTATGTCCCTGGCATCTATTCAGAGCAGTGTGCAGAATGTAATGCTCTTTTGTAAGAAACGTTTTATGATTTTTTAAATAAATTTAGTGAACCTATTTTTGGTGGTCATTTTTTTTAAGACGGTCATTTTTCAAATGGCTGAATTCCCCCCAACCTGCCCCCAAACTAAACACTAAGTTTAATTTTCAGTCCTCTGTTGGATATAAATAAATGCATCTCGGACTTAGGCAAAGTATCTTGACACATTCAGTTCTGGTGATTTCTTAAGTGATTTGAAAGTCCATTGCTTGGGAGGAAATTCCACCACACATTCATGCTTATAATAAGCTGGGGATTTTTGTTTGTTTTTGCAAATGCTTGCCCCTACTTTGCAACGATTTTCTGTTTGTAATTGTGAAGAACCAAGGTGGGGAGCAATACAACAGATGGAGTAGTTGGTATAAGTATATACCAAAAGCCTAATGGCAGAAAGTTTTATTAATCAGAATAATACTTGGTTATGGAAGTGACTGATGCTAAATAAATTCTGATTATTTTTTATTAGATAATTTCTCACCTATAGACTTAAATTGTCAGCTTGGTAGCGTCTATTAGTTAAACTTTGTAAAATATATATATATATATATATTCTTGTTTTTCCATTGTATGCAAATTGAAAGAAAAAGATGTACCATTTCTCTGTTGTGTGTTGGATTATGTAGGAAATGTTTGTGAACAATTCAAAAAAAGATGAAAAAAGTTCCTGTGGATGTTTTGTGTAGTATCTTGGCATTTGTATTAATAGTTAAAAGTTCACTTCCAAAATAAAACTCCCAAAATGCTAGAAAAAAAAATTCATTTTCTTAATGTTGTACCACACTTGACATTCTATGATAAACTGATTTAATCATAATGTGTTACTCATTATATATTTTCAGTTTTGTCATCTGTGTTTCTAAATGAGGTTCAACTATTATTTTCTTTACTTCCACCCTCCTCCCTTCTGTTCTTTTTGTGTTCTGCTGACCAATTTGCCATTAGGGTGCACAAGCCTCATAAAATGAGTTAGGTAGCTTCCCATCTTCTCCTGTGTTTCATGTGAGTCTGCTGTTGCTTTGACAGGTAGATAGTTCATACTTTGATCACTTCTGTTATAGTTATTACAATATTCAGATTGCCTACTTCTTTGTGAATGACCTAATTTAAATTTCCCTGGAAAACAATTGATTTAATCTAAAATTTTAAATTAATTGGTATAGAAATATATATATATATATATATATATATATATATATATATTTACTCCTTAAACTTCTCCATATCTGCCATTATTAATTGTCTCTAATTCTCCTAGGGTACTGCCTTCTTGACTTTGTGTGTTCTCACTACATTTGGAGTTTCTCTTGCCTTCAAAATGCTCTTTCCTCATCATGGTTTAAGCTGTTGATATTGTTCTTCTCCTGTTTCTCAGTAAAAATGCCATGCCATAAGCTCTTAACTTTTAGAAAGTTCTGTTTCTAGCACCTTGTAGTCCCCTCTCTTGTTTCCAGTGGTCTCAGGGATTTATTCTTTTTAAAAAATCTTTTTCTGGCACTTTAAAAAACTTGGAGCAATAAAAGAGATGAACTTGCATTTTGAATCTTACATGCAAATATCCAACCCCATCTGCTAAATGTCCCTAAATCTAGCTTCATTTTCTTTGGCTTATTTGATAAACCACAAGACTGGATTTCTTAAGTATCCCAGATAACTGAGTTTACTATAGTTCCTTTAAAAAATAATATACAATTATACTTTGTTCTATGTAGAGAAGCTCAAATATTAGGCAAATAGAAGGGAAGGCTTATTGTAACTTGTGTTTGAAAGTGAGTGATAACTAGTAGGATTAAGGTGGTAAATGACTGAGATGTTTATACTTGGATAGTTTATATTGAAAGAAAGGTTGGTTTTTAGACTAATACTGGCTGCCTTTGATTCTGGCTCTCAGATTTCAAACAAGACATGTTTTCTTCTTATGGCCTCTAGCAGCCTCTCAATGCTACCTGTGCCAAGTCCCATCACACCATAGTGCAATAATTAAAAAAATAGTATATACTACTACAACATTTTATGTTCCCTCAGCACAGGGTCATCTTTGTGACTTGAAGGCTCCAGCACAGGGACTTGCATGCAATAAGTATTAGTTGCACTTAAATCTACTCTTTTGGATTTTTGTAACCCAGATACCAGCTGGGATCACTCTGCCCATTAAACCTAGGTAAGATAATCTCAAATCTCCTTTGCTCGTCTTGTGGAAAGTCTAATGCTCTTGCAAAGATTTCTGTAAATTCCTGGTGGCTTATATTTCTCCCAGCCAACTCTGACTCTGATTTCCAACTTCTGCTGAATTCTTACTCTCTATTTTATGTCTTACTTTAATTTTATATGGTATTGGCTCCCCAAATGACACTCACATGAAATGATTCTGTGTTGTGGACTTTTATTAAAGATTCAGGGCTATTATTGAGAGGAGTTATACTATACTAAATATATAATTTGAAATCAAATATCATATTTCCATAGTTTTTGAGAAGCCCCTTGGCCATTTGTCTCAGTTCAGGTCTTGACCTTTCATCATTATTGTCTGGCCCTCTCTGTCTTTTTCTAGCTCCTTCACTTTTTCTCACTCCTCTGCTCTCCGCATCCCACCTCCAGTTCTGTTACTGTATTGATACTATACAGAACAGTTTAAAAACCTCATTGTTGAGTGCTTCCAACAGTTATCCAGAGTTTTGTAATTATAGAGACTTGAGTATCATTTTTTATTCAGAGGTTATTAGGTTCTAGTGAATTATTGCTAACCAAACTCACATGAATCTGACACATCCAAAATGTCCATTTAAATATTTCTAATATGGAATATACCTTCTCAGTGATCTGAGAACATGCTCTGAATCTCAGGTAAGTTTCACTGGCTCCAAAAATTTAACTTAACTCAAACATTCCTCCCCATCAATGGAGTTCAAAGATAACTTTCTCTCTGGTGGCTTAATTAGATTTCAGTTTCTTTAAACTCATAACACATCTACAGATTAACCTTAATATCTAGTAACATATGCAATCAGACAAAAGATAATTTTCATTTGCGACAGTCACCATAGTACATTTATCACATTTATATTGTGTGTCACAGAGAAAGGCCCACTTATCTTGACCCTAGATTTTGGAGTCCATTATCTTTTTGTGGGGCCCAAATCATCCTATTTATCTATGTCAGTGACCCTAAGCTACTAATATTGATATCCATATTCAAAATTCAAGTTCATGATTTTTGAATTTAGTATCAGCTATGCTGTAGAAGTTAAAAGGCCAGAGGAAACAATTAGATATGCTATTCATGTGATTCAATCCATCAAATATAGATGAAGTGTTTGGTATCTGACAAGTACTGAGGAGAATTAGTAAGACATGATTCCTGTCTTAGAGAAAATTATAGCTTGTAGGTGACAGAGGCATTCCATGAAGGATCATCTAGGAAGCAGTGCCTGTTCTTTGGATACCAAAGTCTCCATTCTCCCGTTCTTTTCAATTATAAGCGTTTATATTTGTTAGATAACTCTAATAGACTTTTTCCTAACCTTTTTGGTCTAAAACCATTGTAACCACCTTCCTGTTCTTTTAATACATGAACTGTGCTCTTGCCTTTGAGCCTTTGTGCTGATCGTTCCCTCTGCCTGGAACATCACACCCCCAGGTAGCCACATGCTTGTCCCCTCACTTTATTTAGATCTCTGCTCAAGTGTCATCTCAATATGGAAGATTTGCCTGACCATCCTATGTGTCATTCTCTAATTTATGCCTTTAGCCTGCTTTATGTTTCATCTCAACACTTCTCATCGTGTATTCTTCATCCTCACTTGAATATAAGCTCCATAAAATGGACTTTGTATTTTTTTTTCAATGTCAAATCTCCAGCACCTAGAATGTCTGGCATAATAGGCACCCAATATTTGCTAAATGGTGAATTATTAATCTATAATTTCTTGAACCTGCCTAGGGAATGAAACATTTTGTCATTTTTCCTATGATATATGGTAGGAAAGTGATTTTCAATTAAAATGTTTTATTTTAGATGAGTCAATTAGGAAAGATTTATTATATAAAATACATTTAGGGCTTCCCTGGTGGCGCAGTGGTTGAGAGTCCGCCTGCCGATGCAGGGGACACGGCTTCGTGCCCCAGTCCAGGAAGATCCCACATGCTGCGGAGCGGCTGGGCCCATGGGCCATGGCCTCTGAGCCTGTGCGTCCGGAGCCTGTGCTTCGCAACAGAAGAGGCCACAACAGTGAGAAGCCTGCATACCACAAAAAAAAAAGAAAAAGAAAAAATATTTTAAAATAATTTTTAATCATATTAAGTATGCAGTACTTCTGTTTCTCACTATTTAATAAGCCAAGCATATTCTCTAATTTACTTAATTATGTAAGAAAAAGCATGATATGTAACTGATTTTTTAAATTATGTATGAAATTCTTATATATTGCTCTTACAAATTTAACTGGTTTATTTTTTATCATTTTCCTTTCATATATCAAAATAATGAGATAATAATAACAGTAGGTAACATTAATATGTAGCTTATTATTCCCACGCACCGTTCCAAGCATTTTGCATGTAAAAAGTCATTTAATCCTCACAACAACCTCATGAAGTATATACTATTATTGTTCCCATCTTCGAAGTGAGAAAGCTGAGGTGCAGATATGTCCAAATTCCCACAAGTTCAAACTCAGAATTTAGGCTGGTATTTTATCCAGTAAGTTGTTTACAAATAATAAATTGCAGGTGTGAGTTTTTTATTGAAGTATAGTTGCCTTACATTATTAGGGGTACAACAGAGTGATTCAATATTTTTATAGATTATACTCCATATAAAGTTATTATAAAATATTGGCTATACTCCCTGTGCTGTACATTACATCCTTGTATCTTATTTATTTCTAGTAGTTTGTACCTCTTAATCCCCTTCCCCTATGTTGTTCCTCCTCCAGTCCCTCTCCCCACTGGTAACCACTAGTTTGTTCTCCGTATCTGTGTGTCTGTTCCTGTTTTGTTATATTCATTCGTTTTATTTTATAGATTTCACATATAAGTGAAAACACAGTATTTGTCTTTCCTAACTTATTTAGCTAAGCATAATACCCTTCAGGCCCATACATGTTTTTGCAAATGGCAAAATTTTCATTCTTTTTTATGGCTGAGTAATATTCCACTGTGTGTGTGTTTGTGTATATATATATACACCACATCTTCTTTATCCATTCATCTGTTGATGGACACTTAGCTTGCTTGCATGTCTTGGCTACTGTACATAGTGTTGCTTGGAAGGTTGGGTTGCATGTATCTTTTTGAATTAGAGTTTTCATCTTTTTTGGATATATGCCCAGGAGTAGAATTACTAGATCATATGGTAACTCTAGTTTTAGTTTTCTAAGGAACCAACATACTGTTTTCCATAGTGGCTGCACCAGTTTACATTCCCACCAACAGTGTAGGAGGGCTCCCTTTTCTCCACACCCTCTCCAGCATTTATTATTTGTAGACTTTTTGTTGATGGCCATTCTGACTGGTGTGGGGTGATACCTCAATGTAGTTTTGACTTGCATTTCTCCAATAATTAGTGATGTTGAGCATCTTTTCATGAGCCTGTTGGTCACCTGTATGTCTTCTTTGAAGACATTTCTTTTTAGGTCTTCTGCCCATGGGTTGTGTATTTTCTAATTATTAAGTTTTTTCTTTTATATATTCTCAATACCAGTCATTGATCAAATATGTGCTCTTCAAATGTGTTCTCCTAATCTGTGTGTTGTCTTTTCATTCTCGTTAAAAGAGAAGTTTTGAGTTTTGATGAAATACAATGTATCTCTTTTTTAATGGATTTTGCTTTTTTTGTCATATCTAAGGAATCTTTGCCTAGTCCAAGGTCACAAAGGTTTTCTCCTATGTTTTCCTTGAAGAGTTTTATAGTTTCAGGTTTCGCATTTAGGTCTTTTATCCATTTAGACTTCAATTTTGTATGTGGTGTTATGTATGAGTCAGTTCATGTTTTCGAATATGACTGTCCAATTGTTGCACATTGGTCGAAAATCAACTGGACACATATGTGTGGATCTAATTTTGGAATCTCTGTTCTATTCCATTGGTTTATGTATTTATCCTTTCACCAATACCACACTGTTGACTGAAAAAAAATTGCACAACCTAAAAGTTGAGAATTATGTGTTATTCTGCAGACATACTGAGGACTTAAGCCAAAGAGACAGGCTCTCAGATAGCTCTGAGGGATTGTTCTGAAGAGGTAAGGGAGGAGCCAGGATATATAGGAGTTTTTGCAACAACACCCCCGCCCCCAACCAAGTAGTAGGAACATCAAAAGATTACTGTTAATTAAAAAAAAACAGACTTCTAAAGTTAATGAATTTAGCACTTTTCTGTGTATGGGAAGATGCAAGAGTCTGGGGTCTGGGCTCGTTGAAATCATTCCTTTGATATGCACCTCAGCCATCTAGGGCCAGTATTGTTTTTCTCCATTCTGAATTCCCTCACAGTTCACAATCCGGGATAGCCACAGTGGCTGATGGCGTGATGGCTGCAACATCCTTTGTTTACTGATACGGCAGGCAATGTTCTTTGTCCACAACACTGTCTTTTTTTTTTTTCTGGCCATGCCACATGGCAGAGTGCCAGGTCTTAACCACTGGTCCACCAGGGAATTCCCCACAACACTGTCTTGATTACTGTAGCTTTGTAGAAAGTCTTGAAAATGGATAATTTAAGTTTTCCAACTTTGTCCATTTCAAAATTGTTTTTCCTCCTATAGTTGCTTTGCTTTTCAATATCAATTTTAGAATCAGTTTCTATAAAAATTTCTCCTGGAATTTTTATTGAAATTCCATTCAAATCATAGATCACTTTTACGTCTTATCAATATTGAGTGTTACAATCCATGAACACAGTATACAAGTATACCTCAGAGATATTGTGGATTTGGTTCCAGACCACCACAATAAAGTTAATATTGCAATACAGCAAATCATGTGATTTTTTTTGATTTCCTAGTGCATATAAAAGTTATGTTTACACTATACTGTAGTCTATTGTGTGCAGTAACATTATGTCTTAAAAACAATGTACATACGTTAATTTAAAATGCCTTATTGATACAAAAAATGCTAACCACTTTTAGTGAGTCATAATCTTTTTGCAATAGTAACATCAGAAATCACTAATCACAGATCACCATAGCAAATGTAATAATAATGAAAAAACTTAAATATTCCAAGAATTACCAAAATGTGACACAGAAGCATGTAGTGAGCAAATGCTGTTGGAAAAATGGTGCCCATAGACTTGGTTGACACAGAAATTCAGTTTGTAAAAACCTGCATTTTCTGTGAAGTGCAATAAAATGAGATATGCCTATATCTTTCCTTTATTTTAGGTCTTTTGATTTCTTTCATTAGTGTTTCACTGTTTTCAGCACACAGCTCATACATATATTTTCTTAGATTTATACCTAAGTAACTAATGGTTTTGGTGCTATTGTAAGCCATAATATGTATTATTTCAATTTCCATTAGTTCACTAATAGTGTATAGAAATATAATTGATTTTTTCATATTGATCTTTTATCCTGAGATCTTGCTAAATTCACCTGTTTGTTCTCATCGCTTTTTTGTACATTTTTGGGACTTTTTAAATTGACAAGTGTGTTTGAATAGAGACAGTTTTGTTTCTTCCTTTCTAGTCTATATGCATTTTCTTTTCTTATTGCACTGGATAGGACTTTTGGCACAATATTTAATAAGAGTGTGGAGAGCTGACATCCTTTCTTTGTTCCTGATCTGGAGAAAGCATTCAATCTTTCACTGTTAAGTATGAAGTTAACACTAGGTTTTTTGTAGATACCCTTTATCAGGTTGTTGGGATTCCCTTGTATTCCCAGTTTGCTGAGTTTAAAATTTTTATTTTTATTTTTTTATCATGGATGAGCATAGAATTTGGACAAATGCTTTTTCTGAACCTATTGAGATGATCATATGTTTTTTCTTTAGTCATTGTTTCATTTTTGGATGTAAAACTAGCTTTGAATTCCGTGGATAAATCCCACTCATCATGATGTATTATCATTTTTACACATTGCTTCATTCAGTTTACTAATATTTTGCTGAGAATTTTTGCATGTATGTTCATGAGTGATATTGGTCTTTAGTTGTAAATTGATCTATGTAACCAGTTTTCTAAGCTCTTATTTCTAATAGTTGGTAGATTCTTATGGCTTATTCATGTGGAAAATTATATCATCTAGAAGTAGTGGACTTTATTTTCTTCTTTCCAAATCCTCATGTCTTTAACTATTTGTGTTCTTTATTTCATTAGACTGTTTAGGACCTACAGTGCAATATTGAATTGATCTGGTAATATTAGATATCCATGTCTTTTGCTTAATTATAAAGGAAGTACTTTTAATTTTTCCCATTTAGGATGAAGATGTGGTAGATTCTTGTAGATATTCTTAATACATTTAAGCAAGATGTCTTCTTATTTCTAGTTTATTAAGAAACTTTTCTCTTGTTTTTCATTCATTAATGGGTGTTGATTTCTACCAAATGCTTTTCCTACCATGAAATGATCATACTTTTTTCTCCTTTAAAGTGGTAAATGACATGTATATATTTTCTAATATAAACCATCCTCAAATTCTTGGGATAATCCTAGCTTGGTCATGGTATATTTCCTTTTTCACACTCTAGGATTTAGTTAGCTTTTTGTTTAGGACTATAGCATCTCTAGTAACATTTGAAATCACCCATAGTTGTCTTTTCTCTTACTATCTTTGTTTGGATTTATTATGGCTGCTAAGCTGTGTAATATTTCCTCCGATTCTAATTCTTTGGAAGAATTCTCATAGTATTGGAAAAATCTTTTCCTTGAAAGTTTGTTAGATTTTTCTTGTAAAACTCTCTGGGTATGGTGTTTACTTTTGAAAATTTTTAAAACTACTTCTTTAATTTCTATGCTATTGGAATCTTTATACTTTTTATTTCTTCTTGAATCAGTTTGGCAATTTATATATTTCCATGAAATTGTCCATTTCATCTAACTTTTCAAGTTTACTGACATAAGATGTTTGGCAACCTTTTAATAACTTTCTAATATCTTCTTTAATTGTGATCATGTTTCATTTCTTCTTTATAGTATTTTATACCTCCTGTCTTTTTGAAGGTAGATATTACCAAGAGTTTTTTTTTTCATTAGCATTTCTATGTCTGAATCCTGTTTTTGATGTTCATAGATCACAGTGACATGCTACATCTGACACCTACTAAGTTCTGGTAATGGGTAGAGGCTATCAAACTTCATCTAGCAAAAAGAGGGTCTATTTATAGTGGGGTTTAAAAAATTGAATACAAGGATTAAGCTCATGATTTTTAGGCATTTTCTTGAAATCTGATAGAAATCCTTCCTCCCCTTGTCTCTCCATCCTTAAGCTATCAAGTGTGAGAAGCAATAAATAGGTCATTGTACTTCAGCTACAGTAAAATAAGGAGAATTGTTAATGAAATTGAAAGTGATGATTAATAATATATGTATACTGCAATCTTTTGGAGGCAAATATAACAATGGCACTTGAATTTCAATGCACAGTGTACATGGGAATCTTTTTCACTTATGGTATTATTAACACAAAACACATAAGTCCTTTTTTTTCCTATTTCTTCAGCTTTCTCTGTGCCAAACAAGATACCTAAGTTATACCACTTTGACAATCCAAGAAGTTGGCAATTATTAGTAGTTTTTGAAAAACAACAGACCAAAAGATTGTTCATTTGAATTTGACTTTGTGATGCTTTAAAGATTATCAAGGTGACAGTTCTTAAATCAGTTATACCAAAGGTGGAGTGTTTACATTAGAGGTGAAAGGTAGATTTAATTAAGAAAGAAGAACCATCTAGAATGTCCTGTTTCAAAGTGTTGTTTCTTAAATTCAAACCTATGCTACTAGCTATAGCTTTTGGAGCATATACTAAGTTCCAAGTATTGTGTAAAAGCTTTACATATATTTTCTCTGTTAGTCCTCATAATAAGCCTGAGAGGTAAGGAAAATTATTACCATTAGTGTGTTAAAGATGAGGAAATTGAAGCACAGAGATGCCTCATGGTTAAAATACTATTAAGGGTTTCAAAAGAAGTTTGGCTCCAGAGCATCATTACATTGTACACCAAAGAAGAACTATTTTTTCTGGTTTACTCAACCCAGGTTTATTTCTTGCTCACATTATATGTCCAGCACAGGTCAGAGTAACTTAATACTTTAAAAACAGTACATGTAGCTAAAGAGGTAAAGAAGTTCAGTGACCTAAGGATGAAGCATGCCTAATTGAACCAAAATATTTGCACTTGAAACTGTTCAGCATTCCTTGAGAATGGCCCGTGCCTACTGTAAATACAGGGATGTTAAATCATATCAAAGAGAAACTGCAACTTAGGAACTTAGGCAAGTCAACAGCTGTGACCTCAGTCAAGCAGGCAGTAGAGTTTTCATTCAGCAAGCTGTGCCTCATGCTTCTTTGGCTAGAGCTATGTATATTTAATTAGTGTCCTCTCACCTTCACAGTACATGTTTTTCCACTTGACAGTTTCTGGCACCAAAAGAATGTCCTTGAGAAAAAAGTCAGGCCTGTTGACTACTAAGCATATTATTTGACTTGATGTTCAACCATTCTGAAGAAAGAATTGGGAATAATGAAAGACAGTGGGGCATAGAACCTCTTTAACTGAAAGTGTCAGGTTGGTCGAAGCTATTGAACAGTTCCTATTAAATTAGCTTAGCTTCATCTCGGCTAGTTAAAGCTGGCATGCTGACAAATGAGTTTCTATCTGTATAGAAAAAAAGAGTAAGGAAGAGCAGATTTACATTTGGGAGCTTAGTGACTGTCACATCACAAGGTCAATAAGAATGTGTCCATCACAGAACTATGTTTGTCCCCTGTCAATACATTGGATGATCAGCTTCAAAATATTTAGCCCTTCACAAGGTGTGAGCATATTCTTCCTAATGGAAGTTATTTCAACATTTCTTTGAAGGAATTTTAACACAGATAATGTCAAAGTTTTTGTTGCTTGTTGGAAATCCAAGTGTAAATTTTATTTAGCATTTTCACTCATAGAGATGTGGCACAAGATATCCCCTTTTGAAAAAAATCATAAAGATGCTTATTTCCTTATGAAAATGTTTTTATTCTATACCTTAAAAAACCTGTATATATATTTTTGAATGATGCCAAGAATAACCTTGGATATATGATTTTAAAATGAGGCAAAAGTTGATCCCATCTGATTTTTTTATCCTAGGGGTGAGATTTTAAGTTCTGCTGTATTTAGGATTTCCACCAACACAAGGGAAGATAACTTTAATGGAGGAAATCCTAGACACTTCTAGGAATTCTTTTGGCTGTGTAACAAGAATCCTTTATTTTCCTTTAATTTTAAAAACTGCCTCTTATGGATACCAATGCCATGCATGCATAAAATAGCTTACTTCCTTATGTTGCTCATAACAGAAGTGAATAGAAAACTTATTCTGGAAAAATCAGAGAATGAGACATGTCAAAACAATGTTCAGGCTGCTTGGGTATAGTGAAAAAAGTTTCTCCCATCACTTGGCTAATCTCCTTTTAGCCTCCATTTACCTGATCCCCTTTTTGTTGCTCAAAGTTTTCAGTTGTGGTATTCTCCAAACTAAATCTTTTTATACTTCAAAATCCACTCTTTCCTCTCTGTCCCTACTCATTGTCCAGCCACATATTGGAGCTGATCTCAGTATCTAATCAGATTACTCTCTCACAAGAGGTTAAGTGGCTGAGAGCTCTCTCAGAGCAACTTCGTCTTTTAAAAGAGAAGTGAATTAACTTCTAATTGGATTTAGAAGAATTTAGAATCTTCTAATTAGAATTTAGAAACTGTCACAAAATAAATTACTCTTTTAGAAAAATTCAAAAGCAAAGGGGCTTACCTGGTGCTTGCAAAGTGCCCTACCTAATTTCCTTCATGCCTACTCCACTCTATTTCTTCTCTTCTCTCTCCCTTTTTTTTAAAAAAAATATTTTATTGACGTATAGTTGATTTACAATGTTGTGTTAATTTCTGCTGTACAGCAAAGCGATTCAGTTATACATATATATATTATTTTTCATATTTTTTCATTATGGTTTATCACAGGATATTGAATATAGTTCCCTATGCTATACAGTAGGACCTTGTTGTTTATCCATTCTATATATAATAGTTTGTATCTGCTAACCCCAACCTCCCAATCAATCCCTCCCCTACCCCACCCCCTTGGCAACCACAAGTCTGTTATCTGTCTGTGAGTCTGTTTCTGTTTCGTAGATATGTTCATTTGTGTCATATTTTAGATTCCACATATAAGTGATATCATGTGGTATTTGTCTTTCTCTTTCTGACTTACTTCACTTAGTATGATAATCTCTAGCTCCATCCATGTTGCTGCAAATGACATTATTTCATTCTTTTTTGTGGCTGAGTAATATTCCACTGTATATACGTACCACATCTTCTTTATCCATTCATCTGTTAATGGACATTTAGGTTGTTTCCATGTCTTGGCTATTGTGAATAGTGCTGCTGTGAACAGAGGTGCATGTATCTTTTGGAATTATAGTTTTGTCCAGATATATGCCCAAGAGTGACCTTGCTGGATCATATGGCAACTGTTTTTACTCTTCTGTCTTCTCCTCTTTTTAAACCCCCACCCCAACAGATTGTGAAAGTTGGTTCTCAGGCTTCACACCTGCCATATTAGTTATACCACTGAGTAACAAATTACCCCCAAACTAAGGCTGAAAACAGCAACAAATATTTTTATTTAACAGCTTTTATAGATCAGCAATTTGGGTGCAGTTTAGCTGAGTGGTTCTGGCACAAGGGCTCTCAGAAAGCTGCTGCGGCTGCAATTACCTCAAGGCTTCACTGGGAGATGATCTACTTCCAAGTTCAGTCATGTGGCTATTGGCAGGCCTCAGGGCCTCATTGGCTGTTGGCTGAAGATATCAGTTCCATAGGGCTGCTCACAGCATAGCTTCTTAATTCTCTCTCACACACACACATACATTGGGATTGAACCCAAGATGGAAATCAGTGATTTGTATACAACCTAATCTTGTCATAAGTGATATCCCATCACTTCTGTTCCTCGGAAGCAAATCACTAGGTCCAGATCACACTCAAGGGAAGATGGTGACATAAGGGCCAGAATACCAGGAGGTGGAGAACATTGGGGTCCATCATAGAGGATCCTGCCACATTTACACACATCTAAAAAAGGGATGGGAAGGGTGACATCACTTTGTTAGAAAGTTTGTTATGCTTAAACTTATATAGAGAGTCTAAACTTGGCTATATCTGTAGATGTCCATGTGACCTATGTCAGTTACTGTTAATATACTTTTTGAGAGTGCCTGCCTTTATGAAGGTATAACAGTGCATACTTTTAAGGATTCAGTAGAATGGGACTATATTCAAGAAAGAGGAAGATTTGAGAAGATGGTGGAAGAGTAAGACTCAGAGATCATCTTCCTCCCCACAGATACACCAGAAATACATCTACACGTGGAACTGCTCCTATAGAACACCCACCGAACGCTGGCAGAAGACCTCAGACCTCCCAAAAGGCAAGAAACTCCCCACGTACCTGGGTAGGGCAAAAAAAAAACAAAAAACAGAGACAAAAGAATAGGGACAGGACTTGCACCACAGAGAGGGAGCTATGAAGGAGGAAAGGTTTCCACACACTAGGAAGCCCTTTCGTGGGCAGAGACTGCGGGTGGCGGAGGGGGGAAGCTTCAGAGCCATGGAGGAGAGTGCAGCCACAGGGGTGCGGAGGGCAAAGCGGAGAGATTTCCGCACAGAGGATTGGTGCCGACTGGCACTCACCAGCCCGAGAGGCTTGTCTGCTCACCTGCCGGGATGGGCTGGGGCTGGGAGCTGAGGCTCCGGCTTTGGTCGGATGCAGGGAGAGGACTGGGGTTGGCGGCGTGAACACAGCCTGAAGGGGTTAGTGTGCCACGGCTAGCCGGGAGGGAGTCCGGGAAAAGTCTGGAGATGCCGAAGAGACAAGAGACTTTTTCTTGTCTCTGTGTTTCCTGGTGCGTGAGGACAGGGGATTAAGAGCACTGCTTAAAGGAGCTCCAGAGACAGGCACGAGCCGCGGCTATTAGCGTGGACCACAGAGATGGGCGTGAAATGCTAAGGCTGCTCCTGCAGCCACAAAGAAGCCTGTGTGTAAGCACAGGTCACTCTCCATACCTCCCCTCCCAGGAGCCTGTGCAGCCTGCCACTGCCATGGTCCCGTGATCGAGGGACAACTTCCCCGGGAGAATGCACGGCATGCCCCAGGCTGGTGCAAAGACATGTTGGCCTCTGCCACCGCAGGCTCGCCCCACATCCATACCCCTCCCTCCCCCCGGGCCTGAGTGAGCCAGAGACGCCAAATCAACTGCTCCTTTAACCCCGTCCTGTCTGAGCGAAGAACAGACGCCCTCAGGTGACCTACATGCAGAGGTGGGGCCACATCCAAAGCTGAACCCCAGGAGCTGTGCGAAAAAAGAACAGAAAGGGAAATTTCTCCCAGCAGCCTCAGAAGCAGTGGATTAAAGCTCCACAATCAACTTGATGTACCTTGCATCTGTGGAATACCTGGATAGACAACAAATCATTCTAAATTGAGGAGGTGGACTTTGGGGAAAAGTTAGATTATTTTTTGCCCTTTTCCTCTATTTGTGAGTTTGTGTGTGTATGCTTCTGTGTGAGATTTTGTCCGTATAGCTTTGCATTCACCATTTGTCCTAGGGTTCTGTCTGTCTGGTTTTTTTTTAAAAATGTTTTTCCTTGATAATTATTTTGCATTTTAATAACTTTATTTTATCTTACTTTATTTTATTTTATCCTCTTTCTTTCTCTTTCTTTCTTTCCTTCCTTCCTTCTTTCTTTCTTTCTTTCTTTTTTTCTTTCTTTCCATTTTTTCTCCCTTTTATTCTGAGCCATGTGGGGGACAGGCTCTTGGTGCTCCAGACAGGCATCAGGGCTGTGCCACTGAGATGGGAGAGCCAACTTCAGGACACTGGTCCACAAGAGACCTCTCAGCTCCATGTAATATCAAACAGTGAAAATATCCCAGACATCTCTATCTCAACTCAAAGACCCAGCTTCACTCAACAACCAGCAAGCTACAGTGCTGGACACCCTATGGCAAACAACTAGCAAGACAGGAACACAGCCGCATACATTAGCAGAGAGGCTGCCTAAAATCATAATAAGGCCACAGACACCCCAAAACACACCACCAGATGTGGACCTGCCCACCAAAAAGACAGGATCCATCCTCATCCACCAGAACACAGGAACTAATCCCCTCCACCAGGAAGCCTACACAACCCACTGAACCAACCTTAGCCACTGGAGACAGACATCAAAAACAGGAGGAACTACAAACCTGCAGCCTGCGAAAAGGAGACCCCAAACACAGTAAGATAAGCAAAATGAAAAGTCAGAAAAACACACAGCAGATGAAGGGGCAAGGTAAAAACCCACCAGACCTAACAAAAGAAGAGGAAATAGGCAGTCTACCTGAAAAAGAATTAAGAATAATATAGTAAAGATGATCCAAAATCTTGGAAATATAATAGAGAAAATGCAAGAAATATTTAACAAGGACCTAGAAGAACTAAAGAGGATAAAAGCAATGATGAACAACACAATAAGTGAAACTAAAAATACTCAAGAAGGGATCACTAGCAGAATAACTGAGGCAGAAGAACGGATAAGTGACCTGGAAGATAAAATAGTGGAAATAACGAATGCAGAGCAGAATAAAGAAAAAAGAATGAAAAGAACTAAGGACAGTCTCAGAGACCTCTGGAACAACATTAAATGCACCAACATTCTAATCATAGGGGTCCCAGAAGAAGAAGAGAAAAAGAAAGGGACTGAGAAAATATTTGAAGAGATTATAGTTGAAAACTTCCCTAATTTGGGAAAGGAAATAGTTTGTCAAGTCCAGGAAGCACAGAGAGTCCCATACAGGATAAATCCAAGGACAAACATGCCAAGACACATGTTAATCGAACTGTCAAAAATTAAACACAAAGAAAACATATTAAAAGCATCAAGGGAAAAACAACAAATAACACACAAGGGAATCCCCATAAGGTTTACAGCTGATCGTTCCGCAGAAACTCTGCAAGCCAAAAGGGAGTGGCAGGACATATTTAAAGTGATGAAGGAGAAAAACCTACAAACAAGATTACTCTACCCAGCAAGGATCTCATTCAGATTTGATGGAGATACTAAAACCTTTACAGACAAGCAAAAGATGAGAGAGTGCAGCACCACCAATCCAGCTTTACAACAAATGCTAAAGGAACTTCTCTAGGCAAGAAACAAAAGAGAAGGAAAACACCTACAATAACAAACCCAAAACAGTTAAGAAAATGGGAAGGGGAACATACATATCAATAATTACCTTAAATGTAAATGGATTAAATGCTCCCACCAAAAGACACAGACTGGCTGAATGGATACAAAAACAAGACCCATATATATGCTGTCTACAAGAGACCCACCTTCGACCTAGGGACACATACAGACTGAAAGTGAGCAGACAGAAAGATATTCCATGCAAATGGAAATCAGAAGAAAGCTGGAGTAGCAATTCTCATATCAGACAATATAGACTTTAAAATAAAGACTATTACAAGAGACAAAGAAGGACACTATATAATGATCAAGGCATCAATCCAAGAAGAAGATATAACAATTGTAATTTTTTGTTTCTGGTATGTGGGCCTCTCACTGTTGTGGCCTCTCCCATTGTGGAGCACAGGCTCCAGACGCTCAGGCTCAGCGGCCATGGCTCATGGGCCCAGCCGCTCCACAGCATGTGGGAAATTCCTGGACCAGGGCACGAACCTGTGTCCCCTGCATTGGCAGGCAGACTCTCAACCACTGCTCCACCAGGGAAGCCCAACAACTGTAAATATTTATGCACCCAACATAGGAGCACCTCAATACATAAGGCAAATACTAACAGCCATAAAAGGGGAAATTGACAATAAGACAATCATAGTAGGGGACTTTAACACCCCACTTTCACCAATGGACAGATCATCCAAAATGAAAATAAATAAAGAAACACAAGCTTTAACTGATATGTTAAACAAGATGGACTTAATTCATATTTATAGGACATTCCATCCAAAAACAACAGAATACACATTTTTCTCAAGTGCTCATGGAACATTTTCCAGGATAGATCATAATTTGGGTCACACATCTAGCCTTGATAAACTTAAGAAAATTGAAATGGTATCAAGTACCTTTTCCTACCACGACGCTATGAGACTAGATATCAATTACAGGAAAAGATCTGTAAAGAATACAAACACATGGAGGCTAAACAATGCACTACTTAACAAAGTGATCACTGAAGAAATCAAAGGGGAAATCAAAAAACACCTAAAAACAAATGATATTGGAAACACGATGACCCAAAACCTATGAGATGCAGAAAAAGCAGTTCTAAGAGGGAAGTTTATAGCAATAAAATCCTACCTTAAGAAATTGGAAATATCTCAAATAAACAACCTAACCTTGCACCTAAAGCAATTAGAGAAAGAAGAACAAAAATACCACAAAGTTAGCAGAAGGAAAGAAATCTTAAAGATCAGATCAGAAATAAATGAAAAAGAAATGAAGGAAACGATAGCAAAGGTCAATAAAACTAAAAACTGGTTCTTTGAGAAGATAAACAAAATTGATAAACCATTAGCCAGACTCATCAAGAAAAAAAGGGAGAAGACTCAAATCAATAGAATTAGAAATGAAAAAGGAGAAGTAACAACTGACACTGCAGCAATACAAAAATCATGAGAGACTACTACAAGCAACTCTATGCTAATAAAATGGACAACCTGGAAGAAATGGACAAATTCTTAGAAATACACAACCTGCCGAGACTGAACCAGGAAGAGATAGAAATTATGAACAGACCAGTCACAAGCACTGAAATGGAAACTGTGATTAAAAATCTTCCAACAAACAGAAGCCCAATACCAGATGGATTCACAGGTGAATTCTATGAAACATTTAGAGTAGAGCTAACACTTATCCTTCTCAAACTCTTCCAAAATATAGCAGAGGGAGGAACCCTCCCAAACTCATTCTATGAAGCCACCATCACCCTGATACCAAAACCAGACATAGATGTCACAAAGAAAGAAAACTACAGGCCAATATCACTGATGAACATAGATGCAAAAATCCTCAACAAAATACTAGCAAACACAATCCAACAGCACATTAAAAGGATCATACACTATGATCAAGTACGGTTTATTCCAGGAATGCAAAGATTCTTCAATATACGCAAATCAATCAACGTGATACACCATATTAACAAATTGAAGGAGAAAAACCATATGATCATCTCAATAGATGCAGATAAAGCTTTCGACAAAACTCAACACCCATTTATGATAAAAAACTGCAGAAACTAGGCATAGGGGGAACTTTCCTCAACATAACAAAGGCCATATATGACAAACCCACAGCCAACATCTTCCTCAGTTTTCAAAAACTGAAACCATTTCCACTAAGATCAGGAAAAAGACAAGGTTGCCCACTCTCACCACTCTTATTCAACATAGTTTTGGAAGTTTTAGCCACAACAATCAGAGAAGAAAAAGAAATATAAGGAATCCAAATGGGAAAGGAAGAAGTAGAGATGTCACTTTTTGCAGACAACATGATACCATACATAGAGAATCTGAAAGATGCTACCAGAAAACTACTAGAGCTAATCAATGAATTTGTTAAGTAGCAGGATACAAAATTAATGCACAGAAATCTCTGGCATTCTTATACACTAATGATGAAAAATCTGAAAGTGAAATTAAGAAAACACTCCCATTTTCTATTGCAACAAAAAGAATAAAATATCTAGGAATAAATCTACCTATGGAGACAAAAGACCTATATGCAGAAATTTATAAGACACTGTTGAAAGAAATTAAAGATGATACAAATAGATGGAGAGATGTACCATGTTCTTGGTTTGGAAGAGTCAACATTGTGAAAATGATTCTACTACCCAAAGCAATCTACAGATTCAATGCAATCCCTATCAAACTACCACTGGCATTTTTCACAGAACTAGGACAAAATATTTCACAATTTGTATGGAAACACAAAAAAACCCAAATAGCCACAGCAATCTTGCCAAAGAAAAAAGGGCTGGAGGAATCAGGCTCCTGGACTTCAGACTATACTACAAAGCTACAGTAATCAAAACAGTATGGTACTGGCACAAATACAGAAATATAGATCAATGGAACCGGATAGAAAGTCCAGAGATCAACCCACACATCTATGGTCACCTTATTTTTGATAAAGGAGGCAAGAATATATATTGGAGAAAAGACGGCCTCTTCAATAAGTGGTTCTGGGAAAACTGGACAGGTACATATAAAAGTATGAAATTAGAACACTCCCTAATACCATACAGAAAAATAAGCTCAAAATTGATTGAAGACCTAAATGTAAGTCCAGACACTATCAAACTCTTAGAGGAAAACATAGGCAGAACACTCTATGACATAAATCACAGCAAGATCCTTTTGGACCCACCTCCTAGAGAAATGAAATAAAAACTGAAAAACCAATGGGAACTGATGAAACTTAAAAGCTTTTGCACAGCAATGGAAACCTTAAAAAAGACCAAAAGACAGCCCTCAGAATGGGAGAAAATATTTGCAAATGAAGCAACTGACAAAGGATTAATCTCCAAAGTTTACAAGCAACTCATGGAGCTCAACAACAAAAAAACAAACAACCCAATCCAAAATGGGCAGAAGACCTAAGTAGACATTTCTCCAAAGAAGATATACAGATTGCCAGAAGACACATGAAAGGATTCTCAACATCACTAATCATTAGAGAAATGCAAATCAAAACTACAATGAGATATCATCTCCCTCCGGTCAGAATGGCCATCATCAAAAAATCTAGAAACAATATATGCTGGAGAGGGTGTGGGGAAAGGGAATGCTCTTGCACTGTTGGTGGGAATGTAAATTGATACAGCCACTATGGAGAACAGTATGGAGGTTCCTTAAAAATACTACAAATAGAACTACCATGTGACCCAGCAATCCCACTACTGGGCATATACCCTGAGAAAGCCATAATTGAAAAAGAGTCATGTACCAAAATGTTCACTGCAGCTCAATTTATAATAGCCAGGACATGGAAGCAACCTAAGTGTCCATCAACAGATGAATTGGTAAAGAAGATATGGCACATATATACAATGGAATATTACTCAGCCATAAATAGAAATGAAATTGAGTTATTTGTAGTGAGGTAGATGGACCTAGAGTCTGTCATACAGAGTGAAGTAAGTCAGAAAGAGGAAAACAAATACTGTATGCTCACACATATATAGGGAATCTGAGAAAAATAAGAAAACAGTCATGAAGAACCTAGGGGTAAGACGGGAATAAAGACACAGACCTACTAGAGCATGGACTTGAGGATATGGGGTGGAGGAAGGGTAAGCTGTGACAACATGAGAGAGTGGCATGGACATGTATACAATACCAAAGGTAAAATAGATAGCTAGTGGGAAGTAGCCTCATAGCACAGGGAGATCAACTCACTGGTTTGTGACCACCTGGAGGGGTGGCATAGGTAGGGTGGGAGAGAGGGAGACACAAAGTGGAACAGATATGGGAACATATGTATATGTATAACTGATTCACTTTGTTATAAAGCAGAAACTAACACACCATTGTTAAGCAATTATACTCCAGTAAAGGTGTTAAAAAAAGAGAGAAAGTAGTAAAAAAAATAAGTAATTAAGTATGCCCACACAAGTAGTTCTTCTGTTAATTTCTAATTAAATAGTCATATTTATGCCCCTGCTGTATGTCAGGCATCATACAATATAATGTACTTTCAAGTGTGAGTAGGATAGTCTCTGCCCTGCAGGTCTCCTAGTCTAGTAGAAGTAACAAACAGGTAAACAAAACTTACTGAAGTGTAAAGCATGTGTGAGAATAAGGGATTGGCTAAAACAGCACAGATAATGAAGTGTATACCTTTGCCTGGATAGCCAGGAAAAGGAGTTGAATCTTGACCTGAGTATTCAAGTAAGAGTGTTTCAGGTGGGCATAATGGGGGAGTGAATTACAAGCAACAGTGAGAACAATATGAGCAAAGATGTGAGTCAAGAAGGCATAGGCACTTTCAGGGAGCCCAAGATGTTCACCAAGAGGAGTCCTGGGTGTGTGAGAGAAGTAGAGGCATTGCAGAAGCCTTTATAATTAAGCAGAACCAGGTCATATTAGGCCTTGCCTGCCATGTGAGGAGGTTGAATTTTATCCTGAGGTTAATGCTGTACTACGGGAAGGATTTACACAAAGATATAACAAGTCCAGATTTGTGGTTTAGAAACATCACTTTATCTTCAATGTGGATTTCAGATTGTGGGTGGGGGAGGAAGCAAAGGGGAATGGGATTGTACTATGGTGCAATGGTACCATGGGTACCATGAGATTGTACTATGGGTTTAAGAACATGTGCTTTTGCCTCAAATAATTTCTGTTTCACAGTTACATAGAGAAAATAAAATTCTCTTGCAAATCCTCAATATTCCCCATCAGTCAAATGGAGATTATTATAGCAAGCACCTACCTCACAGGGTTGTGATGGGGATTATAGGAACTGATAGTTCCTGGCACATAGTAATTGCTCCATAAATGGTAGCTCTTACTATTCAGCCTGTTTCAAATAAAAGACCAATTATGAAGCTTTATCAATAATTCAGGTGAGATAAGACAGTGACCTGGATTATGGTGATGGCATTGGTGAAGGACGGGAGTGGATACATTAAAGAGACATCCAGGAGACAAAATCAATAGGTCTTAATAACCAGTTGGAGTGTTCCACTATTCACAATTTCTGAGTAATCTATTATGGACCACTTAAGACTGCAGCTTTTATTTGACTGGACAAAGGACCCGGTTATGGGGTGAACTGTAAGAGATCAATATAGACCCCTAGTTACTTGCTGCTAATCTAAAACCTACACTTTAATCCTGCTGTGTTAATCAGGGTTGGCAGGATCTGTTCCTTTCTGTCTCTCTTCCTTTAGATTTGAAATTATATAAGGAATACTTGCTCACTTTGGGAAGAAATGTAGAAAAAAACATCTCAGGAAATAAAATTCACCCTTATCAGTTCAACTGTTTTTGTATTCCATATCTAAATGAGATTGTGCAGTATTCTTATGTGTCTGGCTCATTTCACTCAGCAAAATGTCCTCCAGATTCATCCATGTCATTGCAGATGGCAGGATTTCCTTCTTTTTTAAGACTGAATAATATTCCATTGTGTGTGGTTTTGTGTGTGTGTGTGTGTGTGTGTGTGTGTGTGTATACACACACATACATGCATACCACATCTTCCTTTTCCACTCATCTGTGGAGGAACACTTAGATGGCTTCCAAGTCTTGGTTATTATGAACAATGGTGCAATGAACATGAGAATGCGGATCTTTTTGAGATATTTCATGTCCTTTGGATATATACCCTGAAGTGGGATTGCTGAATCATAAGGTTGTTCTAGTTTGTTAATTTGAATATGGTGATTATTTCACAGTGTATATATATATATATATCAAATCATCAAGTTCTACACCTTAAATATATATAGTATTTAATTATCAAATATACCTCAATTTTAAAACAAATCACCCTTATAATCCTACTAGCCAGAGAAAAATTTTAATATATATTAAAGGACTGTTTTCACATAGATAATAATGATAATAGTAATAGTTTTAAATGATTATTAGTAGGTAATTTCTGTGTACCAGGATATTTTCTAAGTGTTTTACTTTGATATATATTTACTTATTTCATAGTTACAGTGACTCTGTGGGTTCAATACCATTTATTTACCCATTTTATCAATGGGGAAAAGTGAGACTTCTTTATTTATTTATTTATAACATTCCAAAACCTATTTTTTAATTTAGCAGAAAAAGTCAGTTCTCTACTTGAAGTGATGAACTCCTAACTATCCTAGCCTAATAGGCTCTTCTTTTTATTATTTTTCCACCTTTATTGACATATATTTCACAAATAAACATCTTATATATTTAAGGTATACAATGTGATATTTTGATGTATGTATACAGTGGGAAATGATTATCATAATCAAGATAATTAATACATCTATCACCTCACATAGTTATCTAATATTTTTGTGGTGAGAACACTTAAGATCAGTTCTCCTAGCAAATTTTAAGTATACAATACAGCATTATTAACTGTAATCACCACACTATACATTAGATCTTCAGAAATTATTCATCCTATATAACTGAAATTTTGTACCCTTTGACCAACATCTCTTCATTTCCCCCATCCCCCATTCTATACTCTTTCTCAGCTGTTATGAGTTCAACTATTTTATACTCTACATATAAATGAGATCATGCAGTATTTGTCTTTCTGTGTCTGGCTTACTTCACCTAGCATAATATCTTACAGGTTCATCCATGTTGTTGCAAATGGCAGAATTTCCTTCTTTTTTTTAAGGCTGAATAATATCCTTGTGTGTATGTGTGTGTGTGTGTGTGTGTGTGTGTGTGTGTGTATTACATTTTCTTTATCCGTTCATAAATTGACAGAAACTTAGGTTGTTTCCATATCTTGGCTATTATGAATAATACTGCAATATATATCTCACAACATACACAAAAATTAACTCAAAATGGAGTAAATACTTAAATGATATACCTGTAACCATAAAACTACTAGAAGAGAACATAGAGAAAAAGCTTCTTGACATTGGCCTGGGCAGTGGTTTTTTTTTTTTTTTTGGGTGTGACACCAAAGGCACAGTAAACAAAAGCAAAAATATACAAGTGGGATTGCATCAAACTTAAATGTTTCTGCACAGCAAAGGAAACTATCAAGAGTGAAAAGGCAACCAATGTAATGGGAGAAAGTATTTGGAAGCCAAATATCAGATAACAGCTTAATATTTAATATATAAAGGAACTCAACTCAGTAGCAAAAAGTGACACTAACAGCCAAATTCAAAAATAGGCAAAGGACCTGAATACACATTTTTTCAAAGAAGACATACAAATGACCAACAGGTACATGAAACTTCAGTGCTCAACTTGATTAAGTATCTGGGAAATTCAAATCAAAACCATCAATATCACCTCACACCTGTTAGGATGGCTATTATCAAAAAGTCAAAACAGGAGATAGCTTCAAGATGGCGGATGAGTAATAAGTGATCACCTTCCTCCCCACAAATACATCAAAAATACATCTACATGAGGAACAGCTCCTACAGAACAACTACTGAACACTAGCAGAAGACCTCAGACCTCCCAAAATTCAAGAAACTCCCCACGTACCTGGGTAGGGCAAAAGATAAAGAATAAACAGAGACAAAAGAATAGGGTTGGGACCTGCACCAGTGGGAGGGAGCTGTGAAGAAGGAAAGGTTTCCACACACTAGAAGGCCCTTCACGGATGGAGACTGTGGGTGGTGGAGGGGCAGAGCTTCAGAGCCGTGGAGGAGAGCACAGCAACAGGGGTGCAGAGGGCCAAGTGGAGAGATTTCCACACAGAGGATTGCTGCTGACCAGGACCCACCAGCCTGAGAGGCTTGTCTGCTCACTGCCGGGGTGGGCAGGGCTGGGAGCTGAGGCTTGGGCTTTGGAGGTCAGATCCCAGGAAGAGGACTGGGGTTGACTGCATGAACACAGCCTGAAGGGGGCTAGTGCACCACGGGTAGCCAGGAGTCTGGGAGAAAGTCTGGAACTACCTAAGAGGCAAGAGAACATTGTTTCAGGATGCACAAGGAGAAGGTATTCAGAACACCACCTAAACAAGCTCCAGAGATGGACACAAGCTGTGGCTGTCAGCGCGGACCCCAGAGATGGGTGTGAAACGATAAGTCTGCTGCTGCAGCCACCAAGAATCCTGTGTACAAGCACGGGTCACTATCCACACCTCCCCTCCAAGGAGCCTGTACAGCCCTCCACTGCCAGGGTCCCGAGATCCAGGGACAACTTCCCCGGGAGAACACATGGCATGCCTCAGGCTGTTGCAACATCACACAGGCCTCTGCCACGGCAGACTCGCCCTGCATTCCGTACCCCTCCCTCCCCATAGCCTGAGTGAGCCAGAGACCCCTAATCAGCTGCTACTTTAACCCCACCCTTTCTGGGGAGAGAACAGACACACTCAGGCGACCTACATGCAGAGGCAGGGCCAAATCCAAAGCTGAACACCAGGAGCTGTGCAAACAAAGAAGAGAAAGGGAAATTTCTCCCAGCAGCTTCAGGAGCAAAAAATTAAATCTCCACAATCAACTTGATGAACCCTGCATCTCTGGAATACCTGAATAGACAAGGAATCATCCCAAAATTGAGGTGGTGGACTTTGGGAGCAACTGTAGACTTGAGGTTTGCTTTCTGCATCTAATTTGTTTCTGGTTTTATGTTTATCTTAGTTTAGTATTTAGAGCTTATTATCACTGGTAGATTTGTTTATTGATTTGGTTGCTCTCTTCCTTTTTTTTAATATATATATATATTTTTTTTTTTTCCTTTTTCTCCTTTTGTGAGTGTCTATGTGTATGCTTCTTTGTGTGATTTTGTCTGTATAGCTTTGCTTTTACCATTTGTCCTAGGGTTCTGTTGATCATTATTTTTTTTTAGTATAGTTTTTAGCACTTGTTATCATTGGTGGATTTGTTTTTTGGTTTGGTTACTCCCTTCATTCTTTTTTTATTTTATATTTTTTTATTTTTAATAATATAAATTTTATTTTAATAACTTTATTTTATATTATTTTTCTTTCTTTTTTTTTCTCCCTTCTCTGAACTGGTGGCTGACAGGGTCTTGGTGCTCTGGCCGGATGTTAGGACCGAGCCTCTGAGGTGGGAGAGCTGAGTTCAGGACATTGGTCCACCACAGACCTCCTGGCCCCATGTAATATCAAATGGTGAAAGCTCACTCAGAGATCTCCATCTCAAGGTGAAGAGCCAGCTCCACTCAATGACCAGCAAGCTACAGTGCTGGACACCTTATGCCAAACAACTAGTAAGACAGGAATACAACCCCACCCATTAGGAGAGAGGCTGCCTAAAATGATAATAAGTTCACAGACACCCCAAAACACACCACCAGAAAGGGTCCTGCCCACCAGAAAGACAGGATCAAGCCTCATCCACCAGAACACAGGCACCAGTCTCCTCCACCAGGAAACCTACAAAACCCACTGAACCAACCTTAGCCACAGGGGAGAAGACACCAAAAGCAATGGGAACTATGACCCTGCAGCCTGTGAAAAGGAGACCCCAAACACAGTAAGTTAACCAAAATGAGAAAACAGAAACACACAGGAGATGAAGGAGCAAGGTAAAAAACCCACAAGACCAAATAAATGAAGAGGAAATAGGCAGTCTACCTGAAAACCAACTCAGAGTAATGATAATAAAGATGATCCAAAATCTTGGAAATAGAATGGAGAAAATACAAGAAACATTTAACAAGGATGTAGAAGAACTAAAGAGCAAACAAATAATAATGAACAACACATAAGTGAAATTAAAAATTCTATAGAAGAAATCAAGGGCAGAATAACTGAGGCAGAAGAACGGATAAGTGACCTGGAAGATAAAATAGTGGAAATAATTACTGAAGAGCAGAATAAAGAAAAAAGAATGAAAACAATTGAGGACAGTCTGAGAGACCTCTGGGACAACATTAAATGCACCAACATTAGAATTATAGGTTTCCCAGAAGAAGAAGAGAAAAAGAATGGAACTGAGAAAATATTTGAAAAGAATATAATTGTAAACTTCCCTAATATGGGAAAGGAAATAGTCAATCAAGTCTGGGAAGTGCAGAGAGGCCCATACAGGATATATCCAAGTAGAAACATGCCAAGACACATATTAATCAAGCTATCAAAAACACAATGGAAAAATACTAAAAGCAGCAAGGGAAAAGCAAAAAAAAAAAAAAAAAAAAACATACAAGGGAATCCCCATAAGGTTAACAGCAGATATTTCAGCAGAAACCCTGCAAGCCAGAAGGGAGTGGCAGGACATATTTAAAGTGATGAAAGAGAAAGACCTACAACCAAGATTACTCTACCCAGTAACATTCTCATTGAGATTTGATGGAGAATTTCAAACCTTTACAGACAAGAAAAGCTAAGAGAATGCAGCACCACTGAACCGTCTTTAGAACAGATGCTAAAGGAATTTCCCTAGGCAGGAAACACAAGAAAATTAAAACACCTACAATAACAAACACAAAACAATTAAGACCATGGCAATAGGAACATACATGTTGTTAACTTCCTTAAATGTAAATGGATTAAATTCTCCAACCAAAAGACAGAGACTGGCTGAATGGATACAAAAACAGAACCCGTATATATGCTGTCTACAAGAGACCCACTTCAGACCTAGAGACGCATACAGACTGAAAGTCAGGGGATGGAAAAAGATATTCCATGCAAATGGAAACCAAAAGAAAGCTGGAGTAGCAAATCTCATTTCAGACAAAATAGATTTTAAAATAAAGACTCTTACAAGAGACAAAATGACACTACATAATGATCAAGGGATCAATCCAAGAACAAGATATAACAATTGTAAATATTTATGAACCCAACATATGAGCACCTCAATACATAAGGCAAATGTTAATAAAAGGGGAAATAAAAGGGGAAATCAACAGTAACACAATCATAGTAGGGGACGTTAGCACCCCACTTTCACCAATGGACAGATATTCCAAAATGAAAATAAATAAGGAAACACAAGCTTTAAATGATATATTAAAAAATGATGGACTTAATTGATATTTATATGACATTCCATCCCAAAATAACAAAATACACTTTCTTCTCATGTGCTCATGCAACCTTCTCCAGGATAGATCATATCTTGGGTCACAAATCAAGGCTTGGTAAATTTAAGAAAATTGAAATGGTATCAAGTATCTTTTCTGACCACAATGCTATGAGACTAGATATCAATTTCAGGAAAAGATCTGTAAAAAATACAAACACATGGAGGCTAAACAATGCACTACTTAATAACCAAGAGATCACTGAAGAAATGAAAGAGGAAATAAAAAAAAATACCTAGAAACAAAAGACAATGATAACATGATGCCCCAAAACCTATGGGATGCAGCAAAAGCAGTTCTAAGACAGAAGGTAATAGCAATACAATCCTACCTCAAGAAACAAGAAACATCTCAAATAAACAACCTAACCATACACTAAAGCAATTAGAGAAAGAAGATCAAAAAACCCCCAAAGTTAGCAGAAGGAAAGAAATCATAAAGATCAGATCAGAAATAAGTGCAAAAGAAATGAAGGAAACAATAGCTAAGATCAGTAAAACTAAAATCTGGTTCTTTGTGAAGGTATACAAAATTGATAAACCACTAGCCAGACTCATGAAGAAAAACAGGGAGAAGAATCAAATCAATAAAAGTATAAATGAAACAGGAGAAGTAACAACTGACACTGCAGAAATATAAAGGATTATGAGAGATTACTACAAGCAAATATATTCCAATAAAATGGAAAATCTGGAATAAATGGACAAATATTTAGAAAAGCACAATCTTCTGAGACTGAACCAGGAAGAAATACAAAATATAAACAGACCAATCACAAGCACTGATATTGAAACTGTGATTAAAAATCTTCCAACAAACAGAAGTCCAATACCAGATGGATTCACAGGTGAATTATATCAAAAATTTAGAGAAGAGGTAACACATATCCTTCTTAAACTCCTCCAAAATACAGCAGAGGGAGGAACACTTTCAAACTCATTCTACGAGGCCACTATCACCCTGATACCCAAACCAGAGAAAGCTGTCACAAAAAAAGAAAACTACAGACCAATATCACTGGTGAACATAGATTCGAAAATTCTCAACAAAATACTAGCAAACAGATCGAACAGCACATTAAAAGGACCATCCACCATGATCAAGTGGGGTTTATCCCAGGAATGCAAGGATTCATCAATATATGGAAATCAATCAATATGATAAACCATATTAGCAACTAGAAGGATTAAAACCATATGATCATTTCAATAGATGCAGAAAAATCTTTCAGCAATATTCAACACCAATTTATGATAAAACTCTCCAGAAAGTAGGCATAGAGGGAACTTATCTCAACATAATAAAGGCTATATATGACAAACCCATAGCAAACATCATTCTCAATGGTGAACACCTGAAACCATTTCCACTGAGATCAGGAAGAGGAGAAGGTTGCCCACTCTCACCACTACCATTCAACAGAGTTTTGGAAGTTTTAGCCACAGCAGAGATGAAAAAGAAAAAAAAAAGGAATCCAAATCAGAAAATAAGAAGTAAAACAGTCACTGTTTGCAGATGACATGATACTATACATAAAGAATCCCAAAGATGCTACCAGAAAACTACTAGAGCTAATCAATGAATTTGGTAAAGTAGCAAGATACAAACTGAATGCACAGAAATCTCTTGCATTCCTATACACTAGTGATGAAAAATCGGAAAGAGAAATTAAGGAAACACTCCCATTTACCATTGCAACAAGAAGAATAATATACCTAGGCATAAACCTACCTAAGGAGACAAAAGACCTGTATGCGGAGAATTATAAGACACTGATGAAAGAAATTAAAGGTGATACAAACAAATGGAGAGATATACCATGTTCTTGGATTGGAAGAATCAACATTGTGAACATGAGTATACTACCCAAAGTAATCAACAGATTCAATGCAATCCCTATCAAACTACCAATGGCATTTTTCACAGAAGTAAACCAAAAAAAATTCACAATTTCTATGGAAGCAAAAAAGACCACGAGTAGCCAAAGCAATTTTGAGAAAGAAAAACAGAGCTGGAGGAATCAGATTCCCTGACTTTAGACTATACTACAAAGCTACAGTACAAGACAATATGGTACTGGCACAAAAACAGAAATATTGATCAGTGGAACAGGATAGAAAGCCCAGAGTTAAACCTACACACATATGGTCACCTCATCTTTGATAAAGGATGCAATAATATACAATGGAGAAAAGACAACCTCTTCAGTAAGTGGTGATGGGAAAACTGGACAGCTACATATAAAATAATGAAATTAGAACATTCCTTGACACTATACACAAAAATAAACTCAAAATGGATTAAAGACCTAAATGTAAGGCCAGACACTCTAAAACTCTTTGAGGAAAACATAGACTGAACCCTCTATGTCATACATCACAGCAAGATCCTTTTTGACCCACCGCCTAGAGAAATGGAAATAAAAACAAAAATAAACAAAGGAGACCTAATGAAACTTAAAAGCTTTTGCACAGCAAAGGCAGCCATAAACAAGACAAAAAGACAACCCTCAGAATGAGAGAAAATATTTACAAATTAAGCAATGGAGAAATTATTAAGCTCCAAAATTTAAAGCAGTTCAATATGAAAAAAACAAACAATCCAATACAAAAATGGGCAGAAGACCTAAATAGACATTTCTCCCAAGAAGATATACAGATTGCCAACAAACACATGAAAGAATGCTCAACATCACTAATCATTAGAGAAATGCAAATCAAAACTACAATGAGGTATCACCTCACAGCGGTCAGAATGGCCATCATAAAAAAATCTACAAAGAGTAAATGCTGGAGAGTCTGTTGAGCAAAGGAATCGTTCCTCTTGCACTGTTGGTGGGAATGTAAATTGATACAGCCACTATGGAGAACAGTATGGAGGTTCCTTAAAAAACTAAAAATAGAACTACCATATGACCTAGCAATCCCACTACTGGGCATATACCCTGAGAAAACCATAATTGGAAAAGAGTCATGTGACACAATATTCCTTGCAGGTCTATTTACAATAGCTAGGATATGGAAGCAACCTAAGTGTTGATTGACAGATGAATGGAGAAAGTGGATGCGTCACATATATACAATGGAATATTACTCAGCCATAAAGTGAAATGAAATTGAGTTATTTGTAGTGAGGTGGATGGACCTATAGAATGTCATACCGAGTGGAGTAAGTCAGAAAGAGAAAAGCAAATACCATATACTAACACATATATTTGGAATCTAAAAAAAAAAAAAAGAGGTTCTTAAGAACCTAGGGGCAGGACAGGAATAAAGACACAGACTTAGAGAATGGACTTTAGCACATGGGGAAGGGGAAGGGGAAGCTGGGATGAAGTAAGAAAGTGGCATGGACATGTATGCACTACTAAATATGAAATAGATAGCTAGTGGGAAGTAGCTGCTTAGCACAGGGAGATCAGTTCTGTGCTTTGTGTCTACCTAGAGGGGTGGTATAGGGAGGGTGGGAGGGAGACGCAAGAGGGAGGAGATATGGAGATATATGTTTATGTATAACTGATTCATTTTGTTATACAGTAGAACTTAATGCACCACTATAAAGCAATTATAGTCCAGTAAAGATGTTTTAAAAAAAAAAAGTCAAAACAAAAAGTGTTGGTGAGGATGTGAAGAAAAGGGAATCATTGGTGAGGATGTGAAGAAAAGGGAACTGTTTGTGGGAATGTAAATTGATACATCTGTTATGGAAAACGGTATGGAAGTTCCTCAGAAAGTTATAAATAGAACTACTGCATGATTCAGCATTCTCACTTCTGGGTATATAACCAAAGGAAATGAAATCAGTATCTCAGAGATATATATATATGGCTGTAGGTTTTAGATGCCCTTTATCTGGTTGAGAAAGTTCCCCTCTATTCATCGTTTGCTGAGTATTTTTATT